>NC_142082.1:68646466-68962124 GCF_054644295.1 Miniopterus natalensis | reverse complement strand
CTTTTTTTTTTTTCAAGGCTCTCATTCCTTTATTTTCTCTACTGTGTGCCACCCATCACTGAAGTTGTGCTTTGCAATATCTGGTCTGCTCTCATGTGGTACAAATATAGATTATTTTTTTCTCTCATTTAATATAGATCTCTCTTTTATTTTGCCTTTTTGATGGTGAATTTACTCAATATGAGTTCCTGTTCTAATTTCTAGAGGACATGCTTATATCCAATGACAATAAATAGATGTTCTAAAATATTAATATTATACTGTTTTATGTAGAACACCTCCCACTATACATATATATAACTCTATTCAGGATAATTCTTTTTCTGTTGTGGAATAGTTTAAAAAGACTGCAGTGTTTTTTAATTATTCAAAATTAAGCCATGTGTTCTGGTTGACATTTGCAAATAGATTTTTGTCTTTTAGTTTCATTTGCACCTCCCTCCCCTGACTGTACAGGTAACTGGATCCTGACAGTTACCTTTCCCAGAATAGATATGCTTGATTCTTTGGACTTCTCAGTTATTTTATGCTGTTCTCCTGATCTCAGGCTCTTTGGGTGTCAAATTCTTAATTTTGTTATAGTAGCATAGTCAAAATCTAATTTCTTTTTTGTTCATAGTAGAGAACATGAAACAATATAGTGCTCAGCATTCACTTTATAAGAGAGTATCCTTTATGATTCTACCCTTTCTTAAATAGTTTTTTTTTTTTCTTTTCTAGAGAAAGCTATTGTCAAAACAGGGCTAGATGTCTTTATTACCTTCCATCAATATACACTTAACTGCCATTCTGACATTTTTACCTTGGTAGTTTTCATGTATCATATATCTGGCCTTATTTTGCTAGACCTTTCATCAATGGAGAAAATATAGTGTTTACTTATATATCATAAATACGAGTACTCTATGATCTTCTAAGGTGTGTCCACTGAACCACATGTAGATATCAGTGTCATTGTTACATCTTCTGTGCTTCACTGGTTTCCTGAAATCTGTTTTTGGAAATGAAGAACGGAATCGCTGTATGCTGTTGGTAGGTTATAAAATGGTGCATCCATGATGGAAAACACAATGGCAGTACTTAAAAAATAAAAAAAATAAAACTACCAGCAATCCCACTACTGGGTGTGTGTAGAAAGGAATTGAAATCAGGATCTTGAAGGGATATCTGCATTCCCATATTTATTTCAGCACTATTCACAATAAACAAGATTTAGAAACAACTTCAATGTCCATCAGTGGATAAGTGTATAAATAAAATGTAAAATATACATACATTGGAATATTGTTCAGCCTTAATTATGAAGGAAATCCTGCCACATGTGACAAAATGGTAAACCTGGAGGGCATGATGATAAGTGAAATAAGACAGTCACAGAAAGGCAACTGTTGCATGATTCCATTTGTGTGAGTTATCTTAAATAATCAAACTCATAGAAGCAGAGAGTAGAATGGTAGTTTTGGGGGATAAATTGGAAGTTGCTCAATGGTCTAAAGTTTCAGTTATACAGGATGAGTAAATTCCAGATATCAAGTGTACAACGCAGTGCCTATAGTTAACAATATTGTATTGTGAGCTTACGGGTTTTGTTGAGTGTTTTTATCACCAAAAAAAAGAGGAAAACATGAGAAAGCCTTTAAAGGTGATGGATATGTTTATTACCTTGATTGTGGCCATGGTTCCATGGCTGTATGCATAAGTCCAAACTCATTAAATTGTATACATTCAATAAGTGCAAATTTTGTATTGCAATTATATCTCAATAAAGCTGTGAAAAAAATGTATAAATGACATAAGAATTGAAAACACAATAGAGAAGTGTGGAATGAATAAAATAACAATTTGAAGTACAATTTTAAATACTGAAATGGCTTGCTAGAGATACAGAATAGCATGCATCAGTTCATAAAAAAGATTAATCAGGTTAGACATCATATGGAATAAATCATTGGGATGCCTGTGATTTCTTTCAAAATAATTTGGAGTATGAGGAGTAGCTTGGAATATAACTGAGAGATCTGAGATTGGGAGTAGTTGGCCCTATTTATAGTTCAAGCTGTGTGAGTGTTCATTATAGCATCAACTGTACTTTTCTATATGATTAAATTATTTCACCTTAAAAGGGGTGAAAATATATAAATTAACAAATGTAACTCAAATTACCAAAAAAATAGAATTGACATTTTAAATAGAAACAAACAAATTATGTTTCTTTTAATTAGAAGTGGTTATATTGGGTTAAACCTCACTAGATATCACAGATATTATTTACTCTTTTCAATAGATTTGATGTTTTGCAGGTACAAAGCTCCCAAGATCCTTGAGTCACAAGATACAAGTCTACTGAGAATTTGTAATGACAGTATAAATATAGAAACATCTGCTAGGAAGGCCAGGGTGGAGCGGTTGGGATGATCTAAGGACAATGGGGAAGAAGTGTTGTGATTATACTGGCTGTTTCAGAAGCTAATTAGTTAATACGTCTTGAGCATTTATTCTACAGGTGTGGTGCTAACCATGTTTTATTTATTAGTCCACTTACCTTCCCAATATTCCAGTGAGACATGTATGATTACTGCTATTTTATATATGAGGGCAGGAAGACCCAGCATAATTCTATGACTGGCAAATTCTGGGTTAAGCCAAGCGTTCTGGATTCAGTGTTTTGTTCTTAAGGATGATTTGGTTCTGCCTCTCTTGGATCACTGTACTAGGGAGATGTAGTCTGGATTCGTGGTTCAGTATATCTTCTGATAAGCTATCTTGGTCTCAGAATAAAGGGTGAATGTATAGCAGTATTATTTTTGCATTTTGACATATAATGTTGGTTTTACCAAAAAAGCTTTGCTAATCATACTTTTTAAAAACTATAGTTAATAAAAATTCCCCCTAAATGTTGTATAAATTCATATCTACTTCTCAATTGCCATATGTATCTCTTTCTTTCTGTTATATATACAATGGTATAGTTTATGGGTATTCCTAGACTATCCCTATCTCACCCTAGCACACACACACGCACACACACACACACACACACACACACACACAGAGGAGACACCTTTGTCCCATTTTCATTTATTTTCTTCCACAGCTCTTCAAAGAGAACCTGGCCTAGTCTGATAGAGCACTGAGCATGTGTGCTTGAAAATTAATAGAAAAATGGAGGAAAGGGAAAAACAGTAAGAGGCACATTTGGAAGAGGTCATTGTAGGAAGGCAATTCGCCATGGGTGGTTCCCACATTTTTGCATGTCTTGTGAATAAGGTAGATATTGATTTTTGTTGTTGTTGTTGTAGTCTATGTTTGAAATAACATATAAATAGTGGATAGCCTTGGTGGATATAGATAGTGTCTCTCTCTGGAGCAAAGGGAAGGTGTGTTTAATGTCCAGAAAAATAGAAATAATGTCTTTCTCTAGGGCAAAGGACTAGGTACACATTTCAAAATATTTTAGTTCTCTGAGTTCAGTGTTCCTCTCTTATTACACAACCCATTGGTTTGTTATCTAGCATTCTTGTGTCACTTCTTTGGAATTGGGACTTGGAAAACTCATACACTAATGTGCACATTCTGGCTGTTATAATGCTGTAACAAACTGTTTTCATCTCTGACCCCGAAGTCTCATATCTTCTTCCAAGTATTCATAAACTATGTAGTCTAGCTTTTTAGCTTGAAAATAAGGTAAAATCTCAGATGTATTACAGTTGTTGGCAGTGGATAAAATTCTTTCAGTTGAGAATCTGAATCTGAAAGTAGATAGAATAATTGCGGTATATGAAGGCAAAAAGAAAGATATGGGAAATATTGAGGTTTGTATTTACTTAGCAATCTACAAGAAATACATGTCAAGGATTTTAGTTTCTATAATATGTTTGAAAACATGAAATATACACATATGTCTATGTGTGTGTGTGTTTTTCCAACTACGGCATCATTATAGGAATGATTTGGCACATAGCTTTATAACATTACATGAGCATCTTCATTGAAATTTTAATGGGAAGTTGGAAGAAATTAATGTATTATTAGTTTGCTACCTTATTAAACTTCAAGATTTTATGGTTCTATTTAACATTCAAATATAGTTTTAAGAGCTCAGATTCTTTTTTCATTCTATCATTATCAGCACAGTACTTCCTCGAAAGAAAAAAATAGAGCTTATTCTCTCTTTCTCTTTCCAAAACTTACACACACATACATGCATAATGATCGCCTGTCTCCCCAATTTACCGAGGAAAAAAAAGTCACTTAAACAGTATTTACCGAGGACCATTGGTATATAAAATTAAATTAGTCACTTTGAGATATATAATAGGTTATTTCTTCCTAGGGGGTTAGAGTTTAAAATAGTTGTGATAAAATGTTATCATTAAAAGAATACACAAACATATATTAAAATAGAGAGGTAAGGGACAGTATCACAGGATTATGCATCCAACATGAAGACTCCAGAATAAGACAATTTGGGCTAAAGAATATCAATGCCTGTAAATTTACCCAGAACCACCTATGCCATGTTTAATGATTCATATTTTCAGAATTACAACAGGTTGAAAAGATAATGTTTTATGAAAAATTAAACAAAACTAGGTTTTCAAAGCCTTTTGTGCATATAGTTGTGTGAAATTTAAAAGACTTTAAAAAAGGGAACCTCTGTAATACTTTCAACAATAAAGATAAATTTAAAAAATAAAATAAATAACTTATTCACATAAAATATATTTCCTCTGCCTGGAGCAGCTTCCTGCACCTTCTAACTCTTATTTGCCTTTGGGGATCTCAGAGTCAATGTCACCTCCTCCTAGCTATCTTAGCCTTCACTTCTACAGGCCACTGTGCCTCCTCCTATCATAGCATTTATTATAAGATACAACAATTACTGCCTTATTTGCTTATTTTTCCTATTAGATTATAATATCTTTGAAGACAGAGATTTTGTCTTGCATGCTATTTAGATACACAATATGTAATTTTAAAATAATTACTCTGTAATTTTTAAACATCCTTAAAATGTCTATACTACCCAAAGCAATCTGTAAATTCAATGCAATCCCTATTAAAGTATCAATAGCACATTTCACAGATCTAGAAAAAAACACTTAGAATATTTATATGGAACCAAAAAAGACCCTGAACAGCCACGGAAATCTTGAGAAAGAAGAACAAAGTTGGAGGGATCACAATACCAGATATCAAGTTATACTACAAAGGCACTGTAATCAAAACAGCTTGGTACTGGCACAAGAACAGACATTTAGATCAGTGGAACAGAGCAGAGAACCCAGAAATTGACCCACACCATTATGGTCAATTAATATTTGACAAAAGAGGCAAGAACATACAATGGAGTAACGACAGTGTCTTCAATAAATGGTTTTGGGAAAATTGGACAGGTACATGCAAAAAAATGAAACTAGACCACCAACTTACACCATACACAAAAGTAAGTTCAAAATGGATAAAATACTTAAATGTAACACTCAAAACCATAAAAATCCTAGAAGAAAACATAGGCACCAAAATTTCAGACATCTCTCATAGCAATGTGTTTGCTGATACATCTTCTAGGGTAAGAGAAACAAAGGAGAAAATAAACAAATGGGACTACATCAAACTAAATAACTTCTGCACAGCAAAAGAAACCATCAACAAAATGAAAAGGGAGCCCACTGTGTGGAGGATCATATTTGCCAATGACACATCTGATAAAGGGTTAATATCCAAAAAATATAAGGAACTCTTACAACTTAACAAAAGGAAGACAAACAATCCAATTAAAAAATGGACAAAGGACCTAACTAGACACTACTCCAAAGAGGACATACAGATGGCTACGAGACATATGAAGAAATGCTCAATGTAGCTAATCATCAGAGATGCAAATTACAGCCACAATGAGGTATCATTTCACACCTGTCAGAATGGCTCCATCAACAAGTCAACAAGCAACAAGTGCTGGCGAGGGTGTGGAGAAAGGGGAACCCTAGTACACTGCTGGTGGGAATGCAGACTGGTGCAGCCACTATGGAGAGCAGTATGGAGTTTCCTCAAAAGATTAAAAATTGACCTGCCATTTGACCCAGTGATCCCACTTCTAGGAATATGTCCTAAGAATCCCAAATACCAATCTCAAAGATCTTATGCATCCTTATGTTTATAGCAGCACAATTTACAATAGCTAAGATCTGGAAACAGCCCAAGTGCCCATCAGTAATAACTGGATAAAAAAGCTGTGAGACATTCACACCATGGAATACTATGCAGCTGTAAAAAAGAGGGATCTCTTATCCTTTGAGACAGCATGGAGGGACCTGGAGAGTATTATGCTATGTGAAATGAGCCAGTCAGAGAAAGACAAGTACCACATGATCTCACTTATATGTGGAATGTAATAAACAAAATAAACTGATGAACAAAATGGATCCAGAGACATAGAAGCATGGAACAGATTGAGGGATCTCAGAGGGAAGATGGGGGTGAGAGAGTGGGAGGGGAGAGATAAAGAGGAGAAAAACAAAGAATCATGCTAAATTCTATGTACTCTTATGGATTAAATCTCTGAACAGTAAAAGGGAATTAATGGAAAAACTGGTGATTTCTCAATAAAGTGTGTATGTAATTTTATTAATATTAATGTGCGAAAGTTATTTTTTTAATTTTGACAAATATGGCAGTTATTTAATATGTTAACTTTTGAGAAAACTGTGTAACAGTATATAGGAGCTCTGTACCAAAATTGTTACAAAATAAAACATTTATTTAAAAATTATAATGGAAACTTTATTATTATTATTACTACATTATCAAATAGCACCCACAAAATTTCAAACTCTGAATGGTTCTGGGCCTCACCTGCTGTAGGTATTTATGAAATATATTAGTAACTTCTACCCCATCTCTGTTATTAAATACCACGCTTCCCCTACTAAATCTATGTGGTTGTGTCTAGAAATGCTCAGGGGTGGAGTCAAAGTGATCACATGACCCTATTTTATGGTGTCCCATTCTGGCAGCTTCCTAAGCTGCTGCTCTCAAGCTTTTGGAAGTAGTCCCCTTGCAGCTTCCGTGAGAGGCCAGTTCTCTCATAGTTCACGGATCATTGCAGCTGAACTCTGCACAGTATTGAGAAAATGCTGCTCTTACTCCCTGCTGTTCTTTGTCACCCTGCCATAAAAATGGCCCTGTCAGCTTTACCCTTTGTCCTTTCCTCTCCACAGGATGTCATATGTGCTCCTGTAGTCTAAGAAGTAAACTCACACTGTTCTATTCTCCTTATTCAACTGGGGATACTCTTGAGCTTCCTTCGGCCAAAAAATAATAGGCTGTAAGCTTGCAACTTGTCTGGAAATGGGCATGGGTTCCACTTTATACGCTCAGCTGGGCCACTCTTCTATGGCTTAATTTTTGTGTCAAAGGTTAATAGGAAACTCATAGGGGATGCTAAATTTAGACTTGACCGTAAAACTGGCCTTCAGACTGGACTCAGTCCACTTGGTCATCCTGCCTAGGAAAACTACTAATGACCAGTGGCAACCATGTAATACAGTGTCTATCTGTTTGTTCACATTGTCAGAGGTGAAAAGACCTCGTGGTCCACTTCAGAAATTCCATTTGAAAAGAAAATCTGTCTAGAAGATGCTGTTTACAGTTACTCCACACATTTTAGGAAGTTCTTGAAAACCATCGTCTTCCATCCCTGAAAATAAAGATCAATAGATGTAATTTTGGATGTTTACTTGGAAAGCTTGAAATAGCTCTGAGGTGAGGATGGGTCATTTTCTACTTTCTTGAATGTAACTGTTCCTGTCATGATCCTGTCAGAGTTTCTGCTGAAAGCTGAGAGCCTTTTCAACTTCCTTGCCCCAAAGACTCCTTTGTGTTAGCCGAAGACGATGGTGCCTGGTAGGATCTTGGTTAACGTCCAGAGTAAAGGGCGATGGTCAATTTGGACATCTAGATGGATGCAGCCAGTGCACATCACATGTATTTCTTCTCTAAACAAACCTCTTTATACATGTCACAGCATTCTAAAACTCAACATTTCCTCTGGATTGATCCTACTAGTCTTCATTCCTGGTTAACAATCACCTTGATTTCTCTTAACAAAGGAATTTCCATTTGGAATAGTGCCAGGAGATTTCACAAATGTAATTTGCTCCTCATATCTTTTCCAATTGCCCTCGTTTCCTTAATATTTAATACCATGTTCCAAGAAATTAAAAGTTGTTTTATTCTACTTTCATATCATTTTATTTTTAAGTGTAAAGTTTTTCATGACAAATACAAATAGGATACCTGTCTGAAAAATTTAGAGTAAATACCAGCAGAATGGTCTCTTGGCTTACCAAGGAAGCAATGAGGACTTTTAAATTGAAGCACAGATAAGAAAAATGATAGTTTATCTACTGTGAATGACTACAGTTTTTCAGCACCTAACATATTGTTTGTGCTCAATAATATTATGTAATAACATTTACTAAAATGACAATTTCATGAGCCAATACCTTTGTGGAACAGAAAAAGAATTGCCTCCAGCTATTTTGTAAAATTTTGAATAAAAGGCCCAATTCATTTAAAGAGCAGAAAATTAAAGAAAAAAAATCATATTTTTTTCTCCAAATTAAAAATAAAAAGGTAATGAGAACTAAATCTTTTAGACCTCTAAAGGTGTCAAGGTAAATCTATTTAATTTTCTTTAGAAATTATGCTCTAATCATGAAACTTGATTGCCACCCACATCTTTGCTGGTATTTTTACTTTACATCATTCAGCATCCTTATTCATTAAAAATTGTCCTAATTTTTTAAAATGTTTAGCCTAACAGAGGTACTCTAGTTGTGTTTCCTGCACCTGGCTGCATATCAGAATTATTGTAGGATTTTTGGGTTTTTTTTTAATACAGATTTCCAGAGCCATTACATAATTTCTAAATTATAATCTATGACATTTGGGGCACAGGAATCTGTGGGTTTTTTTCTACAAGATCCCTAGGGATTTCTGATTTACCAACTGACATTAAAAAATCACTACTCTTTGTTATTATTATTACTTTTAAAATATTCAGTGAATGGAATCCAGTGTTGCTAACAATTTAAAATCCAACAGGGAAAAACTTAACTTGCTATGTTTTTAAATTAATCCAGCTTTTTATTTCTACATTTTTAAAAAAAGACTGTAGATGTTTTTCTAGGCACCTAGCCTTAGTACCTAGAACAAGCCTTAGCTGTCCCCTTCACATGCAGGCAGCCCCTTGTTCCTACTGATTCTATTGTCCTAATGTCTTCTAAATTAATCCTTTCCTGTCTGTTTTCCTATTCTACTGCCCTAACTAAGATAATCATTATGGTCTGCATTAAACTTTTAGCTGATTTCCCATTGCAGATGAACAAATCTACACATCTTAGCTTGGTAAGAGAGTACACAGTAGTTTGGGCCTAGTGTTTCTCAGTAGCTATATTCATGTCACCCCGACACGCCACACTGGGCTTCTTCTCTTGTGGTTTTTGTTGTTGTTATTTCTTTGGGGTTTTTTGTTTTATTTTGTTTTGTTTTGGTTCATCTAGCCTCTGCATGGAGAGTAGCATAAAAGACATTCCTGAGGACTGTGAGGAAATGTGTTGATCTAAGAATTATTTAGATTCTGTTTCATAGGAAGAGTAGGATTGTCTCCCAGGCCAAGAAGATAAAGCAAGTGTGTGTGAAGGAAATAGAGTAAAACACTTCAACGTCACTTATTTATCCTTGGTTAAATCTAGTCCAGGATGATATTTTTCATTACAAATTCTACTGAATAACATTGAATATATTAATCCCAGAGATATTTCCAACAATTAAACAGGCTAAACCTGGCAAGTACATTTCCAAAAATTTTCCATATTCATCTGTGACCTAGCTGTTGGATGTTGGAAGCTTCTTTCACTAGATGAAAACTTAGGTTATATTCATAAGGAGTATATCTCCTTAGATATACATGGAACTTGTCATTTATTTCCTAATTATGACCCCTAATATCTCTTGATATTTCTAAATAATTATATAGTTCTTATTTCTGAATTGTGTCAGTCATCAAATTTCCACTTAGCATAACTGAAAATAATGTATGTGCAAATATTCAATGTACCATATCTTCTTCTGTATATAAATCTCCAGACCAAGTGAATTTTCTTTTATTTTTAAAAAGGGAAAGAAAGATAACTCTGGTGTCATTTAAAAACCCTTTATTTTACATGAGAGATCCAGGGATCTAGCCAAGCTGTGACTGGTAATGTGTTTTCTTACCTTTCTAATATTATCTCTTTTTTTAAGGCACAGTTTTCTCTCATGTCTTTTCTCTGAGCCTGTAGTCTGTGGGACAGCTTTCCCTTTATTCTTCTGGCCCTGTCATGGGTGTAGGCAGTTTTGTTTCTGATCACCAACTGTGCTGCTCTGAGAAAGAACACTGGGCTCACTTTTTTAATTATGGTACTTAAGCTCTCTCGTTTTAAGCCCTAAGACGGCATGCATGACCTTTCTCTAGGCATATACCTTCATTGAAACAGTCTCAAAGGTACTTATCTACCTTTTACCTACTTCTCCAGCTTGATCTTTCACTGTCTTTCATTACACCTTGCTTTCCACCTAGGATCACCAACTATTTCATTTTGTTAAGGGATATAGGGATTTCCCAGAGTAGTCCTTAGCAAACAAGAAATGTTGATCACCCCAATTCTATACTAAGGTTGCTGATATTTGGTCAATGCTTAAAATGATGTGGCTTTTCTTCATCTAGTGTACTTCCCACCAACTTTTCTTTTGAAACTCAGCTCAGGCAGAATCTCCAGGAACTTGTCTCTGAGCTCCCACATCACCTGGCATAAAATATCCTTTCCACATGGTCTCAAGGCATGGATTCTGAGCATCCATCTTTCATTTCTAGACTGCGAGGGACATACTGTATCCCCAAAATGTAACTCAAGAGTTCAAGATATATAGTTTGTAAGAATAAAGGAAAGAATTTCTCTCCATGGAGGGAAAGTAATACTCTTGGCCTCCATGCTTCCTAGCATTGAGTTAGTAATAATAGCTACCATGCAATGAGTCCACAGTGTGTCCCAGGCACTTTTAAACATGACCTTGTTTACTCTCCCCATGCCCTATAATTATCCCAGAGGCAAGTAGAGCTGTTTATCCAAGGTCAGGGTGGCCATAACCACACATAAACAGAGAAAGGTCCTGCCCTTTATTTAGGAAATCAAAATTGTTCCGCTTTCAGAAAGCTGATGGAGCATATGCTTTATAGTATGAAACATTCTCGTATAGTCTAGCTGTACCCTGTAATTAAACACATCAGTAGATGAATATTCACAGTTAAGAGCATACCTACGGCTATAAATAAACTTACATCAGATTAGGTTTTGTTTCCAAATGTATTTTGGAACAGAAAACATTTTCTTCCTTTTCAGATTTTTGGAGCATTTTAGATAAATAAAATCATGGACCTGAGGTATATCTTTACCTTGGATTTGCAGTCAGGTCTGCCTGATGTCAGAGCCCAATACCTCTGTGATATATTTCCTTCTGGGCTACTCTGCCTGACTGTGATGCTCAATAGAGCTTTCACTTCCTTGCAGCTTAGCTTTCTTAGTGTGTTTCCTGAAAAAAAGGAGCTACTTTCTTCGACATTATAATATATTGCAAACAAATTGTAGTAAAAATCATTTTAAAATACTCAATACAGTTTACCTATAAATACTAAATGAAATGTAATGTAGTATTTCTGATATTGGTTAGATATACCCAAGAGTGTTTGGAATTTCAATATCTTCTTTATCAATAATTATTTAAGTCGACAACAGCTATGTATTTGGTATTGTGTCAAGTAATAAAATTTATATCCTATGACCAATAATTTCTTTGATTTGTTTGTGATATCATATTAGTACAATATATATGTGTATATATATATATCTACTAACATTAATCTTATCTTAAGAATGTTTTGAGGGTTCAATGCATCCACTGGGAAACATAGAGCTCCCTGGAGTCCCAGTGACTCTGCCTCATAAACCCAAGAGATGGCTATTGAACAGTGTGCACGTGGATGATTTGTCATTTGAAAGTCCTAAATGTGTATTTTGTTTAAATTGTTTTCATATTCTGCTTATCCTCAACTTCTGCAGAATTTGTCATTTCATCACTCATATTTATTAAGATTTCCTACCCTTAAAATATTCTCCAGCTGACCTTAAATTGCTTTAACTCTAATCCTGAATTTTTGACCATTTCAGGGAAAAATTAATACATCCTGATTAAGTAGTCATTAAAATAAAATGAGAAAACAATCCTTGAGAGAACTTGGCAGGATTACTTTCAGAAAGCTGGTTATTTCCCTTGTTTATTCATCTTTGTCCTTGCAGCTCAGTCCTTCGTGAGTCTCCTCTTTTGTTTTCAGAAGAAATTATATTGTTGAAAAAGGACGTTGGAGTTTGTAATATTGTTTACCAGTTCTAATTTTGCATAATAGATGTTTACATGGCCCTTAGTTTGTTTATTTACATATTTAACATATTGGCTACAGGATTACATATTAGATCTTAACTGCATGATATTTTTCATTTCAGCTAAACAACATGAAAATGGCTCTTGACTCTGCTTTTTATTCTGGTTATACTTGTCTTTGTTGTTACAATTCTATATATAATAGATATAAACTCACTTTTCATATTTGGGTAAAATATAAAATATTCAGTCAGTCATCCAGTTGGTTTAAAATGTCCAGATGTTTGGCCTCTTGCAAATAAGCAGCCTAATTAATTTCCCCTTTTCACTGAGATGTTTGTCATTGTTTTGACAAAGTGTAGTAGAAAGATCACTGTTTGCAGGGTCAGGAGATTTAAAATTTTTCCTTAACTCATTTGTAAACTGCATGATTATAGGACCATGAAACAGAATCTGGAGATATCTAGAGAATTACAAAAAGTTGATTTGGTAATGGAGATAAGAACTAATGCTTTACGTATGTTCTTAAAGAGGTTCTTAAAGTTGCTCATATGAAAAACAGTACAATAATTAATAAATGATAACACAAGAATAAGCTCTATTTCCTATTCTCACAACTATAAACCTACTTTTGCCCCACCCTGTAATATTAGAGTGTAATTATTTTAGATGTTTATGGAATGTTTCTTGACCATATAATAATTTATAATCACTTGAAAATATTGATCTGGGTACAATTTAGGAGGCAGAGGAAAGGGCACTTAATAGGGGAGTAGGAGGGCCCCAAGGATAAAGTTAATTATCTTGAACTGTAGAAGAATACTTTTTTTGTAGTACCCTTTTGTTGAGTTTTCACTTGAAAACTTGTTTGCTAATTATTTAGTAGCTGTTTGGGGAAAGTTTACTTTTTAATTAATTTCCAGAAAGCAAGTCTATTGGGAAAGAATTGTAGTCAGAATTTCCTACCTGTGCTAAACCTATACAAATTTATATTTTAAAAATTCATTCCAACATTATTTTTCTATCTATTCTGTTTAGATGAACAGCATTTTAAAAACCTAGATAGGACATCCACCTAATAACAAACAAGATTATATTTTGGGCTGATAGAACTCTAACTCTGTGTTAATTCACAGATGGAAACCATGAACTTTCTACTTGTTATACTATAAAGTAAATAAATGAAATGCATCTTTAATGACTTTTCTGAAATCTGTGATCCTAATATTTTTCAGAACTGTCTATGAATCCTTGGCTTGCTAGCCCGAAATCTATGTCAAGTAACATGCATTCTAGTACCTTGTGAGCCAGATATTTCTGTTATTTGTTCTAACACTAACCCTTATTTTTCCCTTGTGCAAATAACTTTATCTCCCTAGGTTTTAATTTGCACTACCCTTTAACTCAATTCCTTTGCAGGAATTTGTTATGCAACGATATTTTGAAAAATGTAAATCACTACACAAAAACACTATATTATACTTTTTAGTCTTTAGATGTTTATAATCAGCATGTGAACAGTTTACCTGGCTTTATCTTGCTATTTAAAATGTTTGGTTTATTGAAGCTGCTCATTTCCCCACCAATTTCCTCTCCCCTCCCCTCCCAAAAAGTTAATTGACGTGTCCGTTACCATAGCTTGAGAAACTTCTGTGCAGCTCTCCCATGTTCTGATCCTAACACAGGGAGTTTGTGAAGGTTCTTAGCTTAAGCTGCTTTAGCCTGGAAGGGATGAATGGGGAGTGATGTTCAGGACTGGTTTTTCTGTGTACATTACCTAGTAATTATATCAAGCGTTGCATAATCCTGAGGCTGATGAGGTGCACCTGCCCAGCACTGAAACCTTTGGCTGTTATCCAGGCAAGGCTGTGACCAGGGTTGATTCATCTTTATAAATAGGAAACTGGGCTCACAGAGTAACATTCCGGCATCTAGAAAGTTTTAAGCGATTCTCGTTGACTCAGATGCCATCACCCATACCTGTGTGCCTTCGGCTGAGGCTCCTGGGGTCCTGAAGCTCATACCTTCCCCGTCTCAAAGAAGGCTGCTGATCTGATTACACTCTCTTTTTCTGCATCTCACAGATAAATAAATCTTATTGAATTTACCCAAATGACATTTGTGTCAGGTTTTTTCAACTCTAAAACTAACATTGGCATTTGTCAATGTGATGGTTGAAATTTTATTCTGTCAAAATAACAAAGTAAACGCTAAGATACAAATATCTTTATTTTGAATGATAATACATTATATTTTTCTTCTGAATTTTTATTCATGTCCCCATGAAGTGAACAAGAAACTGACCTTGACCAAAAATTGGGTCTTTTATATGCTATGGTTCAGACTAAATGAAGTCTTTGTTGTTGTGTTTTTAAAGAAGTTTGACTCTTTAAAGAAAATAATTATGTTTTATATAAAAAAGTATATCCCTGCCCTGCCGGGCGTGGATCAGCGGTTGAGCATCTACCTAGGATCTAGGAGATCAGGGTTTGATTCCCGGTCAGGGCACATGCCCAGGTTTCGGGCTGCAGCCAATCAATGACTCTCTCATCATTGATGTTTCTATCTCTCTCTCTCCCCCTCCTTTCCTCTCTCTGAAATCAATAAAGATGTGTTTTTAAAAAAATTTTTAAAAATAAAATAAAAAAGTATATCCCTTAAATTTTTTCCCCAAAACAAATTATTTTCTCTAGATACAGGTTGTCTTTTAATCTTTAATTAATAATATAACCAGGATAATGGACTGGCCCTGAAACCATTATTATGTCTCTCTTATCTATCATCTATCTATCATCTATCTATCATCTATCTATCTATCTATCTATCTATCTATCTATCTATCTATCTATCATCTATCTATCTATCTATCTATCTATCTATCTATCTATATCTATCTATCTATATCTATCTATCATCTATCTATCTATCTATCTATCTATCTATCTATCTATCTATCATCTATCATCTATCTATCTATCATCTATCTATCTATCTATCTATCTATCTATCTATCATCTATCTATCTATCTATCTATCTATCTATCTATATCTATCTATCTATCTATATCTATCTATCATCTATCTATCTATCTATCTATCTATCTATCTATCTATCTATCTATCTATCTATCTATCTATCATCTATCATCTATCATCTATCATCTATCTATCTATCTATATCATCTATCTATCATCTATCTATATCATCTATCTATCATCATCTATCTATCTCTATCTATCTATCATCTATCTATCATCATCTATCTATCTCTATCTATCTCTATCTATCTATCATCTATCATCTATCTATCTATCTATCTATCTATCTATCTATCTATCTATCTATCTATCATCTATCTATCTATCTATCTATCTATCTATCTATCTATCATCTATCATCTATCTATCTATCATCTATCTATCTATCTATCTATCTATCTATCTATCTATCTATCTATCTATCTATCTATCTATCTATCATCTATCATCTATCTATCTATCATCTATCATCTATCTATCTATCTATCTATCTATCTATCTATCTATCTATCTATCTATCTATCTATCTATCATCTATCTATCTATCATCTATCATCTATCATCTATCTATCTATCTATATCATCTATCTATCATCTATCTATATCATCTATCTATCATCATCTATCTATCTCTATCTATCTCTATCTATCTATCATCTATCTATCTATCTATCATCTATCTATCTATCATCTATCTATCATCTATCTATCATCTATCTATCATCTATCTATCTATCTATCTATCTATCTATCTATCTATCTATCATCTATCTATCTATATCTATCGATCTATCTATCATCTATCATCTATCTATCTATCTATCTATCTATCTATCTATCTATCTATCTATCTATCATCTATCTATCTATCTATCTATCTATCATCTATCTATCTATCTATCTATCTATCTATCTATCTATCTATCTATCATCTATCTATCATCTATCATCTATCTATATCTATGTATCTATCTATGTATCTATCTATCTATCTATCTATCTATCTATCTATCTATCTATCTATCTATCTATCATCTATCTATCTATCTATCATCTATCTATCTATCTATCTATCTATCTATCTATCTATCTATCTATCATCTATCTATCTATCTATCATCTATCTATCTATCTATCTATCATCTATCTATCTATCTATCTATCTATCTATCTATCTATCTATCTATCTATCATCTATCTATCTATCATCTATCTATCTATCTATCTATCTATCTATCTATCTATCTATCTATCATCTATCTATCTATCATCTATCATCTATCTATCTATCATCTATCATCTATCTATCATCTATCTATCTATCATCTATCTATCATCTATCTATCTATCTATCTATCTATCTATCTATCTATCTATCTATCATCTATCTATCTATCTATCTATCTATCTATCTATCTATCATCTATCATCTATCATCTATCTATCTATCATCTATCTATCATCATCTATCATCTATATATCTATCTATCATCTATCATCTATCTATCATCTGTCTATCTATCTCTATCTATCTATCTATCTATCTATCTATCTATCTATCTATCTATCTATCTATCTATCTACCTATCATCTATCTATCTATCATCTATCTATCTATCTATCATCTATCATCTATCTATCATCTATCTATGTCTATCGTCTATCATCTATTTATTTATTTTTGCTAATTCAGCACCTGAGCACATTTATGAAATCTTTTTAATCCTTCTTCTGTTATGAAATTCATAAATTTTTCAGGCTAACATTATAACTAAAATATGAAACTGTGACCTTCTCTCTACCAATTAGATTCACCCACTCCAGATATTGAATGGGTCATGAGTGACCCACAGAAGAAAACACTAAATAATTGTGTGAGGTGGCAACAACAGTACCCGATACCCATACCAACAGCAGCATTCGTTCTAGTGACCAGTGCTGACAGAATCAGCAGGAAAATACTGGCCTCTGCCAACTGGCCACTTTAATTTGAATTTAGTGGATAGTTCTTAATGGAATATTCTCCAAGACTTCTGTAGATTGAATGAACTACCTAATCGTTTTTTAAAAATAGTTTCCTTTATGTTTAGATTACCTAAACTTGATTTCTTGAAAATTAAGACTCTTAACCTTAAATATGTGCTATTGTCTGCAGTGTCCTCCTAAAGTCTATTGTCTGTAAAGGTTTCATGCTGTCTTGATATGTCTATTGATGGTGGTTAAAATCACTCTGTATTCCTTAGTAGCTTAAGTTTTCATTGCTCTCAGCTTGTCTGTTGCTTCAGGAGAGAGAGGAACAATTTTAAATATTTTTATATTTGTTCTTTTTTTTTATAGTGGCAGAGTGTGCACTATCAAAATCCCATCCATAAATTGTGCACACAGCTCCATTCCTTAGCCTCCTTTGCAGTTATGTTTAAGAAGTTACTAAATTCCCTCTAATAAAATATGTGTATAAGTATTTAATGACATATGAATAGAAGAGCTGAGAATCTCTTTACTGAGCTCCTTGTCATTTTTGTTGAACTTCCAGGGTGACCTTGGTAACCTTGTACTAAAGGTGGTAGAATGGCCATCAGCCTGATGACTGGAGCCACTATTGATCAAGAAGGTCCCCGAAGTTCTCTTTAACTTGACTAAACTTTAGAAAGGCTTCTTTCGGACTCGAGGCTCCTGACCTCCCTTTTCTTAGAGCATTTACTTTAGAAAACTTGTGGTTTTACATTCTTTTTCTGTCCTTTTGAGATAAAAAAACATTTAAAAAGATTCTTGCCAGTTTTACAACCCAGACCTGTCTTTCCCAAGCTGGAAGCCATCCTTCTGAAATGTAATCCCAGAGGAAGAGAGAGCTACTACCTCCCACCTTCTAAAGGAGGGTCGGAGCCTGCTTTCATCAGATTTCAACAGGCACCTTCCTTGGCATCATCAAACTGCCTCCTGTCATGGAAATAAGAACAAGTTTACTTTTCCTTTGAGTAAAGGCAATTAGAAAACATAGGTGGCTTATGCTCTTTCCCTCACCCAATTTTTAAAACACCCTTTGTTTCAGCGAAGTTGAGTTCAGGCTGCATTCTGGTCTCTTGCCTCTAACAAAGGTGTCCCATTGCTCTCAATCCACACCAGGACTAAGTGAGAAAGGAATAAACTTATAATGTATTAAGATATTACTCAATGGAATTTTAGAGTCTACTGAAGTTTGGAAACTAGCAAACTCTAACTATTGTAATGATATTAATAACTTGAAGTAGGGTAAAATTGCAATAAAAAATGTAAAAATACTCACAGGCCCTGAATTGACTTAGTGGTAAACAAACGCACAGCAGGCTGGAAATCTGGAAATATTTTACTGTAGCAAAATATTTGGTAAAATTGAGCCTGTGACAAGTTGGCATGTGGTCTAAGTATTTTTTAAGACTGTAGCTCTATGAAAGGAGGTTGGAAAAAACTCAGGAGAACTGGTAGGGTATTGCAAAGAGATAGGCTCTCTCAGTAATTGCAGATTCAAGAGTGTGCAACATTCTTCGGACTAAGAGCCTCAAATTATTAGAAAAGCTATTGTCTAATAGACCCAAATGTCAGGAAATAAAAGTGAAACAAAGGCTCTGAGGAACTCTCATTTAAAAAAGAGACTTGGTATTGTAAGAAACATATGAATAGATCACATAAAGGTATTCCTTTCGCACCCAAACCTCAGACAACCTAAAGGTAACCATGATTGGATAAACTGGGGAAGAATGCAAGGAAGTAAAACAATGGACTATGGAGCAGAACATGAATTTAATCAATGATTCTTTCCCATTGCCCTGGAAAGAGCTTGTCATAGAACCCACCCGGAGGAGCCCTGTGTTAGGACTCTAGTAACTGCTAAGTTTTTCTGATTTTCCTTTTTCAGAATGGGTATATTTACTACTACTATTTATACTTGCTTCCTCCTTTGTAATGTGTATGTTGAAAGTGGAGGAAAGCAAAAGGATTGTATTTTATTTTATAAATTGTTGCACCATGAGGAACCTTAACCAAGCCTGATGGAAAAGATTGTGAACACCCAGAGACTTTAGAATTTCATAAGGATGTAGGTAATGGAAGGGACTTTGTCTTATCTCCCTTGGGAAGTGACTAGCTGCGCTCTTTATAGAAAGAAGGCTACACATAGATATTTACTGGCTTGACAAGCTCCCTGTGGCAAAGATCATTCACTGTCCAAGAGCATTATGTTTCTCTTTCCTCTGGGCATAAAGCAGTCCACTTCAGAATGAAATGAGAGCATAAAATATCCTTCCAAGGAAGGAGCTCCTTCATATTTTTATCTTCTACCTTATTAAGTTGTGGAATGTGAATTTCTTTGTAAACCAGTGTTGAATACTATGGAGCTGCTGTGAGCATGGATCCTGAATAGCTATATAGAGGGGAGCTGTTCTTTCAACTTGAACGCCCACTGTAGACTATGAGCTGGAAATAAATTGCTGTGTTACCTACCGCAATGTTTGGATTGTTTGTTCCTGGAGCCAGCCCTTCCCCAACCAACATGACTATAATGACATTCCCCCCCCTATTCAATGAATGGAGGGTTTGACCTAGACATTAAGTGACTTTTAATTTCCAAACCTTTTTACTCACATCTTCTTAACCTTCATATCGAGCCTAAAGGAGAGATCTCTGTTATACTGTGAATACATTAAAAAAGGTTTTATCACAGACCCAGAAAATCTAGACCTAGAAGGGAATTCAGAGCTGTCTGAACCCCAAACCCATGATGCTTTTAGCATTACTCCAAACATAGTTGTGGCTGATTGTATAAAAAAATAAAGCTCGAATTAAAATGAAAGAAATTTTACTTTTTAATTTCTTTCGAAAATATCAGTTTCTTACATCATTGTTCCCTCTGTAATGTGTCATTTACTAATGCCAGCTCTACTTTTGCACATTTGAATTGCACAGAATTTATTTAGATTGTTAATTATTTTAGCTTGGATTCCCCTGACCTGAAATATTCCTAATAGTGGAACCGACTATCAGTAACACTACCTTTGCATAGCAGTCTATGGAGGTCACAGAGCTGGTCAGTTTATCAAAGAAGAAAAGGCAACAAAGCAAGGCCAATACAATACACATATTTTTCTGCTGCAGGTGTTTAAGGGACACAGGAAGATAACATGTGTGATGTGGCTGTCCTGCGTGTGGCCAGCATCTGTCAGCCACGAGGCCGTGTCCTCGGTGTTCTCCTAGTGTGCTGTTCAGCAAAGGTTGTGATTGTACCTCATTGAAATTTCACCCTCTGGACTTGTCTTTTCAGAAATAGCTCCATTTTAACTCCCAAGGCTCCATTTTAATTAAAGTCAAGCTTCCTTTCTCCTACCGTTGCCCTGCTCTTCATCTGATATTGCACCGTTATATGGAATGCATTTCATTTTAGTCCCTGCTTTGCTACCCAGGTTGAGTTCTTTTTGAGTAATTTCATAAGTGCAGTTTCTAACTGGCCATTTTCAAGCCTTCTGTGTTTAAGCAGGAGGTTTCCTGAGATACGCATAGCTGCCAATAACAGCTAAAAGTGGATGAACTAAAATTAGACTTAGTTTGATTTAGGGTTCAATGGTATTTAATGTATAAAATAGAAAAATACCATTCAGGGAGCTTTTCCAATGTCCTAGGCAGTATTTGAAATTTCTTTTAGAAACCATGTAATGGATATAATATATTGTACTTTAGAAAGTACATATGCTAATTGCTAAAAGAAGCATATAATAACTTTATTCCATATAAATACTTGGGTAGAATTCCTTCAAATAATAGTAGTATTTCAAAAATATCTTAGTGGGTGTAAATGTAGCTATTGTTTTTCATTATCAAACTAGTACTAAATGGGTTTTTACAACATGCAACAGTTTATTCATACACAATAAAATAAAAATAATAAGCTGCTTAACTGTCCCAATTAAACTGGTTCAAACCTTAAAGGTGATTTATAAGAATGAAAAGTCCAGAGGGTGTTTGGGTTAATAAGAACGTTGGCCTTGTTTTAATAAGGTTCTCTAGACTCTCCTTTTGTAGGGATTTCAAATTTGCACTAGTTTTGGAAGATAGCTTCAAGCTGCTGCTACTAGAGCTCCAACCTCCTTAGCCACGTGAGGGGAGAGAGGCAATGGTTATCTCACACCGTCATACAATAGCAGGCGTCACATTGATTTTACCCCCCAAACACGCACATACACACACACACACACACACACACACACACACTGGCCAAGGGATGTCATATGCTTCTTGGATTATATTGCTTGAATCAATCACTATGGCAAGGGAGTTGTGGTAACTCATATTGACTCAGACCAACCAGTCCCACTGATGGAACTAAGAGAGGGTCAATCCAATTCACAGCCTCGTAGCTAGAACACACCAGGAGGAAAGGAAAGGGTGCAAAGAAGAAATAAAATGCCAGCTATGTACATACTATTGTTACCATCATTTTATAGGTGAGAATCTGAAGATTAGAAAATTCAAATGATTTGCCTGGGCAGTAAATTTTTGAGCTGGGACGTGAGCTAAGACTCGAAAGATCACACAATTAATTTATTTCTTTATTTTCATTTTCTCTTACCCTATGCATTAATTAGAAATAAAAGAACAAAATAAGTTAAATGTAATGCTGCTTTCTTAATATTAGATCTATTTCCCCTGTCTTTTGTGTCATGGTGAGATATAAAATGAATTGGCCAGCCTGGCCTGGAGTGGCTCAGCAATTGAGTATCAACTTAGAATCTAGCAGATCGCCACTCAATTCCTGGGTTGTGGGCTTGGTCCTCAGTCAGGGGTGTGCAGGAGGCATTGATATTTTTACCTCTTTCTCTGAAATCAATAAAGATATATTTAAAATAAATAAGTAAAAGAAAATGAATTGGCCAATGTTATATGAATTAAGGGTGAGTAACTAATCTTAGGTATTGGTATTCTATTTAATTTTATAAATTATTATTTCTTAGTACAGTGGCATTTTCTGGTTGCTTTATGGTAAAAAAAAATGATAATAATTGAAATAACAGCAAACAATTCTATAGAGTTTAATATTTTCCTGGCACTGTTCTATAGGCTTTTACATATGTGGCCATTTAATTTTCATGAAATAGTGTTTTAGTTATGGTACAAACATAGGTTAAGCTACTAAAAGAAATAAAACAGAATTATAGTGCTTAAAGAAGTAGCATTTTATTTTCCTCTTGTTTCTAGTTTGTGGTGGTGATAATAGGCTCTACTCTATGTCATTGTCCAGGGACCCAAGCTAGCGTAATGGCTCTGCCATCTTCAGGAGGCAGTTTCTACCTCTGGATCCAGAGCAGTTGCTTCAGTTATTGACAGTTACTAACTAGCGATAAGGGGCAGGCAAAGAAACCAGACAAGCTATTTGCCCTTAAGGGGAGACCCAGAACCCTCATATACTATTGGCCAGTATTCAGGCACAGGGTCCACCTGGTTGCAAGGGAGGCTTGGAGTTTAACTCTGCAGCATGCCATGTGACCAGTTGAAACTTAAAGGTTTCTGTTACTAAAAGGAAGAAAGAGAACATGGATATTGTGAATCAGAAGATTATGCCACAGGTAAGTAGTACCGTTATCCCATTTTGCAGGTGAAGAAACTGATGCCGCAGTCCTACACCTGTCAGTGATAGAGTCGGGATTTATCTAAGATGATGTGGCTTCAGAGACTGTGGTCTGAATCACCATGCAGTGCTGCTTACATTGAAAGTTTTAATATGTGGCCTACAAAAAGGAAAATTTCCCCCCCAAAAATCTGTCCTTTCTTTAAAGGTACCAATTGCAATTTGGAGACAATTTTTTTTCCTAAGAGTTTCAGTGAAGTTTTGGTACTTCTTTATTCCTTTGAAAATCATTCACACACACATATATTTTCAATAGCTTAATTTTCTTATTCTGTTAAGTTATTCTGTAGTAAAGAAAATCTTAAAATTAAATTTCTTTAGCTTTCTAACCTGTTTCATTTATTTTTGAAACTGCATTGTTGCAACTTGAAGTTTGCTAAATGTGTAATAGACACACTGAACATTTACATTTTCTTATAGACTACTGAGCCAACAAACAGTAAAATGACCTAACATCATACTAATTTTCCATTCTCTCACTCACAATTCTGAGCTATTAGAGACCAAGTAAGCAACTTATGGCTAAAAACTGTAGTTACACTCATTGCCTGCATGATGCTTGATGATGGGGTCACCATACATTTTTATGACTGTACAGTAGGAGAAATGTTGAATTGATCACAACTAATTTCTGTGGCATTAAACTATAAATGACGGTGCATGTTTAAGATTAATATTTGAACATCACAACCAATGTATTTCCCAAATATAATTTATCATAAAGATCAGCTTCTTGCCCGACCGGGCGTGGCTCAGCGGTTGAGCATCGACCTAGGATCCAAGAAATCAGGGTTCGATTCCTGGTCAGGGCACATGCCCGGGTTGCGGGCTAGGCAGCTGATCAATGACTCTCTCATCATTGATGTTTCTATCTCTCTCTCTCCCCCTCCTTTCCTCTCTCTGAAATCAATCAAGATATGTTAAAAAAAAAAAGATTATAAGATTCCCTGGTACACTAATATGCCACATGAGATAGTGTAGGGCACTGTTAGATCACAATGTAATTTCTGCTGTTTCTTTCCCTTCATAGTTGGTAATGGTTTGGTGGAATCAAATAAATAAATAAGCTTTCAAATGGCATTCTTTCTGCACTTTAACTGCTTGTAGGCATTCCTTCTTCTATTCAGTCACTCCTTTTGTAAGTCTCTGTGCATGCATTACTTAGTATGTTCCTTGTATTGAAAAAGAAAAACAAAATAAAGTAAATTTACTATTCTTGAAGGATTTAAATATATTTTGGATATAAGACATAGGTGGTAAAATTACATAAATGTAAAAGGTAGATATAATTTACTAACCAATTAAAATATGTTTAATTATTGTCATGGGAGATCAACAATTATAGAAATCACTATTGGTTGGCATCCTTAGAGAAAATGATTGAAATATGTTTGATATATGTTAAAAAAAAACCTGTTGGAAGATAAAGGGAATTGAAAAGGAGGTTCGCGGACATGAAAAGAAGCATCTGTGAATATTACAAGGGCAGAAAAGAGCAGTTTTGTTGGGGAATGAGTGAGTAAGGAAACAGGCTAGAGTAAATGTTCCTGTGGTGGGCAGGAGGTGACATACTTACTGAAGTGACTTGCAACAGGAGCGCAGAGATTTGAAAAGCCTGGGAAACATATGGATGCTCTCATTCCCCCCGTTTTGAGACTTTATATATAACATATATGAATATATACATTTTGTATATGTATTTATGTACAATATATATGCAATCATATATGTGTATATATGTGTGTGTGTGTATATATATATACACACACACACATATATATAATTCTAGTAATTTTTATACTGTGAATTTTTTCTTGAAAGTTTCTACTTAAGAATCTGAAACTGTTAAATCTCATTGGGTTTTTTTATTCTCAATTATTTTTCTATATTTTTCTTTTGCCTGGAGCTATTCTGTCTGGCTATAATGTTGCCACATATTATAAACTAGGTATTGTTAAATATGACCAGTATTTATATAAATTTATAAGAAAAACTTGTACGCCTCTGAAGTAAATATTATTAAGCATTTTTTTTAAAATATATTTTTATTGATTTTAGAGAGAAGGTAGAAAGATAGAAACATCCATGATGAAAGAGCATTCATCTGCTGCCTCCTGCACCCCCCAACTGGGGATTGAACCCACAACCCAGGCATGTGCCCTGACCGGGAATCGAACACCCTTTGCCTGGATCCTAGGTCGATGCTCAACCATTGAGCCACACCCGGCCGGACTATTATTAAGTATTTTGACTGCTGTGAAATACTCAAAATTAAATGTGAACCATTTGTCAAGATATGTGTATTTATATTTATTTATTTATTTATTTATTTATTATTTATTTATCTATCTAAAATATACTTTTATTGATTTCAGAGAGAGGGAGAGAGAGAAACATCAATGAAGAGAGTGTTGAGCGGCTGCCTCCTGCGCGCCCCCTGCTGGGGATCGAGCCCGCAACCCGGGTGTGTAACCTCACTGGGAATTGAGCCTCTATCTCCTGGATCCTAGGTAGATGCTCAGCCACTGAACCACGCCGCTGGGCTATGTATATTTATTTTATTTAAAAATGTGTTTTATCGCTTGTCTGTCACCTAAATAGCTACCCAACTAAATAATTAGTCATAACCAGAACCCAGCTTTAGTGACAAAGCAATGATAGGATAATCTTTGTTGCTTATGAATTAGACCTAAAATGGCATATCGCTAACGGTGCCTGCCATTTTGGTTAATTATTTCTTATTGCACCTGACTAGATTACAAAATCATTGAAGACATTGAACAATATCTTATTTACTTTTATCTCTATTATCTAACAGATTGTAAAACAGATTGTAAAATGGAGTTAAATTCAATTGAATCAAATTTAATTATGGAAGTGACCATAGATGAATGATTTAATCACCATAATCAAATTGTGCTACTACTTTTATATTATAAATTATTTTTTATAATTAAAGTCAGAAAAATACGTTAGTATGCTGGTTTATTTATAAAGGAATAGATCCCGGCTGGGTGTGGCTCAGCGGTTGAGCGTCGACCTAGGATCCAGGCGATTGAGGTTCGATTCCGGTCAGGGCACATGCCTGGGTTGTGGGCTCCATCAATGACTCTCTCATCATTGATGTTTCTATCTCTCTTTCTCCCTCTCCTTTCCTCTGTCTGAAATCAATAAAGATATATTTAAAAAAAATAAAGGGAATAGAAATTGAGTTGAAGTAATTATTTAACACAAAAATGAAATAAAATATCGAATAGAGATAAGCATTTTCATTTGATGTATAAGGTTCTCTTTTATAAATACCATTGGGGATAAAAAGTAAATATAGGAATGTTCACATTGCTTTTCTCTTATATCA
Source organism: Miniopterus natalensis (assembly GCF_054644295.1). Taxonomy (NCBI): domain Eukaryota; kingdom Metazoa; phylum Chordata; class Mammalia; order Chiroptera; family Miniopteridae; genus Miniopterus; species Miniopterus natalensis. The sequence goes on along the minus strand of NC_142082.1, from coordinate 68,935,596 downwards.
TAGGCAGTGGATAACATAACAGAGAGTACTTTAAATGTGTTTTGTTTCTACATTATAAAGAGATTGTAAAAAAAATCCAGTTAAGAGAGAATGTGATAGAATCTCCAAAATCATACTGAGGACCTTTCATTTCCAAGTCATTAAGGGAACAGGGATGTTAGGCACAGCATAAACAAATACATGCTTATACAATCGGGAGTAGAAGATCCCAGTCAAGAGAACATCATCCCTGTTGTGATTCAAAAGTATGAAGAAACACCACTAAGTCTTATGAAACTGAAAATTGAATTTCACTATCATGGAGTAAGACAGCAATAATTTTAATGTAAGAGCTTTTTTATAATTGATAGAAGATGATAAATTTTAAATTCGGTGATCTCTGTAGCTATGACATGTGACAGACCTAGCTTAAGTGTTTATTCGCTGTTGTCGTAAAGAGGACCCTTTTCCCATATATGAGGGAAGATGGGCCTCGACACACTTAAACAATATTTGTTTTGTTTTGCTCTTGGATTTGTTTGGTGGGCAGGTATTTCCACAGTGCAGATGTCATGTTTCTAATCACAGATTTGCTTATTAGTTTAGTATCTTTTGATGATATTCTCTGAAAATTTTATTACCTTGGTGTTTGCCAAATGGTGATTCTCTGTTTCCATCATTCTCTTTACATTCATTAATTGGAATTACGCTGTAGGGAAAGCTTTCTCTTCTCCATTAATTAACATATAATTATGTATTTATATCAGTATATAATCATAAATATTTGTTTTCTTGAAATACAATTCACATACCATAAAATTTACACTTTCGAAGTGCACAGTTCGGTGGTTTTTAGTATATTCACAAGGTCACACAACCATCACCACTACCTAACTCCATAACGATTTCATCATGCCAAAAAATCTCCCTGTCCATTAGCAAAAATTTCCTATTCTCTGCTGCCACCTGTTCCTGGCAACCATTAATTTATCTTCTGGGTCTATGGATTTATCTATTCTGAACTTCACCTCTGTACTCAACTCGTTCTGTGCCAACACACACACACACACACACACACACACACTTTTGCTTATATCTAGATGACCTTCAAAATCAAATTTTCTCAAAAGCATCTTTCTCCTTTTCCTCTGACCATCCGGGAGACAATTATAATATGTTTTCCAATAGTAAACAACCCCATCCTTCTGAATATTTACTGATGAGAAAGTCTTAGATAACAATATGTATCTACATACATCTCTATGATTTTTCTGTGTGTAATTGTCTCTACAGTACTTTGATTTGTCTGACAAGTAACACAAACAGTAGATTGCTATGGGATAGTTTTTATAAGAAAAACAATATAACAAATTCTGCATTTCAATTATAGGAGTGACATTTTCTTATGAAGTTTTGGGTTCTTCTAAAATGTAGTTATTGTTTGCAAATGAGATCATCGCAGCCACTTGCATTTGAAATCCAGTTCCTTGCTTACTAAAATATGTGCTATAAGAGTGTAAATTATTTTTTTCAGAATTTGCGTGTTTAATCCCATGAATGAGTGAACATTTTTTTTTTTCCAAAGACTAGAAATAGCTGAACTATCCATTAAAAAATGCTGCTGTATATTTTGAAAATTAGACTGATGTGGAAATTTATTTGTAAGTTCTTATAGTTTACAAACACTTCAGTTATGTTACTTTAAAAATAATGTATGCCTGACCAGTGTGGCTCAGCTGTTGAATACCGACCTATGATCCAAGAGATTGTGGTTAGATTCTTGGTCAGGGCACATGCTGGGATTATAAACTCGATCCCCAGAAGAGGGTGTGCAGGAGGCAGTCGATCAGTGACTCTCTCATCACTGATGTTCTTATCTCTCTCTCTCTCTCTCCCCTTCTCCCTTCCTCTCTCTGAAGTCAATTAAGATATATTTTTAAAAAAATAATTTATGATATCTTACAAATGGCAAAGTTTCATCTTTCCCAATTGAAATATTTTCAGCTATAAAACAAATTCACAGCTAGTGTTTCGAAATATTGAGCCAGATGTTTAAAACATTTTATTTTTAAATATTTACCCAGCTAACAGTTATAGAAAGCATCCAGATAGAACGCAACAACACTGGAACCCTTGTTGATGAAAAGTGACTTATATTCTCACATATAAATGTGTGACTATGAACAAGCTTTCCAGATTTTATTATGTGTGATTCAATCAGAAAAGGCAAAATCAACTGCTAAGAGACATGGTTGGCATATAAATTTCTCCACTGGCCAACACACTGTTGCATGGAAATCCATGGATTTGAATAAATGAGTGTAATTTTGAGCAAGCAGCTATCCACACCTGTTGAGTGGCAGAGTTTAGCCCGCATTCAGAGCCCAGCACAGCCCTCCACCACTGAAAAGGAGAGGACAGGGCGAGTGGGCCTGCAGCAGGCCTGCTTTCTGTGGGCCTTGGAAGGGTGGACACGAAAGCTAAAACAAGCAGTGGAAATGGCTGGTTCAGCGTGCCACTTTGGCTGCTAAGCTTACAGTCTGTGTTACGTAGTTTTAATTTCTAACCTGGCCAAATGAAGAACCAGAACAAATGCCATAACTCCTTGGAAGTGAGCATTGCTGGTGACCACATGACTTTACATCTCATTATCAGCAAGAGTTTTGTTTTCCATTAATTAGGAAGCCATAGCTGGCTTTTGTTCTTTGTTTTTACTCCTCGCTTCTCTACCTCTACAAGATGTTTTACCGTCTTTCTGGTTTGAAAGATTATTGAATCTTTAGAGTTGTTTCGCATCTTGAATTGCACATAACACCTTCCACCCATACACCGGTTCCCGTGGCAGCTTCAGGCAAATCACAGTCCTATGAAATACATTTCTAAGTGTAGTGCACACAAATACTTTATTTTGGAATTTATTTAAGGTAATTGAAGTGACATGTCTTTGCTCTTATGTTCATTTATAAGTCAAAAATAGGTCTTTGGAGGGATTTGAAGTAAAAATTGTCCGTGTAATTTTGAATAAGTTATAATAATCGGCTGCCATTTCTGAATTTCTAGATAAAGTGATCAGGACCCCTTGCCACACATGGAAGTTAAACAATACAATGCTGGACTTGTTGTGCACCTTTTGTTTGTCTTGCTCTTACTGCTCCAGAAGCAGGTTTGTAAGGTGCTTGAGAAAACAGTTTGGTTCTCTTTTTTTAAAAAAGAAATTACCTGGATTAAGTCTAGACCCTTAAAACAACCTTGAAGAAAAAGAAGAACCAAATCGAACAGCCTATAGGGTGTCAGAGGCACATAGACGCTCCCAGCGGCTGATCCAACACGATGCAACACCAGTACTAGATGTTGTTTTCAATTTGTAATATAAATATTTGTCACACTGATCTTATTTAATAATTGGACTTATTCCTGAACAAATATCTATAGGTCCGTGCTAATTATTTGGAAGATGGTCTTTGAGGTTACTCCTTTGAACCTTTGGACTGTAAAGAAAATGTATGGCACTTTTCCTTAGTTGAAGCAAACGTGTAGACTTTCAGTGTTTGTGATTTTATTGATCATAAATAGCACGGAGAAAAATAGGCTGCTAATAATTGTGGGCCAGCATTTGGTGTTTTAAAAAGGAACATGGTTTTAGGCTTCCTCATATAATCTCAGAGGATGCTTCTTATGTCTTCAGCATTTACCACAAAAATAAGGTACCAGAATCAATTTCCAGTGAGGCCAATATTTGAGTTGAGAGGCCTTAATACTGATAACGATAGCATAGTTACAAATTTTTTCAGATTTGGTGCCATTTCCATAACCCTGAGATAGCACATGTCACTGACAAGTTACAGTTCCTTTTATACCTTCTGTATTTTATCTCCCTGAAAGATGATTTTGTATGCATATGAAAACTTATTCTTATTTTAGGGAAGGCCTTTTGCCCATACAAGGATATGGAAGAAAAATGCAGCCACAAAATAAAAGAAATGAAGCTCATTCTACATCTTAACATAAATGCTGATGTAAAAATGATATATTCACATTTCTAATGACAGATTCAACCATTAATAGGTTGAAGCAAGTATTAGCTGATCATGTAGTACTTCTCTTTGGTGTCTTGATGAAGGTTGACATTTTTGACATTAAGGGTTAATTAGTTGCCACTCAGAATGAGGTCACAAATGGCTAATTGCACTTCAGCTAGGTAATTACTGTCATGTATCAAATTCTCATTCCATGTAATTATACAGGATCAGGTGCTCTGACTGCTCACCTAGGGATACGTTTGCCTTCCAAGTCCTCTCTGTGGGAATTCCAAAGTTTTACACAGAAGGTGAATTCACTTGCAATTTGACCTGATGACTAATTTGATATGCACAAGATTCCACGCCATCCTTTAAAATTGTGGGCCTAAGGATGTCACCCAGTTACGCCTTAATGTTTCTGGCTTCTCTGATTCTCTAATTTTGCTGCTGTCAGCTCTGATATTACTGCACACAGGTTAGATATTCATTAAATTCATCTGGGCTATTCCAAACCTTCTTTCCCCAAAATAACTGCTGAAGCTTAGCTTATCATCAACATTTACACAAAATGAACGGATGCCGCTTAAATAAGAATCGGAGGCAGGGCACAGGTGTGTGAATGAAGATTTCTCCTGCAGTGATTCTCTATGCTGGGGGACTGGCCAGTGCCTCAGTCTTGCATCACTGCTCAGATAAAAATGAAGTAGCTCAGGCATTTTAGGAGGAGGAAGACATAATACTTCTAAATTTATGCCTCTTCTCCCATCACTAGCATGCACTCCTGGGGTAGGCTGGAGAACAAATTTTCCTGGTTCTCAAAGGACACAGCGTAGGTTATTAACTGAGCTTTTTCTATACTCTCTAATCTGATGTAGCAGTCAATATTAATAGCTACAAACATTAGATTCTGCACTAATAGGCGTCACTTTCTCATTAATCAGGCAGTTTAAATATCCCATGGGCAATTGAAACTTGAAGTTTATAGGTAGGCCAATCAGCACCCTTTCTCTGGTTTGAAGAGAAAAATAGACATGATTCGGTTCAGTTAGAGATTGTGTATTGTATGTGTCTGTATGTGTCTGTGGAATTTCAATGTATGACATAAAGTTTTCATAATTTAGATAATTGAATTTGTGGCATTGTAGGTGTGTAGTTACACCTTGTGCATGGGAAAGTCAAGCGCATTTATAGTTGCTGCATGCACATGATCTTTAAGGATAAAATATTTCCTTTGGGTCTAATAAAGCATTTCTACTACAGTCCTTATGCTAGCAGAACTCCCATGGAAGATAATGACAGTCTAATAAATGTGTTTCAAGTCTATGTCCACTGGGAACATAAAATAGAATTATTTCAGCTCTTCTTTGTAGTGGACACACGAACAGTGACTAACATCAGCACAGTGTTTTAGAATGTATAAAGAAATTTCAAACATGATATTTCATTTAATCCTCACTATAAACCTGTGAGAAAGAACTGTTAAAGATATGACATATTTTACAGATGGGATACAGTAGTAGGTGCCAAGTTTCTTGTTTCTAAATCTATATATTTTTTACTATGAGAAACTAATCATGTTAAATTAAAATAGATATAGGATGTTTTGAAATTCTGATCTAATAAAACTATTGGTTTCCATATGCATTTGTTATATTAAAAATAATATAATAGTGTTCTCTGTTATTTTTAATATGGTATCAATGAAAATCATTCTGAATATTAAGTAGTCGATTATAAATGGAGATCACTTTTAGATTATGCTTTTTTTTCCTATCAAAAATAAAATGTACTTTTATTCTTCAGGTAACAAACACTTGGACTTACACGGACATACACATAGGGTAAAATACCTCTGAACTTGTTACTATCATAACTAGCTAGCTAATATTAATAATAGGAAAGGAGCAAAGGGGAGGCCAGACATTATAGGCATGTTATTTGGGCAGCTTCACCAGGAAGCTGCAATTTCACACTCCCCAGGGAACGCTGGCCCATTCCTTGCAGATCACTGGGAGAAAGGGTCCAACAAAGGGGAGGATAGGCACATGCGCAGTGAAGTTGGGGTGGCATAGGAAAGGTACTTGCCCATCAGTCTAACCTGGGGAACAAAGATCGTTGGCCAGGAGTGTGGGCCCCAATGCAAACCTGTGAAAATTTGGGAATACGCAATCCCCAGACAAAGGAATTCTCCCCCTCTTGTTTCTTTTGCTGCTTGTGCTCCTGTTTCTCACTTGCTCCGTGACCATGTCTGCCCCTGCCATGTGGCCCCAGAAGCCAATGGGCCACGGCCATATAGACCCCACATACAGTGGATTGCAGCTGGGAACACAAGCTAAGCTAGCCAGAAGCTGGACTGGACTGCGCCTTAATATGGAGTGGCAGCTCTGAGCACTGGCTTTAATCCCAGCTCTGCTGAGGACAAAAGGGGACTTTTTCCATGGTGGGATAGAGAGACATGGGACCTTGGAAGAAAACTCCCTTAATGTTACCTTATCAATAAAGCTTTCCACACTACCTCATCCTCTCATGGGGGCCTCAAGACATTTTTGTTCCCGGGCATCCCAAGGAGCCTACTTCCACCAGCAACAGGTGGGAACACAGAGAGCACCCCATTGATACAAACTGAGGGATGTTGGGGACTAACATTGTGTAACTAACATCCAACTCAAAGTGAAACCCCTTAACTTCTCATCACAGCCAACAGCACCTCTGAATTCCTAGCACATGGGGATGGAAAGTTGGAGTTATTTTTAAGGCTTTCCGAAGCTCACATTTTAGTAGGAGAAACTGATGTTAAATGAGTTATTCAATTAATTATTTAAGTAGAATTGCAATGAGCACTTTAGAGGAGAGATAAGTGGTAATAAGAGCATACAGCACAGACAAAAGATTGGCCTGGAAAAATTCCACTGAGGCAAAGCCATCTCACCTGAAATCCGAAGGACAACTAGGAGAAGGTAGGTAGGTGAAGGTGGGGGGTGAATAATCCCTGGTGAGGAAATAGAAGATACAAAAAGCCCGTCTTAGGATAAACCATAGAAGAGACTTAGAAAGGTTAAAACGGTAGGAGTACAGAGAATATGGGGAAAAGTGGCCACAGAGGAAGCAGGTAAATTAGCAGGGACCAGATCCTATATAAGTTAGAAATCACTTACCAATTTCTATGAATAGTGCTGAACATACCTTTGATAGGGGTGATGTTGAATCTATACTTGTTTTGGTGAGTACTGTATTTTCACCTTAACGATACTGAGTTTTCCAATTGATGGGCATGTGATACTGCACCATTGTTTAGATACTCTATTTTCTCTCAATAATATTTTGTTTTGCTTAGTGTAGGCCTTTTCTTCCTTTTTAAATTGCATCTTCAGATTGTTATATCAACTTAATTTTTTTTTTTGCCTTTATTGAGGTATAATTGTGTGGGGAAGGAAAAAAAGTTTTCCTCCCACCTTTTTAAATGTTTTATGGCTGGACTAATAATTAAATTAACATGAGAGAGATTGAGAGAGAAAAATGACCAAATTTATTACATATGTACACATGGGATTCCATAAGAATATGAGCCCTGAGGACACTTTGGGTAGGTGAGGCTTATATACCATTCTGGACTCGGGAAAAAGAAGCAGAGGTCTGAGATTTCAAAGGACAAGTAGGAAACTCACAGGTAGCTGAGAAAGGACAAACGTGGTAATTTCTTACCTGGCCACCCAGAAACAATGGGACACCAAGGGGAGTCTACCAGACAGACTTTGCAGGTTCCTCTCTGTCTGCCATACTTAGTATATTTTGTGCTAAGGGGATAGCTCCCCTCCCTTCAGGTTTTTCTATCTGAATTCCTTTAGTCAGGTAAGGAGGAGGGTCTGAGTACTTTGGTTCTTAAAAATCACCAGCTTAGCCCTGGTTGGTGTGACTCAGTGGTTAGAGTGTTGACCTGTGGACTGAAGGGTCCTGGGTTTGATTTCGGCCAAGGGCATGTACCACAGTTGCAAGCTCAAGGCAACCAATCTATGTGTCTCTCTCACATCAGTGTTTCTCTCTCTCTCTCTCTCTCTCTCCCTTCCACTCTCTCTAAAAGCAATGGAAAAAATATCTCAGTTGAGGATTAAAAAAAAAAATCAATAAAAAAAAATCAATAAAAAATCACTAGTTTAAATGACTAATATCCCCAAAGGCCTATTTTGAGGTGGCAAACTTGGCTTCCCCTCAGTTGATAGAATTGTAAGATATTCAAAGTGCGCAACATGATGATTTAATGTATGTATATGTTGTAAAAGGATTTCTCCAATTTGGATAGAGTCCTTTTGTACTGTTCTCAGTGACAACAGGGCTGGGCATACAAGGATCGGAGCAACTTCTCGCAGAGAAGACACAGCTATCCACATTCCTACCTGAAATCTGGCAGTTTTTTGTGCTCAAACACTATTCAATCTATTGTTTGCCTTTGTTCAATTTCCAGAGCCCTACCATGGTTGTTTTTGATAACTTGGTTGTTTTATATTTGTTTTACTGTTGTACTACAAATAAATAATACAACAATTAAAAAATAATAATACAAGAATAAACCCTTTCGTGTACTCACAACCATAAACCTAATTTTGCTCACCCCTGGGTATTGGTTGCTTTTGGTCTTGAAAGAAAAAGTTTTCAAAGAAGAAGAATTTTGTGGCTGTCTACCTGATGTACTAGAAAGAGTGATGGATTAAGACTTAGAACACTCCCACCTGATGATATTATTAGTAAATTTGTAGCCTCTAGCGAATGGCTTAATCTACTTAGGGGCTCTGTTTTCTCTTGTGTAAATAGTGACATTATAGATACTTAGGATGTTTATTGGAGAATTAAATATGAATTAGGGAAGGGAATTATAAAAAGTTTCAAGTTTATTTTTCTATAACTTGTTGTACATCTCAAAATCTTTACTGTATAGGCTTTGGCATATTTTAAATAAGTAATTAAAGTCTACAAAATAATTTATGCATGAATATTTTACCTTGTTTACCTTGAAGTTATCACCCAATTTTAATCCTAACTTCACTACTGTCTATATTCCTTACAATTTTAGAATTTTAAGAAAAGAAGTGAACTTATTATTACTTTTATTTCTTCTATTATTCTAGAAATTATGGATTACTTGCTAATTTTCTTTCTCTTTAAGCCTAAATGTCCTTGTGAGACATTGACCTTAGTTCCCATCTGGGAAATAACTACAAATCTTCTTCACTACGTAAAATGCTCCATTCAACCCCTTGAAAAATAGGGCTTAAGGGAAGCTTTCATCCACATGTTATATCAACTAAAGAGTTATGGCTAAATATAAATTATATTAAAAATGTTCTTCAGTGTTTTCTACCTGCCACACTTATCTTATAAAAGTAACTATTGTTCTTCATGACTTAATTTTCCCCTCGCTACAATGAATGTAAGTAATGACTCTTCATATTGCTACTGTTTAGAATTCAGAGGAAAATTAGTGATGTAAAACCCACAGAGCTCTTAAGCCCCATTTAACCCTAGGGGAATAAGAATGCATTCTGATTTCTTTATTTTATTTTTTATTTTTTTAAGGAAAGGGGAAAGGGAAAGGGAAAGGAAAGGCAGGGGGATGCTCCTGGGAGGGAGATCCCATTCTGATTTCTATTAAAATAATATTGTAGTCTATATCTATATCAAAAACCAATGATTGTAAACAATTAAATATGAAAGCTAAAAACCACAGTTGCACATTCATTTTATTGAGTCTAGATTGAAAGGAAGATAAGACAACTTTAGCAGATGTTTTATAATACTTTTTTAATGCATGGTTTTCCTAGTGAATTAAAGGTTTATTTTGTTTATTATATTCCACATATGAGTGAGTTCATGTGGTACTTGTCTTTCTCTGACTGGCTTATTTCACTTGGCATAATACACTCCAGGTCCATCCATGCTGTTCCAAATGATAAGCAATCCTCCTTTTTTATAGCTGCATAGTATTCCATGGTATAAATGTCTCACAGCTTTTTTATCCACTCATCTACTGGTGGGCACTTGGGCTGCTTCCAAATCTTAGCTATTGTAAATTGCACTATGAACATAGGGGTGCATAAGTTCTTTGCGACTGGTGTTTTGGATTTCCTAGGATATATTCCTAGAAGTGGGATCACTGAGTCAAACAGCAGCTCCATTTTTAATTTTTTGATACATTGGTATGAGGAAGACCTGGGGATGGGGTGGATGTGTGGTGGAGGGGATTAATGGGGGGAAAAGGGGAACACTTGTAATACTTTCAACAATAAAGATAAATTTAAAAAATTAAAAAAATTAAAAATAAAGAAAAAAATAAAAATAAATAGGAAATAAAAAGGTAAATGGTATCAGTTGTGTGTATTTTTCCCAGAACTTCCAAAGACTGTGGCTTTGATCTAACACTTTTAAAAGATGAACAGCATGCCAAAACCTTAGAGGGTATATCAGAATAGTGTGAGTTTATAGTACATTATAAAAATACTATTTGCACTAGGAAGAAGAAAAAAAATCAACATTTATTGTTATCTCTCCACAATCTTTCTCCACTTATTTCTAAACTAGCTCAATCTTAACTTCGAAATAGCTTGGTTTCAGGGTACCTAAAATGTTCTCAAATCCCTGCCCTTGCTTCAGCAGTTATGTTTTTTCCTTTTGTTTAACAAAGCAAACAAACAAAACCATATAAATGAGAAGTCCAGTTTCTTCTAGTCAGTGATTTTGATAAAATTTTTCACACACATGAGAGTTATTTCTCAGTGAAGTTTTTAGAAATTGATTAAGATCAGAATAGCCACCAGTCCAATTTTCTTCTCAAACTTGATTTTTGTTAGCCTGCAGAGATTGCCATATGGTTCTGGCCTAGCTCCAAACATTACTTCAGTTGTGGTAGAAACTTATAAAACTTGATTTTCAGTGAATCCTCTGATAATATAGGGAAAACTAAAGCAAACAAAAAACAAACTCCCTTTACGGGGTATGTTACTTCCCTAAATGTAATGTTATTTTATAGACTTTGTTATGCTAAGATGTGGCCATATTTATCTAGAAGAAAAAGTTCTTAATGTCAAGCATATACTTCCCCTCCAAAAACATTACTTACAGTAATAATAATGATTTCAAATTTATTACCATATTTTGGAGTTTGCTGTCTGTCTGCAGACCTGATACCATTGTCAATAAAGAAATGGCTTCAATAGTTTTAGAAAATAAAGTCTTAGCTTGTTTTTCTCTGAAATACAGATCTCTAAAGACATTTCTGTACTGCAAAGTCAAGAGGCGATTCAGCCTGAGAAATAAGGACCTGTGACTTTGAGACGCTCTAAGCCTTGACTCTAGTCTAATTTGTTATTCCCATATTTAGGAGGCCATTCAAGAGCTGTTTACTCTCCCCACATAATTAAAATTGAAATTCATACTTAAGTACTGGATCATAATATGATTTCTACACCTTAAAATATTCATTTTATAGGAGCATCTACATAAAGTTTCATGCAAATAAACATGAAAACAAAAGCTGCCATTATATGCCACTCCAAAAATTATTTAGGTAATTCAATTTTGCTCTTTTAGCATATTGAACTATTTTTTTCTTGAGTAGTAAACTGTGCTACAAAGCTCTTGGGACCATGAGATGGGTATTTTTGAATTCGAAAATCAGTGTTTCAACAAAAACTGCAACTGATCTAGCTTATTTGGGCTTTAATGTAATATCATCTTGGGAAATGAGAAGACATAATATTACAATGAAAGGCAAAAATACCGTGCATATTTTGTAACTCTTGTTGCATAATATTCAGCAAAGCCTGAGTAAAGTAACCCCTCACTTCCAGACACCATTAGAGGTGACCTCAACAACCGAACAACACTGTCATAGAGGAAAAAAGAAGGTTGTATGGACCAAAATAACCTTTGTAGTTAACACAATGCAAGAATTCCTCTGACCTAAAAGCATTTCTCCTACTTCAGACAACTCATAATAAGGATCTTTACCAAAAGTTCTAGCTCAGAGAAGAGTGCAAAGAGTAAATAAGAGATGGATTTAGCATTTTTCAGTGCCTAATAACATCAGCGTCTATAATTGCATTATGTTTTGTTTTACTGCTGCTTTCCTGGACAATAGTTGGTTCTCACAACCATTTTGTGAAAAGATGGGATGCAATTTTTATTGGTGAGACAACAGGCCTTAACCTCTTATTTCAACAAATTACACAAAGTTATATGTATATTGACTGAAATTTGAACTCAGTTTTTTCTTTTGGTTTTTAATGAAGTAGATATTTATTTAACCAGGCCAGTAACGCAAGAAGTCATGCTGTGTAACTCATGTTGTCCAAAATTAAGAGAGGAGACTGAAAAAGCTTAAAAGCCAACACATTTTAAAAACCAAACAACCATCACACGGACAGACAGACACATACACACACACTCATCTAGACATACAGTGAAGATAAACAGCCCCGCATACCTCCATAACATCACATTGCAGGAATATAAAAAGTTATATATTTAATGATGATTGAGTCTTTAGGAAAAGGTCAAATTATTCTGATTTCTTAATTTAAGAAAATAATAAAGAATGTATTTTAGAAGTATTTTCATTTGAATAATTACTAAAGATAAAATTTAGATACTTTAAATAAAGGCTTCCTCCCTCTGCGATGCACGGTTCTGCCCAGGTCCTCAGTGACCTCTCATTTTGTCAAATCCATTTGACAGAGTTCTAGCTTTGTCACTGAACTGTTACCCAAAAGACCCTACCGTCATCTCTCAATATGTAAACTATGTCACGAGCTGTGCTTGCTCACAAGAGCTGAAAAGGATTCCTGAGCACAAAGACCAAGATGGCAGTGGGGCCTCGTGTGCTAAAAGGACTTTCCCCAAAACGTCCAAGTGCAACAGAGGAATGACCACATGTGCCTAAGAGAATTTAGTCACTCCACGCCACAGCCTATAAACACAGGAGGCTCCTTCCCAGCCGGGGAGCACGAGCTCACCCTTCTCCAGTCCTTGATCAGAGAATAAAGTTCCTGCCCTGCTCTACTGAACTCAGTCTTGTTACGCCGGTGTGAACACCGGGCAGGAGGACCTTGGTGTGGGCCCTTGGGCCCAGAAGGGTTGGTAACAGCTTCTCCCTAATTCTCTCTCAGTAGTGCCAGATTCAGCTCTCTCTCTTCTTGAAATACTTTTACCTTTTTAACAAAATTCTCCCTGTTATTATTCTGACTTACTGTATATTTTTTAAAAAAATCTTTGCCTGAGGATATGTTTTTATTAATTTTTAGAGAGAGAGAAAGGAAGAGAGAGAGAGAGAGAGAAACTTCAATGTGAGAGAGAAACATCAATCGGTTGCCTCCAGTACGCACCCTGGGGGTTGAACTTGAAACTTAGGTATGTGCCCCGAACGGGAATGGAATCTGCGACCTTTTGGTGTACAGATGACACTCCAACTAACTGAGCCACCCAGCCAGGGCTTTACTGAACATTCTTTCCACTCTCTCTACCCCGGGGGAGATTTTCCACTGTGAGCACTACATATTAAAGGAAGTGGGGTGTGTGACCCAAGCTATTTCCTACCTATTCTCTTCCAAGCCAATTTCACTTATTACCAAGGTGATGATAACTCACGTTTTTACTTCCAGGGAAAGCGTGTTGTACGTAGAATTGAACCCAACCTCTGTATTTAAGGTTTTCATGTCTTAGACCCTGCCAAACTTTCCAACCTGTTCCATGCCACTCTTTCTCTCGCTACAGTTAATCTTGCTCTTCCTGGAACAGAATAAAGTGCTCTTTCTCATGTGAGAACGTTGTCTTGACTTTGAGTTCTTCCATCAACATGCTTCCTTGGATCTTTCTGTGGCTAGTCATACTAGTTTAAATCGTCTCCTATATAACAGAGTTCCCTGACAGCCCCTGTGGACATCCCTGGTGATCTCCATCCCAGCACACTGTGTATTTCTTCATAGTGTGCATGTACACATACAGAGTCACAGACACACAAGATCTAGAATTCTGCAATGCCTTGTTCTACTACTTACAAATGTTAAGCTCCACGTACAGGAATATCAACTCTCATTTTCCATGGTATCTCCCATGCCTATCTAATGGTAGCTATTAAATATACATTTGATAAATAAATGAATGACTGAAAAATTTCATGCTGGCTAACTGAGGAATTGCTGTGGCCCTTAAAGGAAGGACAGAAAAGTCTGAGCAACCTAAAGGACTTCTTAGGGGAAGGATTAGTCTGGTTTGCAGCATAATGGACTTTATGTTAATTGGGAAAATATATTAAAATGTCTTCAAGAAAAGTTTGAGATCAAATCAGAAGCTCAATAATAAAATTAGGACTAGAAATATATTTTTGACAATTATTTTTATATAAGTGACATTTGAAATGCTAATAGTAGTTGAAATTGGTAAGGAAGAGAAAACATAAAGAGAATACGCCCCATGCTTGGGAAAGTCCTATAAAAGGGATAGATAGGAATTGAAGAGAGGTCAGGAAAGTGGAGAAGAAAGAAGATGGCATTAGTACTAGAACGTTTATGAAGAGACGTTTGCTACCTTCTTGAAATATAGTGTCCTGCTATGCCCACAGGTAAATCCACTAATTAGTAAACTTTAATACCACTTTTTTTTAGTATTAGCACATTTTAAAATTTCGTTGTACTTTCTGTCTTATTTTTCCTATGCTTCGCCTGTTCTGCTCCCTCTACAGCATTCTTTATGACTTTCAATTCACTAGACTCTCTTATTTTTTTCTGATCTGTATGTATAAGGTTAATATATGTAAAACACTTAAAACTTATGGACAGCCATAAGTACAGCATACACATTTTGTGTAACTATCATTGTTTTTGTATCATTTCTGTATTGCTTATCATTTTTAAGTGCTTACATTTTATACTAATTGGCTTTTTACTTGATATTTTTTCCATATTGGATCTTGTTACTTAATTTTTTAAATATTGGATATTGTTTCTTAATTTCCTAGTTTTATGTTATGTTGTTTTACTTCTTTCAGCATATTAATTATACTTATTCTAAGGCACTTTAGGCTGCTTTAATTTTGTTAGATTATAAGTGGAGACAGCTCACAGTGGCCCAGTCTCAATTCTCCCCTTCTTTCTTTTATTGATAAAGCCACTAACTTAAACAGAAGCATGACTGTTCAGCTTGAGACAATATATCTCAGCCTGTTTTTTTTCAGTTAGGAATAGCCATGTAACTGAGTTTCTGCCAATAGGATGTAATGAAAAGTGATATATATTTCTAGGTCATCACCTTAAAGCAGTACAGTCTGAATACTAAATGTAGTGATGATCCAGTGTTGACCAATTAGGTAAGTGCAAACACCTTAGTGAGTGGTGGAAAACAAATTAAAAGAACCAGGATCTCTGAATTACCCTGTGGAACAAACACACCAGTAAACTGAGATACTAACTTGCTACATGAAAGAGAGATACACTTTCATACTATTTAAGTTACTTTAGTTTGAATATTTTTATTATAGTAACTTCACCTTTACCATACTAAAATGAGATTTTATTTTCTTAACCTGAATGAAATCCCTTAGAAATATCTAAAATATATGGCCTTGACATAGAGGGCAAGCTATAGATGATAAAGAAGAAACACAGCAAGTTGGAGAAGCTAGTAATTCTTGTTATTCTATGGAAATAATTAATTACAATGTTGCTTCCAATAACTTGGAAGTCAGAACACAGGAGGAGTGAAAACTTGTATGTGGCTCTACAGGGAAATGATTAGAAAGCCAGACATTTTTGTTGTCTGCACTTTGCTGTTCTTACCAAATATTCTACAACCTAGATAAGCTCAGTCAAAATTTGGAGGGGAAATTGGAATAAACAGAGCCTAAATCTTTGGGCTGTCTTAGAGCTGGAAGACCCAATTGCTCCTGTTCCTCTAACTATTAGGAGCTAAGTCTTGTTTAGTACCTTTCTCAAAGGCCTTCTATGAAGACTTCTCAGCCAAATAAAGGGACTGACTTTGGTTTGGATATCAGATTCAGGGTGTTTTTTTCCAAAAACACTTGTTATTTTAAGATAGCCAGAGTGGAAAGATAACTACCACCTCAGTGACAGAAAGACAGATAAGCCAAGAAAAGGCAACAGTAAATTATGATCATCTTAGGGAATTCTCCTGTTAATGAAGTAACAGGACTGTTAGGGCAAAGCCAGTGATTCTCCAACGCCAGCTTCAGCCTCAAGTATGCTCCAGTAGGGAAGAGCCTCTCCAAACCTCAGGGCCCCAACCAACAGCGTTCAGTGTCAGTCACTGAGTCACACGATAGAAGGAACCTGGGAATCTCAATGAGGATGTGGCAGAACTGTCTTGCTAGGCTAGGATTTAAGGTACTGCAGTTTCATATCTTTATGATAGAAATTTAGGCTTTATCTCTACAACTACACTAGGTTTCAAATTCTGTAACTCATTCAATCCGTGCACTTCCTTAGCATTTTATTTTCTGAAATGATTTATCATTTGACTCTTCACTCCCTGTCTGTGGAAATTATTTGCAAGTAGTGTTGATTATGGATGGTTTCATGGTTATTCAATGATCATACACCAGTTTTTATATTTGTTTTTCAATAGGCACATTTTGCAACTTGTAGGTAACACATGATCGGATTCCATGACTAAGCTGTGTAGTCTTAGGTTTGAGAAGTTTCTCTATTTTAACATATATATTAAATTTACACTATTGGGAATAAAGTTTTTAATTCCTGTCTATGGTTAACACAGTCTTTCCCTGACTGCTTTAAAAAAAAAAAAAATTATTGTTGTAAGTATTACAGATGTCCCTCTTTTGTCCCCATTGACACCTTCTACCCTACATCCTCCCACCTGCCCCAGGCCTTCACCACACTATGGTCTGTGTCCATGGGTCATGCATACATGCATATAAGTTCTTCGGTTAATCTCTTCCCACTTACCTGCCCACTCCTGCCTTCTATCTGAGATTCCATGCTTCTGTGTCTCTAGATCTATTTTGTTCATCAGTTTATTTTGTTCTTTAGATTCCACATATAAGTGAGATCATGTGGTACTTGTCTTTCTCTGACTGGCTTATTTTGCTTTGTATAATACTCTCCAGGTCCCTCTATGCTGTCTCAAAGGGTAAGAGATCCTTCTTCTTTATAGCTGCGTAGTATTCCATGGTGTGAATGTCCCACAGCTTTTTTACCCACTCATCTACTGATGGGCACTTGGGCTGTTTCCAGATCTTAGCTATTGTAAATTGTGCTGCTATGAACATCGGGGTGCATAGATTCTTTCTGATTGGTGTTTTGGGTTTCTTAGGAAATATTCCTAGATATGGGATCACTGGGTCAAATGGCAGTTCCATTTTTAATTTTTTGAGGAACTTCCATACTGTTTTCTACAGTGGCTGCACCAGTCTGCATCCCAAGAAAAGGGAACCCTAGTGTACTGCTGACTGCTTTTTCATATAGGGAGCCACTTTCAATTTTCTACTCTTCTTGCATTTGCAACATGATACAGGCATTACGGTGCTAGAACGAGCATGTATAGCTGCCTTGTCAGGCCTCTAAGATGTCAGTCCTGCTTACCAGTTTGTCTATATATTTATTCTTGATTTCTGGACTGTGAAAATGTTACCTTTCTCCTCTATATCTTAAAATATTCCATTTAGCAATTTTATATGTTTTGGATGAGAGGGGGCTCAGTCCCCCTCCTGTCAAGGAGCTGAGAGAGAAATATGAAATGAAAGTGAAAGGAAAAGACGATAGTTCCAGATGTTCTGAGTCTTTTAAAGAAATCCAAAGGAGTAAAAGAGAAGGTAAGTATAAAATGCTATATTTGACAAAATAAGCATCAGTGATTTTAAGAATATAAGCAAGACATGGAATCAATGACAGAATGGATAAAAGGAAACCCGGACCCTAACCACAGCTTGATGAAACTTTAATGCATCAAAATAAACATGAAATGCTAAAAGGTATCACAGGGGTAGGTCAATTATCATAAAGAAATGAGAAGCTAAATGATATCAGAAACAATAGATACAATAATACATATGAAATAATATCTCCAAAGTGCTCAGGAAAAACAACTTTTAACCTGAAGTTCATTAGTCACTACTATTCAAAGTGAGGTGAAATAAATATGCCTTTAAGCATAAAAAGTTCAAAGAATTTAGCAACCACAAGCTTTAGCCTAAAGAAATACTAAAGAATGCATTTCTTCAATAAAATTTAAAAAAATAGAAGAAATTATTTGATAAAAGAAACAATTTTAAATTATTTAAATTAAACGTATTATATATATGCATACACACATTTACACATGTAATAGTTTTATAACATTATTCAAAAGGTAAAAATAATGGATGGTGGGAAAGGATAGTTTTGAAATAAATAAAAACCTCTTAAGAGTCCTGAACTGTTTGGAAAAATGGAGAGACTGATTAACTGATAATTAATTATTAGTATAAAAAATTAAATCCCTATCTCATACCATGAAAAATATTCCACATAAAAATAGAATAATAAAAATAGTGAAAGACATGTAGTTATCTACCCTGAGAGCCACTTGATCCACCTCTGCCACAGATTTCACTCAGCTATCTGTTACATGGACACCTGGCTTCACTTTTCAAACAGAACTTCATTATTTTATATTGTGGATTTTAAAAATATTCTACCATATATTAAGGTTGTAGGTATTCTAGATTTAAAGATCTGAATTAAGAATCCTTATGACAATAGTCATAATGCCTTGAGCTAAAGCTGAGTTATCAGATCTGATGCTAGTTGTATTATTTTATAAGACCATTAAAGATGCCTGTCTGAGCTTCAAGGACTCTAATATCCTGTGACAATTGTCACTGAAATCCAGAATCCTCTGCTTTCATTTTAAAAACTATCACTGAACAAAAATAGGACTTTTGACTTGAAGACCTCCAGGTGTAATGCCAAAAGCCTACTATTTGTTTCTCTGAGAACATATTAGGCAAGGAAGTAGATGTTCTTTTATTGCAAATTCTGTATTTTCATCTGAAGTAGGGTTTCTGCGATGATATCATTTAATGCGCTTTGGTTTGCACTAATTCAATGTGATGATACCCCTTTGAGATTGTGACTGTGTCTATAAAAGCGCGGAAAAAAATCAAATTAGACCATAAAGTTTGGTCAGTTCAATTTACATTAAAAGGGAAAAACGGGCTAAGCAAGAAGATCTGTTGCATGTTTCTCTGTGTTGAGGCTTTGACATTTTTGGAGGAGGTAATTGGTGAAGCTCTTCTCGAAGTTCCTTGATTATGGTTGAATAAATATGAAATAATTTAGTTTTTGAGCCAATTCTGATAGAATACAATTAAAGTAAATAAGATGGAGGGAAAAAAGAAACAGATACTGTGGTCTTAAAGCCAATAAAGTAATGGAGAAAATGGATCACTGTTTAGTTTATGAAAAGATAGTGTCTGGGTCATTGGTTGACCTTGAGAAATCATGCAAACTTGTCTGCTGAGAGGTTGGAAATTCTTATTTATTTTCACCACATGGCAACATCAATATAGTTTTGATGTTTGTTTATATCATATATTTTATATCATATTTTACCCTTAACAAACATCTTTCTTGAGAAACTTGACTTTTTTTTACATAGTAGCAGTCTAATATATATTAAGAAATTTGGGAAGCCAAGACATACTGAGGGAATTAATTTCCCTGTGAGTGTTCAACAAAAGCCTAGTGAGGCTGCTGTTTCAGATGCATTGCTAATGCTGGATCTACCAGCCCATAAAGGAGTTGAGTGTCAGATATAGGTCCCTTAAAGGGAAATTTTTAAACTGCTCAACCAAAGAGAATATTTAAATGCTCTGTGGTTAATCATTATCCTCTATTTGCCAGTATTTTCAAATATTATCCTTCAGGATGAATATTCATGGAATAAGGATGCTTGTGTGAGAATTTCCAGCCAATTCTGTTATACATTTGTGCTTATTACTTCAAAAAGGTGTGTAACTTGCTAAAAAGTTAGTTATATACTGTGAATAGAATGTAAAATCTATTTTTCATATACCTGATGAAATATTTCACCAATATTGAAACTACAAAGTCAGCGAAAAGTCACAAGAAGTGAAAGATGAATCTTTTTAAGTTCATCTGAGCCATTTCATCCAAAGTATTGATTTAAGGTACTTAATACTTCCATGCATACTCTATGAGTCAGACCATTGTGGCAATCAAATTCTCATATTGTATTGAAAAAAGACTTCTTACACCTTTTAATGCCTACTCTGCTTCCATATCTGTAAAATCCCCCTCAAAATTGTGGTTTAGAAATTATGGATTAAACTAATCAAGACAAAAGCCTTAACATTTAAACACCTAGATACTTAATTTATTTTTATCCTAAATATTTCATCTGAGTTGTCAACATATTCATTTCCACAGCCTTATTTTAAGATGATATATTTATTTATTCTTCATATAACTTTTTGACTTATGTAGATACATACATTATAGTATGGTATAAAAATAAAATAGAAAAAAATTAAAATGAGAGTTAACTAAACCAGGGTAAAATAGGACAGAAAGACTCACAACACAATGTTTTATTCAGTTGCTAGAGGTCAACATCAAATTTGGTTCTCTGATTCCTGGAAGCCAAAAAAAGAAAAAAAACTTGAACAGTCACAAGAGTCAATGTCAGCAAAACAAAAATATAGCAGTGACTCATGAGAGGTGAAGCTTTTTTTGGAATTGAGAATTAAAGGAATGAAATCTGGGGCTTTTCATAAAGATGATACTGGACAAGCGCTTCAAAAATACACTCAGCAAAATCTCTATAAGGCAAACACATGCCATGTGATTTCACTAATATATAGGAATCTAGTGAACAAAATGAACTGCCAAGTAAGATAGAGGGAAAGCAGGCTCACAGCTATTGGGCGATGGGGGAGCGGAGTAGGGGGATGAATTAAGGCAAAAAGAAAAAAAAAACACAAGAAAAACTTATGGACACAGAAAACAATGTGGGATGGCTTGTGGGGAGGTGGGATGGGGGGAGGTGGAGGAGGTTATAGGGGGATAAATAGTGATGAAAGGAGGCTTGACTTGGGGTGCTGAACACAAAACAGTGTACAGATGGTGTGCTGTGGAACTGTGCATCTGAAGCCTGTATAATTTTGTTAACCAGTGTCAGCCCAATAAATTCAATAAAAAGAAAGAGAAAAAAAAAGAAAACCATACAACTATAGATCTATAGCATGTCTCAATTTTTCTAAGTCTCATTGTAGTGGTAATGTAGGCTTGGCCCATGATAACCCAGTTAAGTAGTCATGCTACTTAATATTACAGATACAATTAAAGATATTATTTCAACTGTTATTTTGAAGAAAACAAGTTACCAATTGTACACATGCACACACAGTTATTGCACCCACATTTATCCATGTAAGTTTCTCTTTTTAAAACCAGAGTGCTTAAAATCAAGATGATTAACAAAGCACTTTTCTGCAAGACATGTTGTCTTTAAGGATGTGAGGTGATGTTTGATATAGATATTGGATACAAGTGTAGATATAAATATATAGTTATTGAATGTGGAATTCTAAGTCAGATCCTAGAACTACACTAAATAATGTTTGAAAAAATGTTAATTTTTTAAATATTAGTTTACCCATTGGAGAAGTTAACATTAAAGATTCCATTCTCCTATACACATTTATTAAACTATAAAGTCAATAACTATATGAATATAAATGTTACATCTCTTTATTGCTATTAGTTATTTTAAGAATACAGGTGATTTACATTAATCCTATAATATTTACTTAAAGCCAAATCTATATAAATTGGAAATACTTTGTAAATTTATAAAAATTAAATGATTAAATGAGCTTTTATATAGTTTGCATATACTTACAAAATTGACAACTTGAGAAATGAATAAAATGTATGTCTTTCAGACAGAATGACAACTCCCCACCCCAAAGATGTCCATGTCCTAATCCCTGTAAACTATGAATTTCTTAAATTACTGTCAAAGAAGGAAATTAAGGTTATGAATCAGCTGACTGTAATAGGAAGACTATTTTGGATTATCCACAAGGGGCCAAATGCTGACCACAAGGATCCTTCAAAGTGGGAGAGGGAAACAGAAGTGGTCTGAGTAATGCTGTATGAGAAGATGGAGAAAGGGAACCAGGAGCTGAGGACTTTGGGCAGCCTCTAGAAGCTGGGAAGGCGAGGAAATGTATTCTATAGACAAGAAAGAAACACAACACTGCTGATGCCTTGAATTAGTCCTGTGAGATTCTTGTTGGATTTCTAAACTATAGAAATTTAAGATAGTAATTTTTTCTTTGTTAAGGCACTACATTTGTGGTAATTTGTTATACCAGCATTGGAAAACATACAATATGCTTCATAAAATATGCCTGGTCTGCAATTTTTATATTTGTCTATGTCATGAAGCTCTCCATAAATGATACTATACATTCTCTGCATGGATGGTGTAGCATTTAGATGAGCCCCATAGTCGTTTTTTTTTCATACTTAAATTAACATTTTATATCAGCTTCCTCATTTTTAATGGTTGTAAAACTAGCTCTATCAATTGATCTCCAAATATTCTCCTGTTAAAATTAAATAATAATGTTCATTGATCATTTCATCATGAGAGTTAAATTATTCCCTTTGACCCTTTAGATACTTGAAAACTAGGTTTTTCAGAAAAGCCTAAAGATCTTATGTTAGTTCCAGAGAGCTACACTTTTAATATCTGAAATGTTTATAAGTGTTAGAGTTATTGGTTTAATGTTAATTGATATCTCAACAACAGAGGAACATTTTTTCAGACATAAAAAATGAAATTGAATAATGTTTTAGGATCTTAATTCACTAGAGAAATATATCTCATTGAAACATTTCAAATGTTTGGTCCTAACTTTACTGCTACCTGGCACTTGGGTAACAGTGTTTGCCCCTACTGATTTTTTTTAACCACAATGATAATTGAACTTCTTTCTGATTATTTCAATATGTATTCATAAAAGAATTGAGTGATTGGGTCTAAATAATGTGTCATTATGTGATAAAACTACAAAAATTCTAAAGAGACATTTTCTTATCTGCTTGTGCCATTATAATCTTGAAATTTGCATGATAAAGAAAATTATAATTAAATGAAAAATGTATCACCATTTTGCATGATGATTGCAGTAAGAAAACAATCAGGGGGAAACAAATCTGACAAAAACAGAACATCAAGAATAAGGAGACAAAAAGGGTGGGGAGATAATCATATATTCACAAATAAATAAAATAAGAAAAGCAAATGAGCAGATGGAAAAAAAAAAAAGTCCGGCAAACAAACCCCAGAGATGTGCTGTACCTCCATGGAGACAAAGAGACAAATTATCATAACTTTTCTCTTAGATCTAAATGAAGGCACGATTTAATCTGTGAAGTTGTTTTTCTCTCAGACAACTTTAGGAAAGACTTTTCCCCTCCTTTTTAAATCTATCCTGGGGAATAAAAAGATCTGAATTACTTAGTATTTTTCCAACATTAAACTTAGAAAAATTTATTCTTCACTTAAATGGTTATGAATATGGTTTTAGATTTAGTCTTTCGAGAGAGCAAAGCAAGAACAATCCATCATATTTCGAGTTGATTAGAAATGATAAATACAACAATTCTAATCTTGCAAAAATAAATTTCAATGTAAAATTCCAAACTGCTATTTCAAATGCCAATGATGCTACTTTGTAAATAACAATTCATCTGTGGGACCAAGGGTTTACATTCTGTGCAGAGAATTATTATGCCCTTTACTCTGTTCACAGTCATGGAAATAGCTGGGCACATAACCTCTTTCTGTCCTTGAAGATACAGGTTATCAAGTTCTGCCAACTCTACTTTTGTATCCACGTAGTCACCCCTCTTCCTTAGTCATCCTCAACCCTTCTTGCTTGAATTATTTTAATAAATCCCCAGTGGTCTGTCGTCTCTATTTTACTCCTGTGCAATCAGATTTTCACACCTATATTAGAATAATCTTTCAAACAGACAAATTTGAATGCTTACTTTCCCTGTTGGAGTTTAACGATGGCTCCCATTCAGCTTCTAGGCCAAACCCAGTGGCTTAGCCATGTAGAATCAAGCAGCGCCTTCCTATATCCCCCTTTACCCTACACTCCAGTGTTCCTCCAGCTCCATCTTTCACATGCTCTTCATTCTGCAGCTTGTGTTGCCCATTTTGTCTGACTTTCTCTTTCATTTCTTAATCTGAGTAGAAGCATCATCGTCTTCGTGAATATTTCTCCATACCCATTCTTGCCTCCAGGCAGCGTGTTCGTGCTAATCTGTGAACGCACTTAGATTTCAAGGCAGAGCTGAACATGGGCCTTGGTCGCCAAGTGTCACGATTGTGTGATTTTACAAATTATACTACACACATTTGGTGGGACCCAGGGAGCCTGTACCCTCACCTTTTTTGTAAACTACCTGTCGAGCTGAACCATTGCAGCAGGCACCTGTTTAACGCAGGGTCTTGCTCCAGATTCCCTACAGTTCATTGGACGGCTTATCCATGATGGACCAATGGGCTGATAAAAGTCCCCATCCCCTAAATTAGAATTGTGACTAATTGTGCCTTTAATTTCCTCACCTATAGAATGGGGGTACTAATAATGATGTATAAGTTGCATGGTGAGGATTAGTACATGGCCCCTGATTTACCCTATCTGTCCACATGTGGTTTCATCAGATAAAAAGAGCATTTCTAAGGCCTTTACAAATTGTTAAGTAATATGTTAGTAGCTATTATTTTCTGATGTTATATATTATTTCTGATGCAAAACTGTGTGAATTCCTGTCACTAAAGTGTACAGTGTTGTAGGTTACTGGTCAAGAGAGCCATCAGACGATACTGGTGCACATCCTCATGATGTAGATTGTAAAACTTCCATGCATGCTCAAGTTAAATTACATATATATATGTATGTGTGTGTGTATATCTATATCTATATCTATATCTATCTATCTATCTATCTATCTATCTATCTATCTATCTATCTATCATCTATCTATCTATCTATCTATCTATCTATCTATCTATCTATCATCTATCTATCATCTATCTATCTATCTATCTATCTATCTATCATCTATCTATCTATCTATCATCTATCTATATCTATCTGTCTAATCTATCATCTATCTATCATCTATCTATCTATATCTCTATCTATATCATCTGTCTATCTATCATCATCATCATCTATCTATCACTTGAAGTTGGATTTTTTTATTTTGTTTTGGATAAGAAGCAACTGTAATTTTCCCCACATTCCCAGATGCCTTAGGATAGGAATTTATTCTCTCTTGTTCCAGATGGATCCTTTGTGGGGAAAGTTTAAAATAATTATCTAAAATACTATGAAATGAATAAATAACACACCAGTTGAAAAATTGCTTTAATTCCTCAATCCTTTGATTCATAGATTAGAAAAAAAAAAAAGGGAGACTTCTGAAAGCTTACATCATGAAAAAGAAAGTCAGTTTTCTATACCACACTTATCTTGTTCACTTTCTTATAATTTATATTCCAAGAGCCTGCAAGATTTTATTTATTCTCATCTTCAAGGGCGTAGAGTTAGCAGTCTCCAAGATGCAGAAGTGGATGAAACTAGGACAGAGGAAATAAATCACAGTTCAAGGTCTAGGAAGACCCTGGCTCTGTGTCTTCAGAAGGGGAGGAAGTTTCATAAAACATCAGGCTGAAAGGCATAGGCAAATATTAGGTATCTGATATGAAATGTTTATGCTGCTTTGATATTTGAATTATATATAGCTTTCAGAGCCTCAGTATGAAATGTGACATTTTTACTAGAAGGGGCTACTATGATGTAAGGTAACGATACAGAAATCCCATGAGACATATGCCATTTCATATTTGGAATAAAATAGAGAAAAGGCAATAGGCAGCAGCTACATCAGAAATAGATGTTGTTTGAGAAATAGTATAAAACTATTTTTCACTTTTACCTTATTTATTTTTAAATAAGCACGTTGTTTAGAACTTGAAAACTATTTGATGAAAGGCCTTCCTGCCACGCGTGTGCCCTAGTAGCTCATGCCTGTCTGAAGAAACAGCAGTGCATGGTTTATCTACTCTTTTGTATATATTTTATGCTTTTAAAAATATATATATATCTTTATTGATTTCAGAGAGAGGAAGGGAGAGGGAGAGAGAGATAGGAACATCAATGATGAGAGAGTCATTGATCGGCTGCCTCCTGCACGCCCCCACCGGGGACAGAGCCTGAAACCTGGGCATGTACCCTGACTGGGAACCGAACCAAGATCTCCTGGATCTTAGATCAATGCTCAACCACTGAGGCATGCTCAGCCAGGCTATTTTATGCTTTTATAAGCAAATTGGCTTCTGTTATTTTTATCTAGCCTATTTTATACAAAAGTATCATTTCATAATACTGTTCTGTTTCCTGTTTTCTTCACTCTGCAAGAATCAGTCCATAATATAACAGAGTGTTCCCTCCCTTTTTAAAGGCTGTAGCATATTCCAGATCAGAAATGGACAGTAATTTTATTTACCTAGTAAATCAAATGCCTGCATTTTTTTCTCTCCAACCTTTATTTTTTTTTAATTTAAAGAAATTATTAATTTTTTTAAGGTTGACATTGGTAATACAATTACATAGGTTTCAGGTGTACAGTTCTATAATCTCTATATTATTGTGTGCTTACTACCCAAAGCCAAGTCTTCTTTCATCACCATATGTTTGACTCCCTTTACCCTTTACTACCTTCTCCCCACCCCAACTTCCTTCTGGTAACCACCCTACTGTTGTCTGTGACTATGAGGTTTGTTTGTTTTTCTGATTCGTTCTTTCGTTTTCAGTTTTATACCCCACATATGAGTGAAATCATATGATTCTTGATTTTTTTTCATCTGACTTATTTCACTTAGCATAATATCCTCAAAGTCTATCCATGTTGTGGCAAATGGCAGTATTTCATCTTTTCTTATGGCTGAGTAGGATTCCATTGCGTCCATGTGTCACATCTTCTTTATCCAGTCCTCTATCGCAGAACACTTTGGTTATTTTCATGTTTTGGCCACCATGAATAATGCTGCAATGAACATAGGGGTGCATATATCTTTACAAATAAATGTTTTCACATTTTTTTCAGGTAGATACCTAGAAGAGGGGTTGCTGGGTCATATGGTAACTATATTCTAAGTTTTCTGAGGAATCTCTGTTTCACCCTGAATGTGTCCAAACTTGTCTGATCTTGGAAGCTAAGCCAGATCAGGCCTAGTTTGTACTTGAATTGGAGGTCTCTAACATTTCAACTTACTTTTCCTCAAAAGAGAAAGAGTAATAATTTGTTAATTTGTTAATTACCTCAAGAAGGCTGGTTCTATATTGAATGCATATTGAGATCATTTATTATCCAAGCTCTAAGGTTTGAGGAAGAGAGAGGATGCCAAGCTTCCTCCTCTGAACTTGTTACATTAGGAATAGTGCTGCTTCCATATACCGATCCTCTTATTTAACCTTACATCTATTTACAAAGTAATTAAGCTCATTGAGGTGGTTGATTGAAGCTCCCCCACACTCAAATAAATTCTCCCATGAATTATTACATCTTGGCTTTGCTTTCTACAGAAGATATAGTAATACAGTTTCAACAGGCTGTGCTGTTTTTCTGGAAAATGTGTAATTGATTTCATTTTGAGGTGCAGAAAGTTGCTGAAACATAATTATCTCAAAACAAATATCTATTTCTCTTATGTTCTGAATCAAATCCTAGTTCACAACTTTCAGAAAAAATCAAAGATTATATCAATCACCTATATAAATGGAAACCTCCAGTTAAACTTGTTCAAATAGGCTTTCAGAGAGATCATTTCTCCTTGATTATTATGAGAGTCTCCTTAAGCAAGTGTCCCTATTATCAGTACAGCATTTTATTTTATAAGGAAAATAAAAGCTGTATGTAAATTATGAGTATAGAGCTTCAATAATAATTATAGCTAACATTTATCGTTTGCTATATGCCACACTATGCATTATTTTTTGTAACTCTTAGAATAACCCTAGGAAGTGCTATTATCATTTCCATTTTATAGATAAATCTCCTCAGAATCACACAATTAGTAAGTATCAATAGCAGATTCCAGACTTGGATAAAGAATTGTCAATTGCAGGATCTTTGCTTTTGACCCCAAGATATCACATTTTCTCTAATTTATATAAGTGGTTCCTTTACTAATATTCTAATTTGGCTAATCAAAATTATTCTTAATACAAGGTGCAACTAATTATATGATTGCTTTTATGTTATTTCAAACATTTCCTATTATGTGGTATAGGAATTAATTTAAACAAATATTAGCAGCGTAAGATATTTTTCTGGATTTTCAGAAGGGGGTATGAAGATCATTGTCATGGCTAATAACTGTAAGAGCTCATTATTGACCTGCTATCAGATCTTCTTCCCAGGTGTGCACTCCAATAATCTATCAGTACAATCTATCTCCTATTACTGACACCTTTTCATACTAGGATTATAGAAATTAACAACCATGGAATTTGGGGGTATTTCTTTTATATATTTGTGAAGAATATTATAAAAGTCAGGATAAGAACTAACTGGGAGTAATTTTTAAAAATATGTCATAAAGAACTTAGATGCATGTATGCATGACCTATGGACACAGACAATAGTGTGGAGAAGGCCTGGGGGGCAGGGGTGGATGTTGGGTGGAGGGGATTAATGGGGGTAAAAAGAGGAACATCTGTAATACTTTCAATAATAAATATAAATTAAAAAATAAAAATATGTCATAATAGGAAAAAAGATGCAGTGGGGAAACAAAGATAGAGTCCCAAAGAAGCGTCAGGTTAGGAAATAATAAGCCTGGATCCAAGCCCTTCACTAGCCTGCACACTGCCATAAGTTGAATTAGACACACTCTCTCATTCCCATCTCTCTCTCCACCTCCTGCTACAACTGTGACTTGAAGCCCTACAAGTACATCGTCAGTGGATGGTGCTCTTGTGCCCCTTTCCTCAGATGATGCAGAACTGAGCCTTGGTGCACAGCTCGGTTAATATCCAAGCTCGCTGTGTGTTGCACAATATATGCAACCGAACATGCTGGCCTGATCTGAATCAAGTTCCCGCTCACTACTTACAAGCTGCACCATCTAGGTCGAAGCAATGAGTATCTCTTGGCCTCATTTTACTCAGGTGTAAAATAAGTAGTTGGATTCTTTGATTCCCAAGGCTCCTTCTAGCTTAACTTGCGTGAGTCACAGAGCATTTCGAAGCACAGATGAGTTACATGAGTGTTGACAATATGTCTGCAATCAGCCTGAACACCGTCAAGAAGCAAAGAGGAAGAAAAACATATATGTTGGAAGGATATAAACTAAATGTAAACAGGGATTTTTCCTTGTGTGGTGAACTTACAGAACACTATAGATTATGTGTATATATACAGAGTAAGTCCATAATAGAATTATAAGCATTTTTATTGGGTTTTCTTAATATTCTGAATTGGTAATTTAATACATTTCACAATCAGAAATGAAATGATAAATATAATGAAAGAGGTAAGAAAAGATTGGAAATGAAGTTAATACCATAAGGGATACTGAGCTTTGTCTTTAAAGAAAAAAAAAAAATGGATTGGGGGGTAAATAAATAAAGGTACATTTCAGAAAATAAAAACCTGGGCTGAGATAAAATGTAAATAGGTGTTAAGGAGAGTCATGAAGTACAATGTACAACACACTGTAGAATGAGAGGTGTTCAGTATGGGAGGGAGCCAAGGCTGAGACTGGGTTAGGACTTGGAGTATATCTTTGAAAAACAGTTAGGTATGGAGAGTGTGACAGGAGGTTTCCCAAAGAGCTTTCTCAGAAAGAGTTAACTATGCAGTCCTTCCTTCTTGCTCATGCCCTGCTGCTAAGGTTTAGTTTTATCTCCCCCAGGAATTGTGACGTATTTGAGAAGACAGCAGGGAGAGCCAAAAGGCACTTCTTAAAGCAAGTCACACTGAGCGTGAGTAACTTTGATACCTTTCCGAGACATTTTGAAAGAGGAACATTGGAAGAGGCAACCTATTAATCAAGGGACAGTTCCACGTGGTGTGGGATTTCCCCTCCGCTGGTGTTGATGGTGAGACCAATAATACACTTATAGAAATATCTTAGGCAAAGTCTCTCATCGCACCATCCAGCTGACCACCCGTCATGCTCACGTTAAAAAGTGACCTGATAACCTTTATGGACCATTGGCAAATGATTCATGTTTCTGCAAAGTAGGTATTAAAGAATTTAACCTTATTAATTAGTACAAGTTAACTTTTTTAGAAATCCAGTGATGATATTGTTATTTTAATGTTTCATCTCAGTATAGAAATTCTAGGCAGCTGTCAACAGGGAGGCTTACACGGCTTTAGGAGACACTGAGCTCTGTGCTTTGTGTTTTGAAAATGTTCACATTCATTAGGGTGGCCTCACAGTCTCTAGTAATTTAAATCCTGCACATTCTATTTATGTGTCAAACTCCTACTGTTTTAGAAGAGTCTCAAGCACAGTTGTGACAGGTGGCTGTGTAAATTCAAACAAGCTGTGGTGTTTTCAGGTCAAACAATGAAGACTTAACTTTCTTAGAGATTCCTTTGATACAGATGTTGCTTTTTTTTTTATTGCCTAAACTTTACCTATGGAAATTATTTTTGTTAATTTTCTGCAAATATACCTTGAGGCCGTAGCAACAGGGAAGTTAAATCTTTACTTTTCACTTTCAAAACTGATAGCCTGTAAAGTAGCCAGGCCTTTTTTTTTTTTTTTTTTTTTTTCTCTTGAAGTGACATTCAGGCAAATCTTCTATAGTATGGGGTCAGGAGCCTGACAGAGTAAACAGGGATGGCACAGGATGGCCAGTACTTCCCTAGTCAGCCTGATTTTGAAGGAGGGGTATGTGGAGCAGTTAGAATTTACACCAGAATCAACTGCAATGTCCCTTACATATTTAGTAATAATTTTATTTGAAAAATTATTTTTGAGAACATCTATATTAAAAAAAAGACAAATAGAGTTTAACAATGTTTGTTAATCAGCAGAAATGGTAGAAGGAAATATTTTATTTCATTGTAGGCAGTTTATTTGCTAAAGGGGCAAATGGCAATTTTTCCTATAAGTGGGTTCTAAAAAGTAGGGGTAGAGTTCATTTGAGGCCCTTAAGAATTAGGGTGACCCACTGTAAGTGCACAATATAAAAATGTTAATTATAATAGATGGTGGATATATTTATTAGCTTGGTTGCAGTATCATTTCAAAATGTATACATATATCAAAATATCACGTTGTACACCTTAAATATATACAATTTTGTCAGTCATACCTCAATAAGACTTGAATAAAAAAATAAACAAATTTAAATAAAATTTTAAAATAACATAAAATAAAAGACTTAGGGTAACCAGCTCATCTGGCTTTCCCAAGACATCCCCAGCTTTAGCACTGGCAGCCCCACACCAGGGAGCCCTGACTCCGAGGCAAGCTGGGAAGGCTGATCACCCATCCTTTTCTTCCTTTCCCCTCTCTGCTTTTACCTCTCTTTCTAAAGTTCTTAACACTTTATCCAATGCAAATTCCACTTTAACCAATCACCAAGTAAGTACTTGATTGAACTGGGTTTGTTTTTAAACACCTACATTCAACATGTAAAGTATACACCTACGTGTTGAGAGTGTTGAGTATACTGTGGCACCCATTTGCTAAGACCCTTTGAAACATCAGTTCAAAGGGATGTTCGCCTTTCTCAGCTATCATATGGAAGCTATTTTTCATCCTGAGAAGCTCAAACTTAAATCTGCAAATGAATGACTTAGAGCATAAACTAATGAATCTGCGAGAAGATAGCTACCAAATTGCTAGATGTCAGGCTAGAAAGCTGCTTAACAAGAAACTGCTGAGAGTCCTTGCTGAGTCAGAACTTTAAAAAATGAAAGAGCCTGAAAACAACCTTTCTGAACCTGTAACAGCAAAGTCTTATTTCCAGAATATCTGTGTGCTGTTCGTTTCATTGTGAGTTTGAGGAAATCTCTCTCTGTCAGTAGACTAGGCTGTATAAGGGATATGCAACCTTCCTAAATCCTACCTCCAGGTTGAAGTTGACAAGAAAATCTGTGGGAAAGTTTCCTTTTTATCTGGGGAGCTGCAGCAATTCAAGAGAATATAATAGTTTTCAGTATGAATTTATAGCACAGCAGCCGTCAGAGATAGATAACTTGGTAGGGGTCCAGTAAGTTCAGTTATTCTGAATTTCTAGGGTGTTAGAAAACTATGAGCAAGACAAGCACAGATGTTGTTTCTTAGGTGACTTATGCTGACAGAATTTGCTTTCTTATTACCATTGTTGAATCAGAAAAAGGGCTCTTACGGCAGAGTGGGAAAAATATCAAAATAGCTCCAGAGTCAATAAACTTGAAAGCTTTCATTTTAGACTTGGCTGTTATGGTGCATAAAGAAGCATAATTTCTTTGAAGATTAATATTCCATATTTGCCATATTAATACTACAGGGAGATGCTTTTGCATATGTAAAGCAAATGTTTCCATGAAAACAAATCTAGGAGACTAAAGTAAACTTCTCTTCATATTGTTTGAAGTAAAAAAAAACAACACAAAAACCACAAATCAACAAAAGTAAATACTGCATTTATTCAGGGCTGCTTTCCTTTGCTACAGAAGACATTTGATTTGAACTGTTGAGCTCTAAACTGAGCAAACTATTTTAAGCAGATAATTGCCAAGACTATGAGAAACCCCCTTCCCCCACAAAGTGAACACATTTAGTGATTTTAATTGTGCAAAAACACTAAAAGCAGACCTCAGTTTTGCTTACTTAGATCCTTACCTCCTCCTCCTTTAAAATTTTTTCTACAAACTCAGCTCTCAAAAGAACTGTTCTAATAGTTGCTGGGATGGAATTGCTCTGCTGGGCAAGGTCACAGATTTCATTTGTAGAAAATGGTTAGGTTGAGTCTATATTTACCCTGGAATATATTCCAGAGGGTATTTCCCCTTGCTTCCTCCTCAATTATAGTTTGTTTTCTATAATATGGTACTGATTCTTAGAAGCAGGCTACAGAAAAATTAATATTAATTAAATGCCTCATGCTAGTTAACCAATGTTTTACTGGAGAAAACAATATACAATCTTTAAAGGGAATAACAAGACTGAATTTTTGTTGTTATTAGAATTGGTTGAAGGGAATTAAAAACCAGGGAGAGGCCTAGCTGACCTGGCTCAGCAGTTGAGCATCGACCTAGGATCCAGGAGATCGAGGTTCGATTCCCGGTCAGGGCACATGCCTGGGTTGCGGGTTCGATCCTCGGTCGGGGGGATGGGGTGGTGATGGTGCAGGAGGCAGCCGATCAATGACTCTCATCATGGATGTTTCTATCTCTCTCCCTCTCCCTTCCTCTCTCTAAAATCAATAAAAATAAATAATTTAAAAAACAAACACACAAACAAAAACCACAAAAATCAGGGAGAAGTTGTATGATTTTTTTAGGTAAATTCTTCTCCTTGTAATTACGGAACTAATATTTCTTGTATTTCTAATATGCACTAATCTAGTTCTTGAAAGAAATATCATTTCTTATGCCCTGGCTGATACACTCAGTGGTTAGTGTCAGTCTGTGCACCAAAGGGTTTGATTTCTGATCAAGGACATGTACCTGGATTGCAGGTTCCATCCTGGCCCCAGTCAGGGCACTTGTGGGAGGCAGCCAATCAATGTGTCTCTCTCACATGGGTCTCTCTCTCTCTTTCTCTCTCTCTTTTTCTCTCTCTCTCCTCCCTCCATCCCTTCCACTCTCTCTGAAAAATCAATGGAAAAAATATCCTCAGGTGAGTAACACACACAAAAAGAAATATAATCTCTTACAGTTTGAAATTGTGAGGGGGTGATTCCGAGGACTGAATCAAAAGTCCGCTGCATAGCATTTTATCTTAGCAATGGTTAAAGATGTAGAAAAGTTATAAGGGCAAGAGAAATGACTTATAACCATAAGCATGGAAGATATCTAGAGGAATGTGGAGAATTCAGATTTGAGAGAAAAATGAAAAGGAGCTCTCAGGTTGTTCTAAACAAACATACATAAGAATGTTTTTTTAATTTTTTAAATTTTTAATTTTTGTTCAATTACATAAGAATGTTGCAGCCACTCTGTTCTCTCTCTTCTTGAGTAGTCTCATGGTCAATGATATATTTTTTAAATGACATGACTAACTCATTGGCCTCCATCTGTCAAAGATGTTATAGACAGTGAGTTCAGTTATAACATGTTTTACAGCATCTTATGACAACAAATTGAGATGACAACGAAATCGATTCTATTGACAGCAAAAGGATAGTGTGAGTTGAGGATACACAGGTATTGAGAAATTCAGCGACTGCGGTATATAAAAAATAAGCGCCAAATTTCCCTAGAAATATCAGTATTCTGTGCATAATTGTCAAAAAAGCATATGTAAATATATACAGTTAAATAATTATTTTACAGATTTGAATATACCTAGACATTGTAATTCCATTTTCTATAAGATTTTTTAGTTCTATTTTTTTTTTCCTGAATAAAAGCATTTTAAAAATTGACCATTTTTACTCCTTTTCAAGACTTTCTGGGTGAAAAACAGTGAAGGGATTAGCCAAATACATTTATGTATAACCCATAGAGAGACAACAGTGTGGCGATGGCCAGAGGGAAGGGGTGGTGTGGGCAGTGGTGGGTGGGCAAGGGGTAGGGGGAATGGGGACATCTCTAACAGTATAAAAAATAAAAATAAAGTTAAAAAATTCTGTAAAGAAATTTCAAAGAAATTGGGGCTTTTTTAGATAAACATGGCCTAAATGACTTGAGGATATAGAAAACCCAAAGTAAGAAAGCTGTGAAATTGTTCAGAATTGCATTTAGTGTCAAAAATTCCATAAACATATTCATTCAAATCTTCCAGAATCAGACATCTTTCTGTCATTTAGAATATTCTGGTAGTAAAAAAAAAAAAAAAAAAAAAAATTGCCTTTGTCAAATTGCCCTTTGAACAAAATCTAACACATATGAGGTTAATAATGTAAGAAATTGCTAGGTACAAATATCACATGAGAGAAGATATAAAAATTCAGAGCAAAACAGTAGTCAAATGTAAGCATTTATGAAAATCCTGTTAAACACAGAAAGCAGTGTTGATCCTTGGGTTTGATTACCATCTGTAGTCTCTCTCCACAAGGTCTCCACTGTGATACAGAGAAAGAATAATGATTCTGTAATATTTTATCTTATCTGAGGCTTTGGTTTCAAACCTCACTTCAGGCCATGGGTCATGAAAAACATCTCTGAAACCCTCTTTTCCTAGGCTAATTTCGCTTAGTTATCTTCAAACCAAAGTCGCTAAGGATATGCTGCGTTACACATGCCATCTACTTTCTCCATCATCAAGGAAATGCCCACCCTGGGACATGAAATCAACATCACAATCAAAATAAAGGCTTATTCATAGTAGCTATAACATTTCATATTTCCACCAGTAGTGCAAGAAGTTCTAATTTCCTTGCATCTTTGACATTTACACTTCTTTACTGTTTGTTTGTTTTTTATAATCCCATTCTAAAAAGTGAGAGGTGATATCTCATTGTGATTTTGATTTAAATTTTCATGATAATTAGTGATTTGCATCTTTTCATGTGCCTGTCTGCCATTTGTATATCTTCTTTGGAGAAATGTCTATTCAAGTTTTTTGCCCACTTTTTAATAGGGTTAGTTGGTTTTCTGCTATTGAGTTGGTGGAGTGCCTTATTGAAAACTTAAATAAATAAACTACTATTTGGAAAGAGAAGATTTGGAAACAATCAGTTGTCTATCACAGATATCAAATCCTGCTTGACAGAAGACTCCTTGCCCCAGAGGGAGTAATTTCCAAGGTTAATCCTGCCTTGCCAACCTTGATTCTTCTTAATAGAAGGAACTCCCTTCTCCACAGTCCTTCATGGATCCTACTTAGATCTTCAAAGGTTCTCTCTTACCTATTATGCCCTGTAGCCACTCTTTCAGTAGGCATTGGAGAATATGGAAGCTTGATGACCTGAGAGTTGTTTTGGAGTTGGAACAATTATGGACTATGAATAACTGTGGTTAGGCTTGTAAGTTATTTAATAACACAATTTCCTCCAAAATTTAGTAGTCTCTGGTTTACTTTGCTTCCAATCAGTTCTATGTGAAATAACCATTCACAAAGATCTCTTCAGGTTATAGTTCCTAAGCTTGCTGATATTTTTCTTTTTATATTGGACGGTTTCTGCACTTTGTCACCCATTCCTCTCTGCCCTATTATGAGGACTCCCTTGAGGAATTTTTAACCATGAATTCATGTGGGAAGTCAAGATGTTTAATCTGATTTTTGCTTCTAGTCTGCTTTTGGGCAGTAATATTATTTCCTGCTGTGTCCATTCAGAAGAAGTTGGAATTCCAACCCAATAAGGCCTCAAATTTCTAGATATTCCTTCAATTTATATTTCAGACCTCTGGCAGGCAGAGCTTCCCTTAAGCAGAACTTGTTTTCTTTCCATCTCCACTTGCAAACTGTCCAATTTTTAGCTGAATATCTCTTTCACTGTCTATAACTAAAAGTAACAAGGAGCAGCTATCACTAACTAAAATTTTATGTCTTCTCAATGAATTCCTGTATGACTACAGTCTTGGTAGGTAATGAGTCTGTCTGACTTTCAGGTTATTATAGCTAGTGTTAGGTTTGGGCTAAAATGTAATGAAAATATTCTAACATACAGTGTCTTAAATAAAAGACAAGTTTGGTTTTTCCCCTCCTCATGTTATTAATTAAAAATGAATGGTCTAGGGCAACAGATTTTAAGGAAACAAGTCAGAAATTGCACTCATCACTTCTACTCACTCTCTTTAGCATTAATTTAATCACATTGCCATAGTAAGTTGTAAAGCTAGGCAGCCTGTATTCAGCTAACGTTTTGGGTTTTCTATTGAAAAAGAAAAATCAGGAGAAGAGGAGAATGGATAATAGGAGGTGGTTGGGAGTTTCCATGATATTCTGGTAAAAAACACACAAATGTAAACATTTTTAAAACAATTTAACCAAATCACTTTAAATTAACCTGGAATAATAAACATGAGAGAGTAATTATTGAATTCCTACAAACAAAGAGTAATAGAGTTGGAAGGATATTGGAAAAATAAATTTTCCTAAAAGAGATTTCAGTCTATGAAATAAAAGAAAATGTTTCTAAATTAGGAATAGATGAATAGCCTAAAGGATATAATGCAGAGATTTATTTATATAGCATGATTTATAAAAACACAACATACAATAAAGATATTTCAAGTAGTTGAGTCATTGTTAAAAAGTATTTATTAAAAATTATGCATATAAAATAAAACTATAAAAATTCTAGAGGAATATAGATGTGAATATTTGTAAAATAATGGAGAAAGAAGAAATTTTCTAAGGGTGATCACAGCATAAAGAGTAAAAGAAACTATAAAGACTAATATTGATGTAAATGATTGATATTTGTTGCAAGTAAAAAATGACCATAAACCTTACTAAAATGCAAACAGAAACCTGGAAAATTAATATAATTTATATAATATATAAAGGATTTATATATTTAAAGAGTGAGCAGTTATTGCAAACGAATGAGAAAAAGATCAATACTCTTATAGAATAATGGGCCAGGACAAAAGCCACAAAAGTATAGATGGACTGTACTAGAAACTTAAGAAAAAACATCAAACCTTGCTAGTTATCAAAGAAACAATTAATGACACACTTTTTAATTATCAGGAAGTAACTAATTAAAAGATCTAATGTTGACAAACTTATGGTGAAATGGAAACATTCATGCAATGCTAAAGGAAGTTTATTTTTATTAATTTAGAATAACAGTAATATATATCAAAATCCTCAAAATATTAATATATTTTTAATGATAATTTATAACCCTTGGGGAGTTAAACAAATAAGTAATATTGTGCAAATTTATAAAAATGTGTCTATAAAAATGTTCATCAAAATTCTTTTAGCAAGAGCAAACACTGCAACTTTTTTTTCTTTTTCTTTTTAAATATATCTTTATTGATTTCAGAGAGAGGAAAGGAGAGAGAGAGAGAGATAGAAACATCAATGATGAGAGAGTCATTGATCGAGCCCACTACCCGGGCATGTGCCCTGACCTGCAATCAAACCCCGATCACCTGGATCCTAGGTCAATGCTCAACCGCTGAGCCACGCCAGACCGGGCAGCAACTTCTTAATAGTCCCTCAAAGAGGCTACATATGTGATACATGAACACAATAAAATCCTGGGTAACATTAAAATTTGTGCTATACATATACACTTGTTTACATAGAATTATACTAATGATTTTTAAGTGAAAAAAGTATAAGATTATATATAATTACATATATATGCATGTGCATATACATGTAGAAAGCATATATATTTATATTTTTTCTCCAGGATGATAAATATTTGAAGAAGTTTATGGATTAGGAAAAGTAATTAGATTAATTGAATTAACTAGCTGAAACCAGGAAAAAAGTACTATGAATAAATTATCTGCTGAATACAATTAGCTATTTAATTAGAAATTATTAAAAAGGTATATTTTTGCTGCAGCTGAGTGTTTTATTGAGGCTGTACTTAATTGTATTATACTGGTTAAATCGATATCTGAATAAAATTTAATCATGAAACATGAAAAATAACATTACTAATTTGTACCTAGTTATAATATATTCATAAATGTTTTAAACTTTCATTCTGAAAGAAATATCTTAACATTTAGAAATCATGTATATGTATATACACATACATATACATATATACATATATATATATATAAACAAATATTGAATGACTATATTTTTAATTATAAGTCAAGACAGCATCTGTTACCCCTCTGCAGTTTGGCTAAAATATTAACCCATGTCATTATCTTCTGTAATACTCATCTTCAATTTGAAATGTGTAGGGTAAGTCACTAGTTAAATGAAAGCTTGATAACCTAATGTAACAAGCTTGAACATTTCTTTTATGTGGCAATTGGCTCATAAATGTCTGCCTGGGCAGATGGTATTGGTTTTAAAAGAAAAACATAGTTTGCCTGAAGAATTTCAGAAAAATCTGGGCATCATTTCTGACTCTGGTAAAGGAGAAAGGTGTCATTTCCTTGACAGCGCCAGCGGTTTCCCTGTTACTGTGTGCATGACAGATGCCATGAACAGATTGATGTGTAAAGAAAGGCTAGGTACAAGAAAATCATACATTAAAACTCATCAGCTAGAGGTAGACATGCTCTGCTGGGAGCCACTCAGAAGCATTTTTTTGATCTATAGAGAATGCATAGAATTCTTAATATATGTGCTTTTTAACGTAGTGGGTCTAGATTCACATATTTGGTGTTTGCCTGAGTGGGAAGAAAAACACTGTAGCTTGACAACAGGTAGCCTTCCAGGAATATGTAGCAGAAATGAATCAGTTTTAAATATGACTTGCAGTATAAAATACACTTTATTATTTCATTTAGTTATCCTCTTGGCTTGGGTCTGTGGAACTAAAGCTTAATAATGGAACTATCCATTACTGTCAAAAACAAATAAACAAACAAAAAACAAATATTGCTGAACACATAACATTATGAAGAAAAATTGGAAGGCCATAATTTTGTATTTTGTATTTTCATCAACTTTTATTTTTATCAATTTTTTCAAGAATGTGAAATCAGGAAGATCTTATCCATTTATGAAAATAAAATACTTTTTTTTGTTAAGGTGGTTGTTTCATTGACCCAGGGTATTTTATAGAATATTTTCCTTTCTGGAGAAAAGACTAGAGAAATGAATGCAAACTAACTCAGAGAATAGTTTGACACATTTACAGATTTATAGATTTCTGGTATCTTCACTATTCTCGAATGAGCATTTTCACTCACAACATGAACCAAGTTCCTCAACACTAATAGTGTTACACTGATGCCAACCACGATGAGCACTATTTAAAAACCCAGCGCCCCACTTACAGTCAATTTAGCACTGCACAGGAGAGGTAATCACAGGAGCTGGGCCAGCAAAGGACTGAGACTACAGCCCTGAAAGCCACAGAGAAAGAACTGATGGAAATTCCAGGCTGTGTTTACCACACACAACACCAAGATTCATTCATTTAAATAGCAAGGAAATGTGCCCCATTATTCACAAAAAAAGAGGAAAAAAAGAAAAAAGATGCTCCTGAGAAGAGCTCCTACAAATTGTTCATAGAAATAGATCAACTATAATCTTCAATTGACTAAGGTAAATGTTAAATACAATAACAGCATAAAATGATCATCTTCAATTTCCTCTTTAACTTGCTTCCATTTGGAATATTATTTTTAGTGGAGAAAATGGAAGCTAAGTAGAGCATGCCAATTTCTGCTTCTTTTCTGTCACTTTTAACATCATAACACCCTTTCCAGACAATGGACAATGGATACATAACTTCTTAGTGAGCATTGCAAGATGCCGTCTCCAACTCTGTGCCTTCCCTTCAACCTGCCTCCCTCCCTCCCCTGTGAGCATTGCTTCTCTTAGTTTTCCTGGCTGAGGCTAAATTTCCTGCATTCCACAGACCAAGTGACAGTTTTCACACCTGCCCATGTTATGTTTTGATCCAAACTTCCAGCTTTTACAAAACTGCTTACATTTCTGCACTCTTTTCATCTTTTTTGACACACTCAAAATATTGCTTTAATTTACCAACAATCTCGCCATTCCCTTGTTCATTACAGAATTTGGCATTTGGCTAAACTTCTGTGATTGTCCACATGTTTGATCCAGGAAAACAGAATTATTTAAACTTCTCAAACACTAACAACCCTTGCCATTTTTTCCTATTTCCTCAACATGGACACTGTGATCCCTTATAGCTGTTCTAACTTGAATTCAGACATAAAGGTGTTTAACCACAGCCTCCTGCCCTCTGTCTTTTTTATTGTCTTACTCTTCTGCACACATGCATCGATTTCATTATATCTTCTCTCTTGTTCTCACCTTTACTTCTCCATTGATTACCTTCTTTGTGACTTCATTTCCTTCTTTTTTAAAAATTTATTTATTGTTGAAAGTATAACAAATATCCCCCTTTTCCCCCCATTGGTCCCCTCTACTCTGTACCCTTGTCCCCAGGCCTTCACCTCACTATTGTCTGTGTCCATGGGTTATGCATATATGCATATAAGTTCTTATGTTGCTAATCTCTCTCCATATGTCAAGTAAATCCATCTGATCTAGTGTGTCATTTAAAGTCACTGTTTCCTTCTTGATTTTTTTGTCTCTAAGATACATCCAGTGAAGTCAGTGGAGTATTAAAGTCCCCTACTATGACTGTATTGCTGTCGATCTCTCCTTTAAAGTCCTCCAGAAATTTTTGTTTGTCTGTTTTTTCAAGCCTGTGTGAATCTTTTATTCTGAGGTGGTCTCTTGTAAACAGCATATATTTGAGTCGTGCTTTTTTATCCATTCAGCCACCCAATGTCTTTTGATTGAAACATTTAATCCATTTACATTTAAGGTTATTATTGGTAGGTACTTATTTATTGCCATTTTATTTCTTTGTGCCTATGTTTCTCTTTCACTCTATTTCAACTTCTTACTACAGCAGTCCCTTTAACATTTCTTGCAATGCTGGTTTGGTAGTGATAAACTCCTTTAGCCTTGTTTTGTTTTGTCTGGAAAGCTCTTTATTTCACCATCTGTTTTGAATGGTA
Organism: Miniopterus natalensis; assembly: GCF_054644295.1. Classification (NCBI taxonomy): domain Eukaryota; kingdom Metazoa; phylum Chordata; class Mammalia; order Chiroptera; family Miniopteridae; genus Miniopterus; species Miniopterus natalensis. The sequence goes on along the minus strand of NC_142082.1, from coordinate 68,893,709 downwards.
GCCTTGCTGGATAGAGTATTCTTGGTTTAAGATCCTTGTTTTGCATTACTTTGAATATTTAGATTCCTTTCTGGTCTGCAGAGTTTCTGATGAGAAGTCAGCTGACATCCTTATGGAAGCCCCTTTGTAGAAAGCAGATTGTTTTTCTCTTGCTGCCTTTAATATTCTGTGTTTGTCTTGAATTTTTGGCATTTTAATTATGACGGGTCTGGGCGTGGGTCTCTTTGGGTTCTTCTTGCTTGGGACTCTCTGTATCTCCTGAACTTGTGTGACTTTGTCTTTGACCAGGTTAGGGAAGTTTTCTGCCATTATTTCTTCAAACAGGTTTTTTAACCCTTGCTTACTTTCTAGATCTTCCGGTATTCCTATGATGCAAATATTGTTACATTTCGCTTTGCCCCACAGCTCTCTTAAACTGTCCTCCTGTTTTATAATTGTTTTTTCTTTTTGGATCTCTGATTGAGTGATTTTTCTACCATTTTATAATTCTCTGATTTAATCCTCAGCTTCCCCTAGTCTGCTCTTTATTCCTTCCAATGTTTTTTATTTTTTTCTACTGTATCATTCTTAATTTCCTTCATAGTTTTCATTTCTTTTCTCATGCTGTTGAGCATCCTTATGATTAGTATTCTGAACTCTATATCTAATAGATTGTTTATCACCCTTTCATTTAGCTCATTTTCTGGAGAATTCTTTTGTTCTTTCATTTGGGCCTTGTTTTTTGTCTCCCCACTTTGGATTTGTTTCTATGTATTAGGTAGATCTTCCAGGACTCCCAGACTTTTGGATGGTCTCTGGCTCTCTTTTGGATGATCTCAGGCCATTGTCAGATGCTATTTGTGACTGACCGTGAGTACTCTATTTGAAATTTTTCACATTCTACAGCTTCTGTTTCCCTCTGCTGGGGTGTATTTGAACAGGACCAAGATGAACACCAAGGTCTGTTTTACAAAGCCCTGGGTATAGAAGCAAATCAAGCAAAGACTCAAAGCAGCCAGAGGCTGTTATTCAGTCTCTTGATGAGCCTCAGGCTGTAGAAACTCCTTAGGGTGGGGAGAGAAGTTTTCCAGCAGGGTGGATCAATTGCTTCCCTCCGGGCAAAAGTTGCTTGGAAGGTAAATATCTGCCAGATAAAGATATCTTCTGCAGTATGGAAGAATGACTCAGCACTGGGGTTCAGATTGGTGCCCTCTGATATCTATTTCCCCAGTCAGTCCCCTTGGATTCTCCTTACACAGCTCTAGTCCACTCTGCCCTCCCTCTGTTGGAACCCAAGGTGAGTTGCTGCACAGGAAACTTTGTGCATTGGCTGTTTAACAGGGTGCCTGCAGTTCCAGCTGTCTCTCCCTGGCAAGCAGAAACCCAGCTGCTTTTCCCAGCCAGATGTTATGTGGGCACCTTTCTCAGTCCTGGGGTTCTTGGCTGGGGAGCCCAGTTTGGGGTTTAGACCCCAGAGTTCTCAGTGGGAACCTCCACAGCTGAGATATCCCTCCTGACCTTCAGCTGCTGCCTGTGGGAGCCCAGCCAGCCCTCTCTCACCTCTGCACTTCCAACCAGTCTCTATGCAGTCTCCACTTTTTCTCCTTGGTTATGAGGGTGCTCTCCAGCTCATTTTCAGTTGCAGATGATTATTCAGGATTGTTTTTCTTATTTTAGTTGTAATTCCAGTTTGGTGCTGGGAGAGTGTCAGTGCAGCTTCCACTCAATCCGCTGTCATCTTGGAAATCCTTTATTTCCTTCTTGAACATTCAGCTATGGTCCCACTTCTTGATCCTGTTCTTCTGAGCTAGCTCCTGAAAACTCTCACTATTTACCACCTCTGTTCATATATCTGGACAGCTGAACATTGCCTTATAAAATCACATAATTACATTTTTGTTCCACTAAAAATAATTTTAATTTCCTTTAGGCCTACAATAATGATAAGTTATCACAACCCCAGCCTACTCTATTTACCCCATTAGTTGTTATAGTCAGGGCTTTCCAATAAATAAATAAAGACAGAAATAAGGTATCTAATCACTCTCATCCTTTATCATCTTGAGAATTCCCTGCAGGACTTGTTAAAATAAAATTGCTGGGTCCCATTCCAGAGTTTCTGATTCAGTAGGTCTAAAATGGGTAGTGATAATTTGATTTTCCAACATGTTCCTAGGGGTGAGAATCACACTTTGAGAACCACTGGGCTAGGAAAAGAATTTTCATTAAATATGTTGAGATGTAGGTGCTCATAGATATCATAAGAATGTATCTATTTTCTTTCTCTTTCTTCCTCTGTATTGGGTTCATTGTTCGGACAATGTTTTTTCCCATGACAGAAAATATGGTACCAACAGCTCCAGGATTAAGTATCCTTTTTTACTCATACACCTAGAGGACAAAAGACTGCCTTTCCCCATAACTCTTATAAAAATCTCAGAAAATAAACTGGAAGAAGTCAGCCTCATTTTAGGTAATTAAGTTTAGTTAAATTTGCAGTGACCAACAATGGAGAGAATCCACAAAGTGAGTATGTGGGGTAGATGGATGTCCTCTGCCATGTCTTTTACATCTCTTTACTCTGTTTGCTCTTAAAACACTCCCACATGCTTACTGCTCTCCTCTCTCTTAGTAAGGGATCTTATAAAGCAAGTCATTGCTCACCTCTTGGCCCAAACATGTAATCACAAAAATGTATGTGTTTCGAGCCTTCAGAGTATTATAGCAGAATTAAACAAACAAATAAACAAACAGAAAGGAAGAGTACTGGAGAGGAAAAGAGTAGAGACGTCTAGACTGGATAGAAAACAGAGAACACTAAAAAAAACTAAGGTTGTTTTCTCTAGAGTTAGGAAATCATTGGATCACATAATATATCCTCACCTCCTTTATTTCAATTTGTGAGAAAAATGTTTCCTTTTCATAACACAAATACCACGGAAAGTGTATTTGTTTCCAGAGGGAATTTTATTAATCAATTTTCCCTTCACATTTCTCTATTTGTAATGCTCATTCTCTCAGTTTAACAAATTTAATAAGTCTATAAATTTAGTCAGATCTATCCAATTTGCAATATGTGATTGTATGTTTATGAGTTCAATAAAAAATTAACTTACACTGTACCTGCTTTATAAAAGACTAAATGCCATGTAGATATTTACACAGCAATAAACATCCATTTATTTCATTATTTTAAAGTCCAAACACCATTTCAGTCTACACATTACAACATAAATTATTTAAAACATTTCTTAGTTGCTAAATATTTAGGTGTTTTTAATATTTTGTTTCCATGAACAATGGCAAAAATGGCATCCTTATTTATGTATATTTTCATATTTATTTGTTTAGTTCTACAGTATGAAATTCCAGAAGTGAAATTTCTGGGTCATAGGATATGCATTTTTCAAGATTTTGATTTATGTACCCTCCAGAGCAAATACATGGTTTACCTGAAGCTTAATTGCTCATGGTCTCACCTACCTTCCCACACTAGGTATTACCATTCTTCTAATGTTGGCCAACTTGATAGGTATAAATTTGCTTTGCATATGTTTGAACATGTGTAGTTGAAACATTTTTTGAATGTCTACTTATTTGACATTTTTGTTCCTGCTTTTCCCTTTTGTTCATTTGGGGTATTCTAATAACAAAAATCATTAACACTTATTGAAGTTTATGTATAATGTGTCAGGTTTATCCCAGTATTCTACAAGGATATTTCACTTAATCATCACAATAATCTTATAAATAGGTACTATAATTATTCTCATTTTACAGAGGCAGATCCAAGAGTAGACCAGTTAAATCACTCCCAAATGTCATACTATAAGTGTTAAATACAGTCATTATCACTCATAGTCTGCTTAAAACCAAAAATATGTGCCTTTTTTCTTTCTATAGACTTTTTAATTTCAGTCCTTCCAACCTACTATTACTGCCTTTTATTTGAAGGTCTTTAAATCTCACATGGACTCTTGTCACAGTCTTCTTTGATTCCAGTCTTAAAGTATTTAACTTTATCATGCACTATACATCTGCATAGATCTTTCTATAAGCTTGATCCTAATTCTCCTTGGGCTAAGATCCTTTTATTATTATTATTTTTTAATTTTTTAAAAATATATCTTTATTGATTTCAGAGAGAGGAAAGAAGAGGGAGAGGAAGAGAGAGATAGAAACATCAATGATGAGAGAGTCATTGATTGGCTGCCTCCTGCATGCCCCTGACTGGGGATTGAGCCCACAACCTGAGCATGTGCCCTGACCAGGAATTGAACCCTGATCTCCTGGATCCTGGTTCAAAGCTCAACCGCTGAGCCAAGCCTGGCCAAGCAGGCTAAGATCCTTTAACTGGCCCCATTATTCTACACAAGAAAGCCCAAATTACTTGTCAAGGCCACAAATGCTTCCATGGTCTGCCCTCCATTAGCTAAAACTCTATACTTGCCAACTGCATGAAACACTTCCAATATTACTTATTCTATTCTCCAACATAACAAAACTTACATTCAATGTTTTATGGCTCTTAAGGTAACTAGTCACATTTGCTTTGTATTAAATACTCACCACTCTGCTCTACCCCACCAACCAACCAACCAACCCCAATAAGTACACATATACCCCTCATTCTACCAATATGTCTTTCATCAAGCATTCTAATAGTTCCTTTTTTCCCCCCGCCTAATATATCTTTATTGACTTCAGGGAGAAGAAAGAAGAGGGAGAGAGAGAGATAGAAACATCAATGATGAGAGAGTCATTGATCGGCTGCAGTCCGCAACCCGGGCATGTGCCCTGACCGGGAATCGAACCCTGATCCCCTGGATCTTAGTTCTATGCTCAACCACTGAGCCACGCCTGGCTGTGCTCATCAAGCATTCTAATAACCTTCCTCTTTAAAGCTCTTTTATGCTTTCCATTCTTTTTTGACCCTCAAGCCCATTGCTTCTTCCTATCAAACTCTTAACCATTTTCTACCTAGAACACTTTATTTACTAATTTATGTCAGTCCCACTGTATTTGATTTTAGTTTGAATAACAGAGATCTTGTCTGATTCATTTCACATACTGAATTTCTAGAAACAGGTTCATATACATAAGTACTTTTTATGAGTAAGTAAAATAATGAATACATATGAATTCACATGTCTACTTTCTTCTAAAGGTCAAAAGATCAAATGAATTCATTATTTTAAAGTAGCTATTGAACGTATATTTTTATAGTTTATAGGTTTGCATATTAGTGACCATTCTATCATTTAAAAATATTTTGAAGAAGCAACAATGTATATCATTTCTAGATAACCTAGTACTCCAAAATAAACCACATTAAAATATTTACTCCCAAATTAAACATTAATAAAACAAAATAAAAAATAGAAAGGATTTGTCTATCAATTGAAGTTGCTTTTCTTTATGGTGATTTCAGTACTTACTTAGATATTTTTAAATGTTAGATTATTTACATCATTTAAACATAATTTCTCATCTAGTATATACTAGTAAATATGCATATTATTTATCATAAATTATCTGTAAAGTTTTTAATTGTGAAAGTCAATTTTAAATATATTGGTTTCAGAACCGTTTCATCTGCTTATTTTTGTTATTTATAATCCTTAAAGCTCTTTTAAAAAAATACACTGAAAAAATATTTTAGTAAAAATAGGTAGACATTAAATTATTGAGCTATCTAGGCATATTTTAGATAATTTTCTTTAGAAAATCTTCTATTTGATGAAAGTCTGTAAAAGGGAGATTAAATCCTCTGTATTCTTAAAAGATTTTCTTTTTCCAAATTTGTGGAATGTGTGATAATTTGTATAAAATTATTAGGCCAATTTACCAGTGCCGCTGTGAAGAATCTATGAGCTGCTTATAAAAATTGCCCATTTCTACTACATATTTCCAGAGAAATTGAATTACAGCTAGTCCACTTGTATGTTAAGTTACTTTGTGCTACTTTACCTATAAATGGAAACCATGGGAAGCAATGAAAGTAAATACTTACTTCATGTCACATGGTATCAAAATAATAAGTCAAGTTGAAATGAGTGAGGGACAGACAGGAGGTGAGAGAGGCAAGGAAAAGGGATTTGGACTGGAGTGTAGAGAGCAACAGTTAGTACACAAAACTGTTTTGAGCTTTGAGGTGACTGTGAATAGAATTAATCAATTTAACAAAAAATTGATTTAGCATTTCCAGGTCTACAGTTACCCTCATAAAGTTGGGGCAAGATGCATATGACAATTTGGAATCTTTCAGATTTTATCAAGGTAACATGGAGAATATACTTTATGATATACAACATCTCGGTGGGAACTGGAGCAGCATCTCATAATTGAAAAGTTAAAGTGGGTAGTGCACTGGCAGGTTAGATAACAATCTCACACGTGAATAAAGAAAAATTGAATTTATTTTTTAAAAGTTGATGGGGGATGGGGATATCCAAAGGGAAGGGCTATACAGCACTGAGTCAAAGGGTCCATGATGGCAACAAAAATATACTTGGGCCAGTGAAACAAAGAGGAGCATAGGAGAAGCAACAGGAGAGCCCAGGCTGGGCTGATCTGGCTCACTGAGAAGTCAGAGAGGGAAGGGGGCCTTGGAGACAGGTTCAGGGGGTTATCCCAGGATAAGCTGCCACTGTCCATTGCTCCCCTGCTTTCAAGACTCCCAATGGGGTCCCATTGAAGGGAAGAAGGGGAAGGCAATGGGGAAAGGAGCTGGTGTGCTCCCCTTGGGGAGAGCTTGCCCTGGGTCCTTCATCCTGAGTGTATTTATCTCTCTCTTGAAGGTGGAAATCTTAGGGGAGGTTTCAGGGGAGGGTCTCAATAGAATATTCATCAGTTTTCCAGGTATGCTCTTTCAGGGTCATGTGTTCCACTGATGGTTGGTGCCAGGGCAGGTGGTCATTAGCCACTGTAGCTGGTCCTGAGGCAGCCATGGAGGCACATGTCTAGTTTTGCTGCTCTTCTGGGCCTGGAGCTGAGATACAGCTGAGGCCTAGATGTTATCTTTAAGAAGGAAAAGGTCTGGGGGTGTAAACCACATGACTAATGATATGAAAAGTCAGGGCATCCAAATTTCATGGACAGCAATATGCTAGGGGAGGAAAGGTTACCCTGGGGATGAGATTCTTGTTTCCCAGTTTTGCCCCTTGGTAGGCATCCAGGGCTTTCTTCCCTGATGAGTTTCTGTACCTGATCCATTGTCCTTTCTCTGCTAAAGTCTAACAATAAGTAAACACATTAAACACATTAATATTTATTCATATAACTTATGGCTTTTCAGATATCATAGAATAAAGACTCCCATTAGTCACATATCAGTTTTGGTTCTGCTTTGCTGACAAATGTGTTCTGGTGAAGTTAGGTTGTGCTGCCAAATGAGTTTTTTAATAAAGTAATAGTAAAAATGTCACAACTTTGTTTTCTCCCCAGAATTCAGATCTTAGAAATATAAAGAAAGAATTGGGGTCCTATACTGTGTATTTGATTGCATGTTAGGCATGCACTCAAATTCTTATTGAACAGGAAAGATTCGTGTATCTGAAAAAAATTAGAGACGATTTGTGTCACTATAACACTATAAAAGCTTCATCTCTATAGTTCATGTAGTGTTAGAGCATTGGCAAACTTTTAAATCAATATACTTGGGAAGAGCACTTAAAAAAAAAATGTGTGTGTGGGCATGAATAGGGGGTCTTGGCAGGCAAAATTCAGAAAAACCAAGAAAAAGTTTCTTGCTGCAATTGTATAGGTGTTTGTTTTGAAAGATTAACAGGAGATTCTGATAGCTGCCTTCTCCTTCCACCACCATCTAAGTCCTGTGTATGAGACTTGTCAGTGGGAAGATAATGACAATAGAATAGTATGGGTGTCATAGTAGCCACATTCCCCAGCCTCTATGGAACCTTTCTTTGTCTGAGGACAGGAGAAGGCCTTACAGAGGAATCAGTGGTTGAGTTGAGTTTTGGTGGATGAGCCACCTCTACTCAGAGTGCCTGTGGACTGCCAGTGTGCTTCCCTGCATGGGATAGGGGACCATGCTGCTATTATTCATATTGAACACTGGTGACTGACTAATCTGCAGTAGCTGGTCTATGTAATAATGAGACTGGACAGATCAGTGTGCAAACCACATCAGCCCTGGTCACTGCTGTGGTCACAGCCTTGGTTACTGAGTATAGACACTCTGGACTCTATTTCAGCACTTTCTTAATATAGCCACACTGTTCTTATATCTCCCATCTCTCCAATTTGTATTCACCTCCACACTTAGTTCCTGTTGGATAGAGTTAGATGTGCAATATGACTTAGAATTCTTAAAAATGGTTTGAAAAAAAATTGTATTAGTGTTTTATTTAGTAAAGTAACAGCCATGTAAAAAATATAGAGAAGCATTGTGATCAAAATTGTTTTTTGTCCCTCCACACACAAAAATACAACCCAGCAAATAGATTTTGTGAACTGTGGATGACTATTTCAGCTGTGGCTGAGGCAAAAACTTGTCAGTGAATAGAGGAACTCAATATAGACAACAGTTGTAGTTATAAGACTTGCCGACTCCAATACACATAAAATAATAATGGAGGCAGTCATCTCTAAAGGTTGGCAGACAGCAGACTAGCTGAGCCAAAACAGTGAAATAAAAAAGTTTTTTTCTTTTATTCCAAAAATAAAAAGATTGGAAACCAGCCAATCCACTAATTAAGAATAAAGGGTTCAGCTGGGAACAAAATGGGGATCACAGTGACACTGGTGAAAAGATCTAATCAAACAAACAAAAAAAAAAACAAAAGCTATGTTAAAGAGAGACAAAAGAGAAAGGGAAGGAGAATGAGAGAGACTCTAAGACCTTAAACATGACTGCAGATCCTAAGGGTAAGGATTTCTCCACTAGAGATGACCTCTAGAATGTTTCCATTTCAGTACAATTTAAAGGAAAACATTTGGACAAGCTTAAGTATTGAAGACTTGTGGCTAGCTTTAGTGAACCCTTCTTCAATATTTGTGAAAAGAATAATGAAAAATTTAGTATGTTCTTCAAGAAAAGAAATGCTTCAGATATTTAGTTAGATAATTGGTAACTCTATAAGTTGGAGCTGTGTTTGCTTTAACTTTTTTGTTAGATTGCTGTAGCTTAATAAATTATTAGATATAGTACTAGTGATTATTTTGTATTGTTGGTCAATTCAAGTAAAAATTATAGTTCTTGGATATTTGGCTTAGTGATAGTATAAAAATAGGAATTAGGTTTAGAGTTTCCATATTTCACATGACATGAATATAATATTTTAGACCTTTAATATTTAGATTAATATTAAATTGAGTTTTTTAAAAAATCACAAAGAAAAATAACACTGAAGAAGTGAATTTATGAGTAAATTTATATATTTTTCACAATGACACTGGTTATGTTTTTCTTTAATGCATTCATTAAAGAGTATTTGCTAAAATGTTCTACAATTTCCATAAAGTAAAAAGCACTCCCTTATTTGCTGAGTAAACCTGGGTGAATGAGGTAACATTTTTGGCCTCAATATTTTTTTTCTATTTAAAATGAGTGTTGATGGTCCTGGGTAAAGCTGGCAGAATAAAACCAGATCGAAGAAAATTCCTCACCAAATTCTGACAGATCTGAACACATAACAGTAGAGTGTAGCAAAATATTTTATGAGAGAAATATGATTACTTTTCCTAAAATGCTGGGCAAGCAAAGAAAGGAAAAGAACTCTACTGGTCAGACTGGATCCCAACTCTTTATCTCAATCTCCAGGTGCCAAATTGGGGCAAGGAGCTAAGCAGAAAAAAAACCTCACAATTTTTACTAATACATTCCTCTCTCCAGGAACACATGATCAATTAGGAGAAAACTGGACTGGAGAAATAGATAGAAAATCACTTAAAAACAGAATATCCTACCAATCACTAAGGATGTCCGTACCTTTATATCTTAGTGTTTTAGAAGTAGATGCACAACAAAGTACTGGAGCTTGCCATTTCCAGGGATCCAAGCTGGAAATGGTCAAGGTTGAGGGGTATTCTTCTTTGAAAAATGGATACTTCTAGCTCCCTGAACATACATGAACAGATTTTTTCTTGTTGAACACACTTGCACAACAATTGTCTCACTGCAGTCACAAGCATGGGGAAGGTTAGAGACATCAGATTGGTGAACTAGGAGTGCAGGCTGCTAAGCTTCTCAGGTCTCTAATATTACCTGAGTTTTCCACCTGCTTCTGCTGAGAATCATGTTACCTGTTAAATCCATCAAGCCCTTTAACTACAGTTTATCCTTAAACATAACTAAATATACAAACATCCTACCTTCTCCTTTCTCACCTTGCCCAGTCTTCTCCCAGCCCTCTACTTCTTCCTTACACTGCCACTCCCACGCTCTCTCCCATTTTCTTCACCCTGATCTCTAGAATCTATCTCTTATTATAAATCTACAGGTTAAATCCTAAGCCTCTGCACACAATTTTCTCTGAACATAGTTGACATAATTTAACTTTGGCTCTCAGTGTCAGGGTACTAATCTCCCCTGCAGCTTTCCTAAAGGAAACATGGTTTTCTCCCATCCTCTGACACTGCTGAGAACACGGGTGTCTGAGATGACATTGGCGTCCTCCCAGTTACCTATTTCCAGCATCAGATGGTTATTCTACTTCTCTCACATATAAGCACTTCCCTCCTGAGGTTCATGGCATCAGGCTGCAGAATCTTCTATTGCTCCTTGTGCCTTCTACAAAGTTCCCATCCCTGTTTCACATGAATACTAGCATCTAAGTCACAGTATTCTCTATTGCTAGAACTTCAATCATCAGAATAAATGTGAACAATCCAATGCTCTATAGTGAAAATTTCTTTACCAGGAATCAATCAATTTAACTCCCCCCCCCCCCCCCCGCCATCCTCATATCTTTTGGGAATCCCTGGGCTTTGCCAGCAGCCCAAACTATTATATGTCCGTAAATTTAAATCCTAACATATAATCTTTGATCACAGTTTAATATATCCTCATGGCTTTCAATTCATATTCTAAGTAAATCTCTTTGGTTTCACTGAAGTCGTAAGTTTCTCTAACCCAACTCACTTTTGTCCCTATCAATTTTCTAACTAATATAGACATCATACTACAACTCAACTCTTCTGTTATCACATATCCAATTGCTTTTTACTCAGTTCTCTCCTCGACTTATTGTAATCTCTTTCTTTGGACCCAAATAGCCACTCAACACTTCTTATCTTATGCCTGGGCTACTGTGGGGGAAAATCACATGGTAAGCGGAACGGAGCCACTTCAAATTCAAGGTATTTACTGTTGGTTTTTTCAATACAACTCACCAGCAGTTTTACCTATTTATGATCATGTTTCATTCCAATATTTTTCAGTAAGTTTTTCCAAATATTCACGACTCTTTTCAAATCTATTTTTCAGACTCTTTGCATAGTACTGAAAGGCTAATGGTTTTCCTTTATCTGGGACTGAAATAAATTAAGTCGTTAGCATAATATTATCAGTTTTAAGAATTTCTGAGGATCCAAACACAAAGCATTCATAGCATGGTTGACCCTGAGTAGTCGTATATATATTGAACATTTTGATTGTAATAAATTATCAGTTTTAAAATGAAAAACACTATAATTAAGAAGAACATGAGTAAAGGCAAAATAAATTCAGAGGCAGATTTTCAAGAATTATAGAATCTAAAATTACAGTGGATCCTCATAATTTGTGGGTTTATTATTTGCAAATTTGCCTACTTGCTAAAATGTATTTGTAACCTCAAAATCAATACAGTGCTTTTGTATTCAAGGACATGTATAGTGGGGCAAGAAAACTGAGTTGTCAAACATACATGTTGCAGGTTAGGGAGGAACAAGGTGACACTACATTCTTATTACAGCTTCTAATACTGTAAACAAGTGTCCTTCCTGTAAGTCTTTTTAGTGCCATATTTTTTGTGCCTTTTGTTGGTGATTTTACTATATAAAATGGCCCCCAATAGTAGTACTGAAGTGCTGTCCAGGATTCACAAGCACAAAAAGGCTGTGATGTGCTTTGCAGAGAAAATGCAAGTGTTAGATAAGCTTTCTTCAGGCATAGGTTATAGTGCTATTGACCTTGAGTTCAATGTTTATGAACCACTAATATATAGTAAAGTGTCTTTAAACAAAACACACATAAAACCAGAGTATGCATTTATTGGTGCATGAAAATGTGACCAGAGCATTATAAGAACCTAACCCCATATTTCCCCTAGAGTCATGGTTCAGTATTTACTAATTCTGTGCTTATGATGACTTTATAACACAAATGCTTGAACAATGAGAATCCACCATAAATAGATATTGATATTTCAGAGATTTGAGGGGTTGTGATAAATAACCTGCTTTTGTATCCTTGGTGGTGACACAATCTAAACTACTGCCTAGTCACAATACCTGCATGAGCTGTAAATAATTAATAAGTCTCAAAATATAAGGTGAATTAATTTGTTATGACCAATAATCTGTTTATTGGGCCATCAATCAAAATCTGCTGATGGTTTTCTTGTCAGTTCTGTAGATGAGTCAACTGGCTTACCAGGGGAAATAGTCTTTCTTCTAGTAAATCAAGGATGCTTAGGAATCGCCCAACTCAACAGTAACAGTCTCTAAATAAAAGTCACTGCATCGTAAAACTAGCTAATCCCTGAAATAAGAGCAGATAAGGATATTTTCAAATAATCCATGGGGAAAGTGAGAAAGGAGAAGTAGGAAGTTAAAATTTTAAATGATCACTCTGCACCGGGTAGTGTCCTAAAATTTTACACTCTCTTCCTTAATCTTATGACTTTCTTATGAAATCAGTACTATTATCATCATTTATAGATAAAGCAATAGAAAAGTTAGTCAAAATACCTAAGTGTATCCAGATAATAGATGGAAGAGCACAAATTAGCAACTATTATTGTCTGACTCAAAAGACACATACTTTTAAATTAAAATTTTAAGGATTTTATTGATTTGCTTCTTTGTCTTCCTTATTTTTCTGCAAGGCTTTCAACCTTCTTTGAGAAATGTGATTCAAATTCCTTTAAAATTTTTAAATAGAATTCCTTTAAAATTTTTAAATATATGAAGAGTTAGTAGAAAGCAACAGAATTATTTTGCTCTAGGACTACCATTAGAGGACATCTCCTCTTTTTTCCCCTCACCCATTTAAAGTATACAATTTAATGGTTTTTAGTGTATACACAGAGTTGTGCAGCCATCACCATAATCAGTGTTAGGATTTTCATCAACTTCCCCCCAAGAATCCCATTAAATATGTACTCATTAAATATGCTGTTTTAAAGAAGAACTTACAAAGGCAAAATCAACAGTGTGATTATAGCATATATATATATATATATATGTATATATATATATATATATATATACACACATATATATATATACATATGTGTATATATATAAACTGAAAAGTATATTTCTCTGGAGTTAGACAATAATAACTGCTAATTTGTTCTCTTCCATATATTATCTGGGTGAACTTAGATATTTTGACTATAAATATAATTTCTTTAAAACCCTTATAACCAAACAAAAGTTGAAAACAGATGTAGCATATGATATAGACAAAGGGAAAATATAATAGAAAGCTAGATTATTAAAATTGATTCTTGGATCTCAGAAGACAAAGGACCAGCAGACCAACAGATACTCTCAAAAAGAAATACAAGCGTGGACTGGGTAACGCAGTTGATTAGAGCATCATCCTGATGCACCAAGGTTGCAGGTTGATCCCTGGTTGGAGCACTTACAGGAATCTCTTTTAAAAAATTTTTTTTGCATGAAAAAGCCCATTTTAAGTTACTTGCTTATACTTTGGCTTATATTTTCACTTAGAAAAAAATTAATCTATGGTTAGGCATTCAAATACAGAAAATTACTATTTAATTAACATTACACTTCAATTTTATCAGTTCTATATCATGAAACATCACCCACTATGGGTGATGCAGGACAATGCATTTTGAGTTCTAAGTTGTTACAGCAAAGACCTACAACCTGAACTCATTGAATTCTCAGGCACGCCTCTTTCCAATCTGCTTTATAGCAGAAAAGAAGAATCCTCAATAAATGCTGAGACCTACCAGGAATTTTTCTTTCCATTGTTATATCTCCTTTATAAATTTTTTTTCAATTTTTAAAATTATAGTTATTTAATATTATATTAGATTCAGGGGTACACCATAATGGTTAGAAATTTATATAATTTACAGAGTGAGTCCCCTGATGTCCAGAACCCACCTGACACCAGATATAGTTATTACAATATTATTGACTATATTCCTTAGGTACTTTACATCCCTGTGAGCATTTTGCTAATTGGCACTTCTTAACCCCATCACCATTTTTTTCCCACCCTCAACCCACAAATAAAGTGAAATTATATGGTATTTGTCTTTCTCTGTCTGACATATTTAACTTAACATAATACCTTCTAGGTCCATTCATGTTGTTGCAAATGTAAGATTTCCTTCTTATTTTATGGCTGAGTAACATGCCATTGTATATATATACCACATCTTCTTAAGCATCTATTGATGAACACTTATGTTGCTTCCACATTTAACTATTGTAAATAATGCTGCAATGGGTATACAGACCCATATATCTTTTCAAATTTAGCGTTTTAGATTTCTTCGGATAAATACCCAGAGGTGGAATTGCTGGTTCATAAGGTAGTTTGATTTTTAACTTTTGAGGAACCTCCATACAGTTTTCCACAGTGGCTGCACCAGTCTGTATTCCGACCAACAGTGCAAGAAGGTTCCTCTTTTTCCACATCTTCTCCAACACATTTCTTGTTGATAGATTGATGATAGTAATTCTGACAAGTGTGAGGTGATATTTCACTGTGTGTTTTATTTGCATTTCTCTGATGGTTAGTGACTTTGATCAACTTTTCACATGTCTATTTGCCATTGGTATGACCTCTTTGGAGTAGTGTCCATGTATGGCCTTTGCTCAAATTTTAATTAGATTGTTTTCATTTTTGTGTTAAATTGTATCAGTTATTTATATATTTTGCAAGGGTAATACTTACAAAGTATTAAAAGGGGTTGAATAGCAACAGCTCTGAGAGCTCTCATTTCCTGCAGTAGATTAGGCTGGCATTTGCTGTAGTCCTGGGCCAGCAGTTCACTGCCCGATAAACCATGTGGTATGATAAGTAAAGGAGCCTTTAATCACTGGAAAAGTTTCTAGACAGCTGAGAAATGTACATTGCACTCCACTTATTTGCCTCTAGTATCAATACCACAGTGCTTAAAAAGTCTGGTTATACCATGGAAATGTGTTCAGAATGTTAACTCCTCCTTTATAGTGACTTTCATAGAAGGAAAGATTGAGAAGACTGACATTAAATAAGAAACTATTTTGTCAACATTATTCCTGTTCTAAAAAGTAAAATATATGCATATTTATTTCTGTTCCTTACACATTGAATTTATTTCAAACTGATTTAGTATTTTCTTAGATCATATATATGAATGTAGTGCATTTATAGATTATGCATAGAAATATTTGCTAGTTATGACAATAAAGGTAAAGAGTGAGTGTGTTTGCACCAAAAAGGAAAAGCTTATATATAAAAGTTGCTGCCATATGTAGGGCACGTGTAGTGTTATTCCAGTCTGACACTAAACTTAAAAAGTTTCATAAAAGAATTCACTTCCTAGCATTTGAATGCATTAAAGGCAATAGAAATTGACTCCTCCACCCAATATTGAGCTTCAAGTATTGATTGGTGTAGCTGATGTGTAATTTTTCCATTGAAAGAGATATAGAGTTCTTATGTAGAAGATAACAAAAGCCTTCTGAAAACTAGAAAATTTTTTTCTCTCTTTTTTCTTTGACTTTCCTTTTTAAAAAGTTAATGTCATCCATTATTTAAAGGAGATAGTTGTCAGAGCTTAGTCTTACAAAGAGCAGTTCAAGAACATCTGTACTCACTGTGTGTAGGTTTTTAGATGAGAGTACATTTAAAAAAATCTCATACATCATTTATAATTTTCTAACATTCCATATAGGATTGCACATGTACATATTTTAAATCTGTGTGTGTGTATAACTAAAGGAAATAATAAAAGAAGCACAACTAAAAATTTACTCTCCGGGCTTTAACCTTGGAGTGTACAGCTAACAGTTATACTCTATAAAACCCTCACCAATATGGAGAAATCAATGGAGAGAGAGGCAAAAACAAACTGAAGTATGTTAGTGGGAACACATTCTCTCCAAAAATACTTCAATGTGTATTAGTTTTGCAATTCGTTTTTATCATGGATGGTGCTGATAAATGCTAATAGTATTTAGTTTTAGATAGCTAAAACTTTGCATATTTGCTGTTTAGGTGCTTATATAAAGAATTTGCAATATATAAAGAATCCAGATAAATAATATATTTTTCCACAAAAGTATACTAATACATAGATTTTTGTGGATAGATGCTATTCCCAAGGAGTTAATTTTCCAGTGAGAAAAAAAAAAAAAAAAAACTACATGAGATGGTGTTAAAATAGAGGTACATAATAAATGCAAAAATAGTATAGGATAGCAAAGTGAATTTTAAAAACTATACCTTAGAGAGAGACAAAAGGTGTCATTATTTTTAATAAGTACAAATGGAATTCCTCATATTTTCTCTCTCATTAGTATTATCCACAAACTTATAAAGATGATAACTTTATTTGCTTTCATTATTGAGCTTTTGTGTAACATGAATTCAGTGGATAATTCTTCAACTATTTCTTAAAATCTCTTGACAAAACTCTTCAAAATCCAGCATTGAAATCTTACATATTATTTAAGTGAAAACAGGTAATAAGCTACGAAATAGGCCATTTTGAAACCTTAATTATATTTTCATACTCAGAAGTTCCCATCATTGATCATTCTGATAACACTCACATTTATACTATACTCAGTATCTCTCTGGTTATGTTGACTACGAGTTTTTTGCTTTTGTTTTGTAAGTACACATTACTCACTTAAAATGTAGCCCCATGTCTAATTTACTTTGTTAAAAATCAGCATAATTTCTAATCTTTGCTTTTAACAATGTTTTATTTTATGGTGAGTAGATATTCATTTAAAAATCTTATTTGAAAAGACTTTTAGCTATGTCAGAATGAGGAAGTTGATCAATCCACTCACCAAAAAGCAGCTATAAAATGGGACAAAAATGATGAAATAGCCATTTCAGCACTCTTGAAATCAAAAAAAGGCATACAAAAATAAAGTATTTTTTATTTAGAAGTATTTTGAGAAGTATTTATACTTAAAGAACTGTTGGACTTCAGATAAGAAGAGTGGGAGTCTGTGTCATTCTTGACTTATCTGCAGTCCTCCACCACTAAGCAATGGTAGATGCAGAGATTCTGCCAGAGTGGGGCTGACTGTGATGTCTGGTGGCTGTACTGCCTTGGTAGAAAGGGGCTTACTGATTTGGAATGGTGAGAAACAGCCACACTTAGCAGCCTTGCCAGTGGAAGTGACATCTTAAAGATGGGTAAGTAGAGAGGAACAATGGTTTAAAGTTGCAGTTTGATAGGAACAAATATAAAATATAATTACCTCTGAGTCTATGCCTGTGCACAACAGAAACTAGAGAAGTCTAAGTTTGTCATATACTCCTGGCTGATCCTGAGGCTGTCTGCATGCACTTAGGAGGCATAAAGGGCTCCGTGAAAAGTAAAAACTATGATAGACTTGGAAATAACCCAAATATTGGGTGAATGTTCTTACCTACACAGTGATCCATCACCAAAGGATAAAAAAACTTATTACCTCAAGATATTTGAATGTAGCTTCTATATAATCATTTGCTGGCCACTAAGCTATATAGAAAGTAGAGTAAACAGAAGGAAGCCGCACTTAAAAATATGTATCACAACAATAATAAAAACTGGGCAGAAACATCATGGCCACATGCTATGAGAGAATGGAACCATATATTTTCCCCAGGCAAGTTACTAAACAAATAATGAATAAACAAACAAAAATTGGCATAATTAACACAATATTCAGTCATGGATCATATTTATTATAATATATGTAATATGTTCAGCATTCAACAAAAATTAAGAGACATATAAAGAAACAGAAACTTGTAATTCTTTATCTGGGGATGGGGTGGGGGGAACAGTAAATAGAAATTGTCTTTCTGTGTTCAAAAGTGATGGATTTAGTAGACAAAGACTTCAAAGGAGACCTTATAAATGTGAGCAAAATATTTATGACATTAAAGGAAATTGTTGTAATGATCAATTAGTAAAAATTCTGAATAAAGAGAAAAATTATACAGAAGAACTAAATGGAAATGCTGGAGTTGAAGAGTACAACTAAAGGAATTACTTACTGGAGGGGCACAACAGCAGATACAAGATGACAGGTTAAAGAATTGATGATTTCTAAGGCACCAGGAATAATCTATTTTGAAGAACAGAGAGAGAGAAAAATTGAAGAAATATAAACATAGCATGGGAGAAGTGTAGGCGAATATCATAGGTGTCCCAAAAGGAGAGGAGAGATAAAATAAAAAAAGGTAGAAAAAATATTAGGAGTTAACCAAGATTTAATGGCAAACATTAATTTTACATATTTAAGAAACTCAACCAGTCCCCCCAAAAATAAGTAGAAAGAAGCCCAAACCTAGACAATTCACAGTTAAAATATTGATACCTAAAGATAAAAAATAAAATATTGAAAGCAACCAGAGAAAAACAGCTCCTCACATACAGGTGAGCATCATGATTAATGTCTGAATTCTCATCCAGAACAATAAAGACAAAAGGGAATATAAAAACGGATACAAAGTGATGAATGAATAGAAAAGGTAATCAAGGATTCTATATATACCAAAATATCCTTCACATGTGAAGATGAAATAAAGATGACACCATTATAATTAACTAGTTATTAATAATAGGAAAGGAGCAAAGGGAAAGCCAGACATTACAGTCATGTTTCCAGCAAAATATTGGGGGACGTGAAATGGACAAAGGGAAGATAGATACATGCTTAGTAAAGTTGGGGTGACAGGGAAGTTGCTGCCTGTCAGTCACACCCAGGAACAGAGGCCATTAGCCAGAATGAATGTGACCACTGCAAGCGCATGGAAATTTGGAGATATGTAGTCCCTTAAAATAAGAAGCTTTTATACTCTCATGCTCTTGGTTCTCTTGGGGCTTGTGTGACTTTAGGCTTGTGGGGCTCTTTTACTCCTACTTCCCTGTATTTATCAACACACAATGGACTAATGGACTTTAACAAGTCTGATGCTGAACTGGACTCTGGACACTGGCTCTGATTTTAACAATACTGAAACCCTTGCTACACTTCTATGACTGGACTAAAAGAAATAAGACTTTGGAAATGCAGGGATTTATTTCCACACAAATAAAAATCACTTGTTCTCTGTATGAGTCCCAGAAAATGTTTACTCTTGGGATATTGTAAGAAGCTCACTTGTTCTCTGTATGAGTCCCAGAAAATGTTTACTCTTGGGATATTGTAAGAAGCCCAGCCCAGCAGCACCCAGCAGGGAAGAGGACCCCCACTTCATCCAGTATCAAAGGCATCACAGCAAAACAAAGACTAAGGTAATTTGTT
The DNA here is from genome assembly GCF_054644295.1 of Miniopterus natalensis. NCBI lineage: Eukaryota > Metazoa > Chordata > Mammalia > Chiroptera > Miniopteridae > Miniopterus > Miniopterus natalensis. The sequence continues at coordinate 68,874,053 of NC_142082.1, read as the reverse complement.
GCCTAGTAAAAGGAAGTCCTTCAGGCTAAAGAAAGGTGTTAACAGTATGTAACACAAAACCAAGAAATAAATAAAAAGCACTGTAAATTATAAATATGCAGGTTAATATAAAGGCTCATATATACAGATATATGATAAAATATCATTTCTTCTCTTATACTATTACTATTGTATAAAGCAATAATGTTAACACTATGCATTTGGGTTCACAATATATATACAAAATTATCAAAAGGTGGCATGAAGTAACAAAGCTATACTAGACTGAAGTTCCATATTTTACCAGGATTAAATTAATATTAATTTGATATACTTACAGTAAATTTAGTAATCTCTACAACCACAAAAGCAAAAAATAATAAAATTTTTGGAAACCCTAAATAAAGAAGTATAATAAACTATAAAACATTGCTGAAATAAATTAATACATATCTAAATAAATCGATAGTCATTCATGTTAATGGATTTGAAGGCTCATTGTTATCAAGGTTGCTATTCTTCCCAAAATGTCTCATAGACTTACAACCTTTATGAAAATTCCAGGAAACTATTTTGTGATACTGGCAAGGTGATATTAAAATGTAAATGAAAATATCAAGTAACTAGAATATCCAAAAAAAAAAGTTAAAGAAGAACAAAGTTACTATATTCATGCTCCCTGATTTCACAAGCAATTTTACAAGTCAAGATATTATGTATTGGAAACAGGATAGACACTAGATCAATGTAGCAGAACACAGAGCTCAGAAATAAACTCACGCAGATATATCCAATAGATTATTAGCAAAGGTGCAAAGGTAATGAGGAAAGAGCAGATTTTTACACAATGGTGTTGAAATAATTGGATGTTCCTATGCAAAAGATGAAACTTAACAAGTAGATCATGCCTTATTAAAATTTAATCAACATATATCATAGATCTGAGTGTAAAACATAAAATTATAAAAATTTTTAAAGAAGAGAAAAGTCTTTGTGAGCTTGGGTTAGGCAAAGAATCTTAGATGCGACACCATGAACATGATAACAAAAAGAAAAAAAAAGGAAAGGACCTATTGGACTTCATTGTAATAAAACCTTTCACACTTTAGGCGACACCATGAAGAAGAGGAGAAGACAAGTCACAGAATTGAAAAAAAATTCAGATCATATATTAGATGAAGAACATGAATCCAAAATATACAAAGAACACTTATTACTCACTAATAAGAAAAACAACCCAATTGTGATATGTCAATGTACGTTCACCAATTGTAACAAATATACCACTCTGGTCGGGGTGTTGATAATGAGGAAGGCTATGCATGTGTGGGAGCAGGGAATATCTGGGAAATATCTGCATATAGCTATAATCAACAGACAAATGACATATATGAATATCAAATCATCATTTCATACACCTTAAATATATAAAATTTTTTCAGTTATATCTCAAAATGTTGATGAAAAAAGAAAGACAGATAATACCACATGTTGGCAGGGATATGGGCAAATGAATCCTTATACATTTGGTGAGAATGTAAATTATTTCAGCCACTCTGAAAGCAGTTTGATAGTTTCTTACCATGTTAAACACACATTAACATATGACCCTGTAATTTCTAGGAGTATTCCCAAGAGAAATCAATGTATATCACCACAGGGAAACAGGTGTGTGATTTTTTACAGTGGCATTATTTATGACAGCCAAAACGTAGCAAAGATCCAAATAAATATCCATTAACTGGTGAGTTGTTGAACAAAATGTGGAAGCCCGTAAAATGGATTACTTTTTGACAATAATAAGGAATGAACCACTTATATATGCCACAAAATGTATGAACCACACATGCACTCATCAATTCAGGAATTAAGAAAGTAATTGGATATAAAAAAAAAAAAGAAAAAATTTACGCTAAAGATTTAATTTTTGTTCTGCTTGCAGAGATCTGAACATAATAGGAGCAAACTGAATTTTATATAATAATCAATGTAACACTATCCCACAAATAGAAGTTAAGCCAATCCATATAATTAAAAGTTTCTCATGTTTTCTGGTTGCAACTGAGACTCATTTCTCAACTCTATTCTTGGCCAGTGGATTCTCTTCCCAGCTTCATATTCTGAGACTGAAGCAGTTTCCTTTTATAGAACGGGCAAGCTCCTCTATTCATTATCCAAAAGTTTTGTTTTGTCCTTTGGTGTTTTTATTACAATTTACACATAACTTACTTTTATGGAGTACATAATGGTGAATAAAATATAATCTGGTAAATGGGATTTCTCTCAAACTGTGATCCTTGTACCACTCAAGTTCTTGAGGGGGGAAAAAGTATGAACCACAAAATCGTATTAAGTGAAAGAATCCGCACACACAAAAAAGCACATAATATATTAAATAACGTATTTTAAAAATGCATAAGACACAAATTTATATAGACCATATTTACTGCTAAAGCTGTATATTGGTGCCACATATAACCTTGCCCAATTCCATATCTTAATGATTAATAGTTTGGAAGGTTTAGTCTATCATCGAGATCAAATACTGTTTGTGTGTATGCCTTTGTCATGAATTGGATCTAGTCATATAAGCAACACTATGTTTTAGTCCAATTCTTTGAAAAATATCATAATCAATGGAAATGATGATAATTAAAATGCTGTTTATTTTCTCTTCTAACAATGAGAATGTAAGCAAAGTATCTGGTAAAGGCTGCCATTATTAGCAGGTGCATTGGGCTCTACATTTTGGGTACTAATTTATTTTTTTAGGAGCTTTTAATCTGAAAGGAAAAGATAGAACATGGAACAACATATAGTGTGCTCATCTTGTACCTAGCATAATTCAAATTGTACTGATACTTACATGCCTTTAATTATAAATGACATGAAGAATATCCAAATAAAAATTATGAAAATAAGTCACTTTTAATCCCAAATATATAAACAAATAATTAATAATTCTCATAAAAATGTTACTGGTATTTCATCGACCAGTTTTTGACATGAGTTATTTTTCCACAATCTCTCTAGCACAATGATATCCTTAAAATTTTTAAAAGTCCTTGAATAATTCTGAATCATTAAAGAGATGTTAAATGCTTAGTACACTTCCAATTAAGGCATTTTAGCACCATAAAAGAAGATTCTTTCACCCATAGGTTGCCAACAGGCAGTTTATAAGCAAAAACAGGATGCTGATTATGTTGTGTTGTGGCATATAATGTTCAAAACCTAACTGAATTGTCAACATTTAAAGACTAGGATATTTCACCTAAAAAATAATATTTGCTGCTTTTTTGACAAATTTGAAAATCCTTGATACAGGCTTGTAAAGCAATAATCTGCAGCTGAGTAGCAGCTGACCTTGTTGAAAGACATATACTTACTAGTTCTCCACACATCACCTCACTGCCATCTTGTTACATCTGGCTCTCTTCTCTCATTTATTTTATATTTGTGCCCCACCCAGTCCTTGAGTAACAGATTCCTTATGTTCTTTCAATCAATTAATAGTTGCTCATAGTATTTTCTTACAATCCTTTGTATTTCTGCTGGGTCAGTTGTTATATTGCCTCTTTCATTTCTGATTTTATTTATTTGGGTCCTCTCTCTTTGCTTCTTAGTAAGTCTAGCTAAAGGTGCATCAATCTTATTTACCTTTTCAAAGAACCAGCTCTTGGTTTCATTGATTTTTTGTATTGTTTTTTTAGTCTCTATGTCATTAATCTCTGCTCTGATTTTTATTATTTCATTCCTTCTACTTTCTCGCGGCTTTTCTTGCTGTTCTCGCTCTAGTTCTTTTAGTTGTTCTGTTAGATGGTTCATTAGATCTTTTACTTTTTCCTTGAGATAGGCCTCTAATGCTATGAATTTTCCTCTCAGGGCTGCTTTTGCTGTGTCCTATAGGTTTTGGGTTGTTTGTTCATTTTCGTTACCTTCCATGAAGTGTTTGGTTTCTTCCTTGATCTCATTGATAACCCATTCATTGTTTAATAACATGCTATTTAGCCTCCAAGTGTTTGAATATTTTTGAGTTTTTTTATAGTGGTTGATTTCTAGTTTCATGGCATTGTGATCCGAGAAGATGCTTGATATGATTTCAATCTTCTTATATTTGTAGAGACTTGCCTTGTGCCCTAACATGTGGTCTATTTTTGAGAATGTTCCATGTGCACTTGAGAAGAATGTGTATTCTGCTGCTTTGGGGTGAAATGGTCTGTAAATGTCAATTAAATCCATTAAGTCTAATGATTCTTTTAAGGTCTGTGTTTCCTTGTTGATTTTTTGTCTTGATGATCTGTCCAATGCTGACAGTGGAGTGTTAAAGTCCCCCACTATGATTGTGTTACTGTCGATCTCCCTCTTAAAGTCCCCCAAGAAATTTTTTATATATTTAGGTGCTCCTATATTGGGTGCATAAATGTTTATAAGGGTTATTTCCTCCTGTTGGATTGATCTCTTTAGTATTATCTAGTGACTATCTTTGTCTCTTGTTATGGTCTTTATTTTGAAGTCTATTTTGTCAGAAATGAGAATTGCTACTCCAGCTTTCTTTTCCTTGCCATTTGCATGGAATATTTTACTCCACCTCTTCACTTTTAGCCTGTGTGAGCCTTTTCCTCTCAGGTAGGTCTCTTGTACACAGCATATATTTGGGTCCTGTTTTCTTATCCATTCTGCTACCCTATGTCTTTTGATTGGATCATTTATTCTGTTTACATTTAAGGTTACTATTGATAGCAACTTATTTAATGCCATTTTTCTCCTTTATGCTGACGTACCTTTCTCTCACTATTCTTTTTCTTCAAGCAGTCCTTTTAGCATTCCTTACAATGCTGATTTAGTGGAACTGAACTCCTTTTGCCTTTTTTTGTCTGGGAAATGCTTTATTTCACCTTCAATTTTAAATGATAGCCTTGCTGGATAAAACAATCTTGGTTGCATGTTCTTCTTTTCATTACTTGGAGAACTTCATGCCACTCCCTTCTGGCCTGAAGAGTTTCTGTTGAGAAATCAGCTGTCAGCCTTATGGGGGTTCCCTCTAGGTAACTGCTTGTCTCTCTCTTGCAGCCCTCAATATTTTCCCATTGTCCTTGACATTTGCCATTTTAATTATGATGTGTCTTGGAGTGGTCTCTTTGGGTCCCTCTTGTTTGGAACACTCTGTGTTTCCTGAACTTGTGTGGCTTTCTCCATCACCAGCCTAGGGAAGTTTTATATCATTATTTCCTCCACCAAGTTCTCTATCCCTTGTTCTCTTTCCTCCCCCTCTGGCACTCCTGTAATGTGAAGGTTATTTCGCTTTATGTTGTCCCAAAGCTCCCTTTGACTGTCCTCATGCTTTTTAAGTGTTTTTTCTTTTTGCTGCTCTGATTTACTGATTTTTTCTACCTTGTGTTCTAAGTCACTTATTCTATCCTCTGCTTCATTGAGCCTGGTTTTAATTCCTTACAGTGCATTCTTGATATCAGATACAGCATTCATTATCTCTGAGTTTTGTTTATGGTATCTATCTCTTTTTTCATGTTTCCGCTAAGGTCCTTGATCATATCATCTAGTGGCTTCTTAAGTTCCTTGAACATCTTCATAATCAATAATCTGAACTCCGTTTCTGATAACTTGCTTAACTCCATCTCATCAAAGTCTTTTTCTGGCAATTTTTCCTTTTCTTTAATTTGGGGGTTGTTTCTTTGTCTCCCCATTTTGGTAGGTCTTAGTGTTTGTATCTATATATTAGATATATTTGCTGTCTCCCAGTCTTGTGGGGTGGGATTTTGTCTTGTGGGTCCAGTGAAGCTCAGAGGTGTGTTTTCCTTATACTTCTGAGCTCTTTGCTTTAGGCGTGTCCCTTTTGTGGGTGTCCCTTTTGTGACTTCTTTATGTTCTCCTGTTGTGACTGGGTCTAGATTATTATTGATCAGGCCTTGGGAGGACCCTCCTCTCAGGTTCGCTAACTGTGTCTCAGCCCCAACCTTGTCATGTAAGCTGTTGTATGGGTGCTGGCAAGGCAGGACACTACACAACTAAGCTTCCAGGAAACAAGAGGTATCTTACAAAATATCTTGACAGTCACAATGAAAACAACCCATGTGAAAATAGAACTGGGAGAGTGAAGGGAGAACACACACACACACATACACACACAAAGCTTAAAAAAAAGAGAGAAAGAAAAGTAATGCTTAGAGGAGAGAGAGAGATGTATATTGTTGTTAATAGTGGTAAAAATTTAGAAAATAATAATAAACAAAAATGTAAAAAATAGAGAAGCTACTGGGAGATAACAGAAGCAGAGAAAAGATTCTGAAAGAAGGGCCAGTAAACAATTAAGGGAGAGAATAAAAATAGGATAATAGTTGCAAATGAGAAAAAAAAACATATAATAAAGAAAATAAGAGAAACTAACAGTCGAACAAAAAGACAGGAAGACAGAAGGGATGATAACAAAAGAATGAAAGAAAAGTAGAAAAAGAAAAAAGAAAAAGAAAAAAGTTATGCCAGTGGATCAAGAGGAGAGAGAGAGAGATAGCCCAGGCAGGGAGGAAGTCTGGTAAGAGATTTGGGGGAAACTATAGAGGAAAGCAGTAAACTTGGTTATAATGATAAAGTCCCAGTTGTTAAGCAGGGGTATCAAGAAAGTCCTGATAGTAGAAGGATAAAACAAAACAAAGAAAATAAACAAAACAAAAGTAAAAACAAGCTTAGCAAGACAAAATTCTTTTATAAAAAAGAGAAAAAAAATTTAGTTAAAAAATGCTTTTACGAAAAAATTAAAAACAAATTATTATAAAATTTAAAAAAGAAGAATAAAGAAATGTTCTCCCCTTTCTCTTCTTCCTAAGGAAAAAAGAGAAAAAACAAATAAACACACAAACAAAAAAACAAACAATAAAAACAAAAACCAAAAGTACCAAACCAAAACAAAACAAAAATACAGAAGAAAAAAAGACAGTCAATCAGGTAAGTTTCTTCTGGGAACCTTATGTTGTCTGAGGCTCACTGTTTTGTGGGCTGATTTCAGTTATCCTGGGAGGTACTTGTGTATCACCCAGTGTGAGGAGCCATCTAGGTTTGGCTCTGGTGTCCTTAGGTAGATGGTTGATCTGAGTCTCTCCATGGACCATCTCCTCTTGTCAACTATTTTGCAACCTTGTAGTTGCCTGGTCTTACTCCAAAGTCTTCTGAAGAGTCTTTACGGTGCAGGGTGGCTAGTGTAGCTCAGGGTATCACTCCCCTTACTTAGAGGTGTCACTGTCAGGCACTCACTATGCGGGAGTTAGTCCCTGCTCACAGCCAGCTCCTCAGTCCCTACCCTGTCCTCTGATTCTAGTTCCCCAGGCTCTGGCCTGCTGCAGCTTCAGATTGATTTCAGCCTATTGCCTTTCCTATAGGGGCCGTTTCGGCAGCCTGGGCTCAGTGGGTTCGATTAAAAACACATTCCAGTGAGCCCTTTGCCTGCCCAGCCCCCAGCAGGGGTTTTCAGCATTTCCTCCAGTTCCCAAACATCAGTCCCTGAGAGTCTTATGTTTGTGATGTCCTCCTGTGAGCTGCTCTCCCTTCCCCTGAGGACTGTGCCCTGCGGGTGTGTTTGGGGCCTCAGGGAGCAGACCCGCCCCTTTCCTGTTGGGGGCAGTGCTCCTGGCTGCAGGAGAGGCCGGCGGGCTCCGCCCCTCCCTGCTCAGCTCTGGTTGGCTGGTCGCTCCAGGCCCCCCCCTCAGACCATTTACTGCGCAGACCCCAATCCCAGCTGGTCTGTCTGCGTGGTGCACGCTGGGAAGGTGGGAGCCAGTTCCCTGATCAGGCTCACAAACGCACAAAGCAACACACAGGCAGAGAGTCCGCCCTGCAAGGTCCCGCTGCCCATGAGCCAAGGCCCCCAGGGGAGGGGACCCAAAGTCAGCTCTACGCAGCTCCCCGCACCGCTGGTCTCAGCAAAGCTGGGGCAGCTTCACGCGCCACCAGGACGCCCCTTACAGCTGGTCACAGATCCCAGTCTCTCCGCACCAGGAGCCCAGGGTGGAGGGTCCCTCCCCTCCCCCGCGCCCCGCAGATTCAGCGCTTTCTGGGGCTCGACACAGTGCCCCACAGGGAGGCAGAGGGTGCCCGTGTGCAGCAGCTCAGTGCAATCCTCTGGTCCTTTACCACTTCAGTGCCACACACTTTGGGACAGCCTTCCCTATGGTCGGCACCCCAAGCATTAAATGCTGGTCGCAGCTGCCACTAGAAGCTTTGTTTCCTAGGAAGGGGCCGACCCCTCTGGGACTCACCACTTCCCTGGGTCCCTCTGCCCTGTGTGCGGGGCGCTCCTTCCCTTTTCGTCGCTCCGGGTGTGGTATCCCCGCTTTTGGATGGGGGTCCGCACTCCCGAGGGGAGGGAGCTTTGCAGCCTCCAAGCCTCGGGGCTCGGCGCCCAGCACAGGCTTCAGGGGGATCCCCCTTCCTACGCCCCCCTCTCTTACCAGACTCCGAGATGTCTCCTCAGCGCTCCCCACTCGCACTCCGCCCACTCAGGTAGGTTTCTCTGGTTTTTCCAAGCTGGCTCCGTAGGATTTTCAGAGTAAATCGAGTCCGTGGCTGGGAGCCGGGGCCTCTGTTGCGTCTCACAGGGCCGCCATCTTCCCGTCTCTAGATTCTTAATATAGGAAAGTTATGTTTTAACTTTGCTGCAGCACAGTCTGGCTACTATGGACTGAATGCTTATGTCCCCCAAATTTTATATCTTGAAATTGTAACCCCAAATATGATGATAATTAGGAGGATGTGCCTTTGGGGGGTAGTTAGCTCATAAAGATGGAGCCCTCATAAAAGGTATTAGTGCCTTTATAAGAAAAATTATGATTGCTTGCTCTCCCTGTCTTCTCTGCCATGTGAAGAGACAAAGAGAAGATGGACATCTGCAGCCTAGGAAGTGAGCCATCACTAGACGTTAGATCTACTGGCACCACAGTCTTGGTCTCCTCAGCCTCTAGAACTATGATAAATAAGTGATTCAAGCATGGTCTACGGTAATTTGTTATAATAACCTGGACTGGCTAAGACATTGGCTAAATGAATACCCGATAGACATTGGCTAAGTATACACCTGACTTACATTAGTAAACAAAACCCATAGCATCTATATTTTTCTCCAGAAAACAGTAAATCAATTACTTGCTTTACTTTCATGTAACTAAATATTCCATTGTGTCCATTCTTTATACAAAGAGAATTGGTGTCACTACTCTAAGGAACATAAATTTAAAAAAGCATGTTTAATGAAACAATTCTTAATTTCAAAACTGAACCTCCACTCCCATGACACATCATTACATTAAAAACAAAATAGAGCCTAGTAAAATTTGCTTTGATAAATTGGTTGTACTCCCCTCAGAAATAAACTTCTTGAATCCATATATTTGGTGCTCTATTCTTCAGGGTTAGAATGGAGTTTTTGAGCTCTAAATCTCCATTTATTCAATCAAGAAATTTTTATTTAGCACCTTCAAAATGCTTGGCTCTGTAGGATATGAAGCTAGCGCTATAAACAAACCAGAAGTTTTCACTGTCCTCAGGAGACTTCTAGTGTAGCAATGATCTACACTAGAATGCAATTGTCATACTGTTTGAGTGATTTAGGAAATGTTACCAAGAATTCTACTTCTAGAACTTAAGCTATGAGTAATCAAAAAAGAGACCAAAAATGTTAACTTAGACTGACCTTAATAACTCATACTCACTGAGTATTGCAATGGTGTGGCAAAATTATTTCACATAAATTTCTATCTATTTTCACAGTAATAATATTGGTCAGGTCAGAGTGTTGCTCCTGTTAACTGATGAACAAAATGACAGCTTAGAGATGAAATGACTTGTCCAAATTTATATAAGATGAGATATAAAAGTTAAAACTTACATGTAATTTTCTAATTCCACAAAAAAATGTTTTCACTCTGCTCCATGCTAAGAAGAAGCCTAACATTATCAGCATTATGACTGTGGAGTTACTTTACATCTTCACATCTTTTGACTCAAACCCCAGTGAGGGACCTGTAAAATACTCTTTCATGGGCATCACAGGTCTCCCCTTGCTCTGAAATCACCAAATAATGAAAACCAAATCATGGTTCATGTAACAGTATTTTTTGGTTTTGCTAATAAGAGTTCACTTCTTTTTTCATTTTGAGAACTAAATATAAATAATAAAGAAGGAAATATGTGGGAGGATAATCATAAGAGAGAATAAAATGGGCAGATTAGTCATATATTACCTCAGTGAAATCTGTCCTTTTAGTCTGTCTAAAATCCCTTTCCTTGTATTCTGGTACACATCCTGACTCACCACCCAAAACTATGGAAATCCCAGTACCCAGCACCACCAACAGTACTCAGGATCAACAAATAAAGCACATGAGGCAAATTAGATTCATTCTCCCAACAATTTGAACCCACTGCCTCCTTTTCAGCTCTGCTCTAATTCTGTGGACTACCCAGGATCTACTTTTCTTGTTTGAATAATTTATAATGCATTTCTATTACTTTCATCCAAAGAACTATAACTGAGATAAGCACCCAAAATTCCATCACAATTTTATTGGGAGAAAAAATGCAGTGTATAGTTTAGTTTACATGAAATTTAAGAAGACTTCAAATTGCTTTTTATGACATTTTCAATTTTAACTTAAACATGAAAAAAAAACTGGATATAATGAGAAACTTCTCCTTTTTAGCTAATCTTTTATCTCTCCTCAATGAGAGTGGGATGTAATGAATGAGGTAAGGTGTTAAGTGAAACACTTATTAAAATTTCATGTTAAGAGAGAATAGCCAGAGGTCAGTCAAGTGAATTTTCATCAGAGATATTTCAAGTAGATAATTCTTTCAGTCTGAAGTTTAAATTGTTCACTCACAACTCGGTAGAAACCAATAAACACTGCTCCTTGTGAACTGTTAACATTCCAGTAAAATATTTTCATGGGAATAGCAATTGACATATAGTGACTGAAATCCAAATATTAAAATAAGATCACTCTCATAGAGACAAAATTGAGCTTCTTTTAAGATATCACAATCTCAGGTCTATTTGCTACACTTTGACTACACTATTCTCAGATAAACAAGATATGCTTGTGGTGTTTAAAGGCATCTCATGTAACAGCTTCAGAACTTTGTTCTATCAGTGGATTTGTCTGATGAACAGATTGCCTAATTGTCCTACATGTGATCCTTTTCTGAGGGTAGAAGGTAATTTCAGCCAGAGAATTTTATTTTATCAAGGGTGGCATTGCATAATTTGTTTTGAGTTCTAGCTACAGTACCCCATAAGAGTATGCTTAACTGTCTGGCAAGAGTTCTAGATTAGAATATCAGAGACCAAAATATAATTAAGTTAGCAAATGAATAGGAATCAATAGGATCACTTATTTCTCCATACTAACAGGTGTCTTTGATGTACTTAAGATTATATAGTTTGCTTACTGTCAATATCATTTTGTTTTTGTTGGTACATGTTATTAGTACTATAGTCACTTTCTTTTTATAGCCTGGAAAGAATATGCTGCTATTGTAGAATCAGTAAAGGAGACAAATCCTTGCCTCATGCATTTGAATGTCTAACTAGACAAACAAAGACAAACTTCAAGACAGGAAACATGCACAAGGAACAATGAGAGCCAGGGAAATGTGTTCAAGAAAGTAAGGGTGACAGCCATGCAGTAAAGAAGGTCATTCATAAAACTTCTGAAGTTTTTCCAGATGAATTCTAACTAAAGTTTTATTGTTGTGTTATGAGGATTACATTTAAATCAGGTGTTGTTTTCACTCATTTTGTTTTGAAAAATATGAAATTATTTGCAATTGTCACAGTTATTCATGTCACAATTTTTTTACAAGCAGCATTTTTTTTTTAGGTTAGCAAGATGCTAGAATTACAATGAACTAAAAGTGGGTAAATATAACAGTTTAATAAGCCTATCCTGGGGAAATTCTACCTTAAAATATTTATGCATGCTTTTAATCTTTCAGTATATACAAACTAGGAAGTTAGTTGAATACTTTGGGGGTTTAAACTTGTTCTGTGTTGTGATAAAATTGTTTTCTTAAATCCAAGAGATTTTAGTCAACTAATAAGTGACTGAGCTATAGAATTGAAAAACCTTTGTGACTTTTGTCAAATCTCTTTACCTCTCCAGTTTCTTAATTTATAAACTGGGGATAACAATACCTATATCAATATAGCTGTTAGTCTAAAATATAATGTGGAACATGAAAACAATTCTAAATGCTATAGTTCACTCATGAATTATGTATTGCAATTCCACTATAGTGACATGTACTAAGAATCAATGAGGAAAAGTTCTACAAACTCTACGTAAAATATGTTGTTGTTGACATATAGATGAAGTGTCACTTATACCTACTGCCAGACACTTTATTAGATTCTCAGGATATAAATATGAACGCTAGATATTCATTTGCCTTCAAAGAGCTCACAGTCAAGCACAGTGCAAAAACTGTATACAACTAATTACAATGGGTTAAAGACCATGTTAATATCAGCAAAAAGTGCTGTGAGAATCCATAGATGGCACACAGCTTGTGACGGTGTTGTCAATAGGGTGCCCCTGAGGTGGTGTTCTTCATGTCTCATAGGATGGACCCAACACTTCCCAGTGAAGAATGTCTTTGAAGCAGGAGGAGCATAGTGAGTAAAAAGATGAAGCCATTCAGGAGAGATGGTGTGTCTGGAAGAAAAGGAAAATGCAAAGGACTGATTTGATATTGGAAAAACAAAAACATATGAACTTCGATTTCTATACAACAAGCACCAAGAAGAATTTCTTATACCATATAGTTTATTTTAAAGAGTCCATAGATCCACTACCCAGATCAATTATTTTGACAATAAAAACTAATGCTACTGCAATAAATATCATTTTATCTATATTAGGAGGCTGTATTTTTACCATCCAGGAAGCAAGGATATATTTGCTGACAAAAAGGGTTTATGTATTTAAGTACCACATGGAGTATTTTTTAAGAAAAAAAATCATACAATTAGGTGTGTGTTATTTAAAAAATCTCCGGTAGAATCTATTTGAAGAGAGAGACTTGAGATGAGGCTGTTCATTCAGGAGAGCAATGACATAGTTCAGAATGATGGCAGGAGCTGTGTGAATGAAATGTTGGGAGAACATGTGATAAATGTTGAAATAGAGAATATGTTGTTTAGTGTAAGTAGTTGAATGGATAAAACTAGGAAATGTAGAAAGAAATAATCAATTAATTTTCTTAGCTTAAGTAAAATTATTAAACATAAGAACACAATTTAGAGAAAAGAAAAGGTTTTGGGGTGCTAATTTATTTTCAGACACTTTCAGTTCAAGTGCCACATGGACATTCAGATTCTATTGTTTAGCTTGTAATGGGAAATTTGATTGCTTACATAATTTTGAAGTGTTTTCTACTTATTGAAGTAAGAATATCTAAAAGTTATTGTATTTGTGATCTCTTTGTAACAGCCTACTCTAAAATTTAATATCTTGTAACAATAAACACTTTCTGTTATTCACTAGTCTATGAATCAGGTAGATGGTTTTGCTAATCTGAGCCAGGCTCAGTTGATATCAGGTAGGTTTACTCATGTATTTTTGGTTAACTAACAGGTCGCCTAGAATATGCTTTTTCTAGGATAATCTTCTTCACATTTCTGGCATTCACCTGCCTGTCCACAGAGATAACTGGGATGACTTAGCTCATCAGGCTAGACTGTACTTGTTTTCATGGTAGCTGAGCAGGGTTCCAAGAAAGTAAATACAGAGTTCCAAGAAAGGCCTTTTGAAGCTTAGCCTTAGATCTGACAAATTACTTCTGTTATATTCTATTAGATAAAGCAAGTCCTAAATCCAGCCCATATTAAAGAAATGAGAACATGGGTTCTACCTCTTGATGAGCTGTAAAGCTATACTGAGAAATGTGGGTGGAAAATTGAGGCCATTCTTATAGTCAATGAACCAGACAAATGCATAGTTAAGTATATGGTTACTTAATGGTAAAAAAAATCAAAAAAAAATCTAATAGATAATATTACCTTTAAGAAAAAAAAAATCCCTAACCAAGTAATAATGTATGTGAAACTCCCAGAGCACAGAAAGCTTAACTAAAGGCCACATATAATTATTTGATCAGATCCATGTGATAAAGTAATTATGTAATTATGTATTAATTACTCAACAGGGAAATTGATTCGTGTTTATTTTTAAAATTCAGGATTAATCACCTGGGGTTTTTTTTAGAATCTTTTGACTGAAAGAGAGCTAAAGTTCAATAGTACTTCAAATGGTGTCACAGTTTACCCTTAATTTTAACCAGGGTAAAATGACAAGAGATTTATTTAGTTCTATCAGTGAATACAGTGGATAAATAATTAAGGATAAGCCAAACTAATTCATCAAATGTGGGGAGCACCATACTTACCAACAGTCAGATGTGTTCCTAGAGGGCAGAGGCAGTGTACTAAGTGAACACAAGAGTAAACAAAAAAACCACACAGACTAGTAACAATGAATAAACTCAGAAACAAGAAGTACTCCGTAATTATTCCAAGTATGACAAACATGACTATACATACAGTAGGCCAAATGGGACGTTTTTGAAAGTGAAAGGAGAGTGATAGTTAGTGAAACGGGGCAGAGAGAGAGACAGACACCAAGAACCGTTTAGGCATACTGGGACACAGTGTCAGCCCAATGGCCAGCACCTCTAAGCAAGTGTAAGTGGGGTTTACTCTGAAACTCAGATATGTTTTTGCTCATTTACTTGTCTGGAACCAACTGTTTAATCTTTTTGTGCTTGAATTTTATCTAAGCTCTCATCATTATTTGCTATGTATGGTCTTAGCTCTTTCATTTACACATTTACACCCCAGGCTCATTTCCCTTGCCCCACCCTACCTTATAATAAAGTCCTAATATTTAAGACAACTGAAGGAAATAATTCTCTCTGAAGTGCATTGGAAGAACTGCTTTAAAAACAAACAAACAAAACCTTAAAGAGTCTAGATGAGAGAAGGGAAAATGGTGGATGGCAATTCAAAAAAGGGAGACCAAAGTGGACGTTAGAAAGAGGTCTTAGGAGGAGAGCAAAAGGAACAGTAAAAAACACCGCCCTTTCTTTTGTTTATTTGTTTTGTATTTTAGATTCCACATATAAGTGAAATCATATGGTATTTGTCTTTAACTTATTTCACTTAGCACAATGCCCTCTAGGTTCATTCATGTTATCACAAATAGCTGAGTAGCATTTCATTGTATCAGACACCACATCTTCTTACCCATTTATCTAGCAATGGACGTTTCTGTTGCTTCTATATTTTGTCTATTGTAATTGATGCTGCAATGAACGTAGGGGTGTGTACCTATCCCTTCGAATTAGTGTTTTTGTTTTTCCAATCCTCACCCAAGGACATGTGCACTGACTTTATATATATATATATATATATATAGAGAGAGAGAGAGAGAGAGAGAGAGAGAGAGAGAGGAAGCCATCGATGTGAGAGAGAAACACCTGCACTCTCCCTGGGGACCAAACCGCAACCCAGGTATGTGCCCTGACAGGGAACAGAACCCGAGACCCTCTGGTGTACAGGAAGACACTCCAACCAACAGAGCCCCATGGGCCAGGGCTTGTTTTTGTTTTCTTCAGATAAATACTCAGAAGTGGAATTGCTGAGCAACAAACTGGCGGTTACCAGAGAGGGGAGAGGTTGGAGGCAGGCAAAAAAAGCAAAGGGGATTAAGAGGTACAAACTTCCAATTACAGAATAAATAACTCATAGGGATAAATGTAGAGCATAAGGAATATAGTCAATGATATTGTAATAACTTTGTATGGTGACAGGTGTAACTAAACTTATCATGGGGATTATTTCGTAATGTATTCCAACCATAGAATCACTATGATGTACACCTGAAACTAATAGAATATTTTATGTCAATAATACATCAATTCAAAAAAAAAGAAAACTGCCTTTTACCTTGCTATTTCTGACTCAATATCTGTGGACAAATTTCTGAACTCTGGACATGAAAGTGCTGCTGATAAGTGTTTAGGGAGTTTAGACCCTCTGCTTAAAGAGGAGGGACTCAGTAGGAAATGAGCAGAAGCCTTGATCATAGTTTCCCTTAGTGGGTCACAAGAATTATGAGGATAGTGATGTTTATTTTTAAAAATTTATCTTTATTGTTGAAAGTATTACAGATGTCCCCATTTTTCCCCATGTGATGGTCATTTTTGAAGGTCTGGATAGATATGGGGGACCTGGATCTTTTTAAATGGAAAGAGCTTTGGGTGCAGAGTAAAGTAGAGGGTTGCTACCTGGTGAAATACTGGCCACCAAGATGGGACCTGACAAAGGCTCCAGGCCTGACTTGGCTCTTGTTTGGCTTTGAAGTTTTGGGAGGTAGTTTCTCATAGTAGATTGGATTCAAGACACTGACTAATGCCTAGACAGCTTACTGAATACTTATTGCAAAATGATCAGAAATAATATAACAGATTGGACCTTAGCAGACACCCAGAACAACAAAGTAAATTAATTATGAGATTTGAATGTATAATCATTCCAACTCTAAAAGCTGATGTTTTCATCTCCATAATAATTATATGCTTGTAAAGATATCTGTACAAAGAATTCACAACAGCCTTAGAAGATGCATTCTGCCTAGAGTATTGCTTGCAGAAGTGGCTGTGATGTTTGTTTTGATTTTGTTTTAAGACTGACAACACTCCTTATGTGCCCCTTCAGATTGACATAGCTTTTCTTTAGATTGTGAATATGTTCAATCAGTAAACAGGTTTGCTATCCCAAGTCCCATTTTTTTAATTACTTTAAATATTTGTGGCTTCATACACTTTATGTTTGTCATATAGTTTGATTTTCAAAACATAATCTTACTTTCCTGTTGTCTAAGTTCTTGGGGGGAGTGGAAACACTTCACTGTCAAGCCCATGCGTAGCCCTATTCCCACAGGCAATTGTAAGCTCAATTTCCACAAAGGTAATTTAAGTTCAAGTAAGAGCTAGTTAATATGCCCTCTACCATAATCTTTCTTTGTTCTATACTCTATTTCTGCATGAGAGAGAAACTGGGGAATGGGGGAAAAGATATTAAAAGGAAGCCCAAGAAAATCTACGTACATGGTTTTTTTAACTGCTTTGAAAAAATTATCAGTAAAGTAGCCAAAGATAGTCAACTCTCTTTCTGAATTAAAATAAAAATACACTGTGGTATCTAAGTTGATGGGGACAGGGATTTTTCCTCTATTTTGTTCACTGTACCCAGTGCCTGGATTGTACCTAGCAAGTGCTCGATAAATGTTTATAGCAATTAATTATGAGATCAATAGAATTAATAGAATAATTAATAGAATACTGTATTATGTTCTAAGCAGCACATTTTATTTAGAATAAAAGCAAACTGGAACATGTCTGAAGATGGATGATCAAAAAAGGGGAAGAATGAAGCTCCGTTTTAAGAGGCACGGATATTTAGATGAGAGAAATAGAATACTAGGGGTGGAGAAACATAAACTCTGTCTTAAAATATTTAGGGAGCCAATTAATAGGTGAGAAATAAGCAGACATTATTTTGCCCTAGGGGAGGATGAGTAGAAATTATAGGAGATTCCAGGTTTTTATAAGTAATACATTTATATCCATGTATCAATTTTTATTGATGAGTAATAGATTGCCACAAACAGATGAACTTGTGACTTTCATTTTCTTTGTATTGGATTTATTGGATTTATTTCAGTGATAGTGGTTTACAAAATTATATAGGTTTGAAGTGCACAATTCCACAACACATCATCTGTACACTGCATTGTGCGTCCATCACCTCAAGTCAGGTCTTCATCCATCACCATTTACCCCCATACCCTCCTCCACCTTCCCCCATGCCCCCTCCCCCTGGCAATCACTACACGGTTGTCCATGTCCATGAGTTGTTTTCTCTCTCTTTTTTTTTTCTCTCAATCCTTCTCCCCTCCCCTCCCCGCCCTCCAACGCCAATCCTTATAACCCCCGACAGCTGTCAGCCTGCTCTCTATGATTCTGTCTCCATTTTGCTTGTCAGTTCATTTTGTTCATTAAATTCCACATATGAATGAAATCTATGGTACTTGCCTTTCTCTGACTGGCTTATTTCACTCAGCATAATGCTCTCCAGGTCCATCCATGCTGTTGCAAAAGGTAAGATTCTTTTAAGCCTCCTCTCAAAATTCTATATGTAAGATTTAATTTATTTAGTCAATATATTGTTCTTCATTATTGAGGGTTGAGCATATTTCCCTGTTGTAGTTCATGATTACATGTCTGTTTCTAGGATGAGAAATTGGATTCCTTTTGTTCTGATATTAAAAACCATTAAGAAAATGTGCATAGGAAGACTGAGTATAAGGATAGTAATAATAGTTAATACCTTTATGCTAATACCTTTACCAGAGACGTTAAAAAAATACCTCGATTTTTCAAGGGATCAAAGTATTTTTTTAATTAAAATATTTGATTAACCTTATCTCAGATGTGAAAACATGTCAGTAATCAATAATAAAATGGGATTCAAATATAATAGCAAATAAATCCAAGTGACAGTAGGATTTGAAAGACAGCACCAAAAGTTATATGCATTTAGCAAGGCTAAATACCTAGTGCACATGAAACGGGATGGGTTCAGCTGACTTAAAGAAACCTAGAAAAGTGAAGATACATTCTTATACAGTCTTAGAAGTGAGAAATTGTTCAAAAATAATCCATAATTTATCAATATATTTGCAGTCACTTTTCTGTTATATCTAAACATTTCAACAAAATGTAGATTTACATTCACCTTTAAACAATATACCTATTACGCAAGATGAGTTCCAATTAATTTGGAAATAAAAAGGGCAGTTTTCATTTTAGTAAACACACAATACACACAAACCTGCCTTGTACCTGTGTTTAGACTTCCTTTGGGAACTCAAAGTCTGGTCCTACTCTCTTACTTTTCTGTAAACTTTAAGGAAGAATTGTTTATACTTGCCTTTTATTTCTTTAATTCCTGCTCACCCCTTTACTCACCTCAATCTGGCCTTCATTCCCATTATTCACATAAAAAAGATTTATTTCAGATCACTGGTAGAAACCTGTGCCTATAAGTCCAAAGGTCACTTTCCACAACTCATCTCTTTTGATTTCTGTTAACCACTCCTTTCTTGATAAAACACTCTCTTTAATTTCAATAGCTGTATTTACTGGTTTTTGCAGTTTCAGACTCCTCACCATGGACATTAAATATTGAGATTCCTCATATCTTGGACCCTCATCCACAAAATCTGGAAAAACTCATTCCCAGGCAGGAAGAATTTGAGCTCAGCCTTAAAAAAATTATAGAACTTAAATAGGCATGAAGGAGGAAAGAATTTGACTCTCAGAAAGTTGAACATCATAAACAGGAAAAGAGGGAGAGCATGAGTTAAGAAAGTGAACTTATTTGAAATAAAGTTTATTATAAAGAGTATTTTGCAATCCTTTATATATAAAGAGAAGCAAGAAAAAATTCTGAGTGCAAAACTCTGCCTCATTGAAAATAGTGGGACAAGTAATATAATTTTTCAGTGACTGGTGGTTAAGACCCTCTGAATCATAATAATTATCACATATTATATACCTATAATGTGCAGGATAATATATCAGGCACTTTAGATAAAATATCTAATTTCATGATAACCTGAACCTTAAATTTAGACAACCCTATCCTTTTTCTACAAACAACAGAAGAGAATCTTAGAAATGTTGGGAAACTTCTCTATCTATAACAATGGTATATACCCTAAAATAAAGGAATTTTAATCCAGTTTGACATCATTTCTACTACATTGTGTTAAATGAAGAGGGCTGCACATTTTTGGCCCCCTATCAATAAATTAGTAGTCAAAATTCAAAATTTTGCTTTTTTTACAAGATTTAAAAGTGATCAACACTGTTAAAAATAAACTATGCCTCTTTTGTGACTATTAAGAGAATAAGTTGGAAATATTTCTATTACGACAATATATTAGCATCTATTAAATATCTACTGTGAGTTTGAGACTCCATGGGGCTACATGTTATTTTTATCAGATTTAGGAAAATACATGATATGAATAAAAGGAAGTATGTTGATTTAATAATGCATTTATTAGCCTACATTTTTTGCATATTCTGAGACAAATTAATAAATGTTGTAGTCTCAATGAGACAAAGGGCAGGGTATAAATGCTTGTGTACCTGGCTTCCCAGGCCAAGGATCTTGGGCAATTAAAATGCAGTCAGCTTTCCCCTGCTCCTCTTTATTAGGTTCTCTGAGGTACTGTAGCAGCTAAAGGAAACATTCAAAGGCTTTTACATGACCTCAGACTTTGGTGGTAGATAACAGGAGCAATGGACCAGGAGACACCAGTCATCATTAAGTATATTTCAGCAATATACTGGGAAATAAGGGGAGTCATATTTAGGGAGGTGCAGTAAACATCCAAGTTGAATAGGCAAAGATGTCATATAACCTTGATTAAAATGTGGGACATGGAAGAAGAATTGGCAAATAAAATAGAAGAAAGAAAGAAAGAAAAGAAAGCCAAAAGAATTTAAGAGCGGGATGCATTTAATTTGAATACCTCAGAGGCACCTGAGATAGGAACATTGCCAGGGTTGCTTTTCCTTGTCATTGGCCGGGAAGGTGTAAGCATGTTGTGGGAGGCAAAGCATGGATTATGTAACTTGGTCATTTTCTCCCTTTAAATTAGATGTCAGAATATCATGATATTTTCCTATAGATATAGGAATCTGAGTGAATCTACTGTGTTACTGGTTCTTATTAGGTTCTTAATTATGCATTTTATAGATAAATAAAAGGAAAAAAAGAATAAATAAATAGCTAGTGAATTCCATTGTTTGAAAGGGGCTACAGAACCACAGTTTCTTGTCTTTCCTTGAATCTAGTGAGAGCTTACTTAGTGGGGCATATGTACCTGCAGAGAGGTACCACTTTATGTGCATACAGTGCCTGGCAGTCTGCACAGAGTGGCATTCAAATGTGTGTTATTCAAATATTTTTTGATTAATCTCTAAATGCGAACCATTGGGCAATAAATGCCCACCTAGACTTCTCACTGTTTCAAGGATAAATCTTTGAATGGCCAGTGTAGCCACCAAAGGAGTATGGCCTGGGCCTAATTCTCTAGCTACAAGTGGTGGAGCTCTCCAGCAGTGTTTCCACCTTCCTGCCAGCCTGGCAGCTTCTAAGGCACATGAGAAACAGTTCTCTGAAAGACAGCATAGCATAGCTGTTAGGAGCAGGAAAGGAACTCTGGAGCCAGAGTGCTGAGTGGGATCAGCCTCCTGTTTATACAACTTAAAAACTAGGCAATTACTTAACCTCACCATGACTCAATCTTCTCATCTCTAAAATGGAGCTAATAGTACCTTTCTCAATGTGTTATTATAAAAATTAAATAAATTAACTGTAACTTGGTTGGAATAGTACCTGGCTCTTATCACATGCTTAATAATAAGAAACCAATAGAAACTACATACACTTCTGTAAAATGCAATAAAATCACAAATAAATAAGGCACCTAGTCCATCGTGGAAGGTTGGAGCAGACCACCAATAAGTTGTGACAGCAGAAAGTCATGGAATTAGAGGCATGGTGATGGGAAGGTAGAATTCAGAGTGGAAAAAAATGTCCTGTTTTGTTTTGTTGAAATAAGGGATAAACTTGAGAATGTTTATAGAATAACGGAAAACTCAGAAGCAAGAGTGAACCTGAAGAAAAGCCAGGCAAACACCAGAGAAGGTAGCAGAGCATGAGACCCATGCCATAGGTGGAATAATTGGCTTTAAGCAGAAGCAGGGACAGATAATTGCTATGGGTTCTTTTGTGTCCCATTATCTTTAACTCGTATTTTTGTTTGGAAACCATGAACTATATCGGGTGACACAATAGCCTGACTTATTGAAAGACACCCTGTAGCACTGATTTTCACAAATTTTCCCTTCTTTGCATGCTGTTAACTTAATATTTAATCCGTACACATATGTTTTGTGTATTTAGAACACTTTTTCCTTTCAATTTTATCTCCCCCATACAGCTTTCTCAATTAAGTGACTATTCAGCAATTGAAACAATTTTCAACTCCAAGAAACTTCTTTGGCATTTTCAGAAACATAGTAAACACAATTAAGTGGGCATTTGCTAGCATTCTCATTCTTACCTCATTAGAGTATTATCAGTTGGTCCCTACTGCTTGCCAATAATTGCCTCATGGAGCAAAAGTACTATTAGACCAGTGACTATGTCCATTTAATCTACTTCTCAGATCATAGCACAGCTTCCCGAGTTATATGGGGAATTATGTTTCATTTGATAATGATGATGACCTATCATTTTTATACAGAAAAGCTCTTAAAACTGCCTTAACAAAAGCAGGACACATGAAATGGACTATTTTGTCAAACTGTCTAAGAGATGTTATTTTATGAAAAATCTTCTAGGACCTTTGAACCTTAGATTTAAATGCCCAGCCTTCTTATTTGAAATCATTCTGGATTTTTCTGTAATTTGGCTTTAGAGGTAACAACTAAAACTATGGTAAAGATAGTTTAGTCTTTGTATATTTAAAATAACCACAGCATAGGGCCACCCTCTAGGCATGCCCCTATTTTCTTGATAACATAAAGGCCACCTGAAAAAAACAAAACTTCCAAGGCATGTTTGGACTCTTTTTCCCCCCACCAATGTGTGTATCTCTTTTTCTTTTATTTTCAGTGGGATGGAAGGATGACTTTGAAAAACAACTTTGGGTATATTATCAAAGAGGAACTTAGGAGTTTAGCTATGACATTCCCATTAAGCCTACAAAAGAGAATGAGGAAAGCCATGTCCTGACTCTGTGGCTTTAACCATTAGCAATCATCAAAACACTGAGAAGTGATTTCAAGATTAAAGCAAAACATTTCAGCTTCAAAGAGGGAGAGAGAGCTCAGTGCTGAAAAAGCAGCATCCTCATAATGTAAATCCCATCAGAAAGTTGTAAGAAATAGATAAACAAGACTTGGATCTGAAATAGATCTCTCTAAGAACATCTGCAGCCATCTACCAAGTTTGTAGTTCTCACAATCTTGCCATTCCTTTCAAAATCACTTTCTGCTCCATTCCACAGACGAAATCCCAATGTGCTTTGTGAGATCAATAAACTGTCTCTAATCCCCTAAACAAAAGAATAAATTGACCATATAATTTATCATTTAAATTTGCACATTTTGAGAGGAAAGAATGGTGCTATTAATACTTAAACCTCAAAAATAGTGTTCATTTGGTATGTCCTAGGATAATGGGGAAGTAACCTACCATACTATTCCAGAAAATAACCTTATTTAGTATGAAATGTTGTTCCCTTAGCCTGAGATTAGCATTTATTTCTTTTGAAATATTACTCATTTCTTAGCCATTTCATTTTGCGTGTCCATTAACCAATCCTAATAATCAGAAATATAAGTGGTCTATTGCCTTTAAGTTATGAAAACACTTCATTCCAAACTCAAGAAACATATTATATTCAACAACAACAAAATGATTTTGAAATGTTACCACTACTATTATGTCAAAAAATTCTTTATGGAAAAGGCACTGTGTCATATTTTATAGCTCATTCAATAATTATTTTGTAGATTTGCCTATGGAGGCTATTTTATTTACCAAATTCTTAAGCCCAGTATCAACTACAAAAAATACCCTGGAAAGAACAATGAATAACTGTAAAAATGCAGATCACTTTAGGTACTTTTTAAAATTTTTTTTCATCCTCACTCAAGGATATTTTTTCCATGAACTTTTAGAGAGTGTGGAAGGAGGGAGGGAGGGGAAGAGAGAGAGAAAGATCAATGTGAGAGAGACACATAGATTGGTGGTCTCCTGCACATGCCTGGACCAGCGCCAGGGTTGAACCTGCAACCAGGTAGGTGCCCTGAGGCACTTCGGTGAGCAGGCCGATGCTCTAACCATTGCACCACATCAGCCAGGGCAATTTTAGCTACTTTTAATTAGAGTTATTTAAACAACATCAGAGAAATGTTGCCAAATAGAATCACTTTTAATCTTACCATTTTAAACACAGTCATTGTATGTCTTTGATTTCTTTTTTGTCTTTATATTTCTGTATGGTGGTGTGTATCTATTAATTTTAAACCATTCTTCTAACCATTTTTCTAGAGCAGAATCTATATAATTGCCATCAAAATCTTCATCAAAATTTTACTCAGTTTGAATTTATTTCTATGTTGTCATGTAATCTATATAATTGTAAATTAGAGAGTAAAAATTAAGTTGGGATAGTGTGTTACTCTAATTCATCCTATGGTATCATTGGGTATTTGAAGTGAGTATCATTTTTCAGTATGCTACCACTGAAATAAATATTTAAATACATGTAGTGTGTTACTCTAATTCATCCTATGGCATCATTGGGTATTTGAAGTGAGTATCATTTTTCAGTATGCTACCACTGAAATAAATATTTAAATACACGTAGCTTTTTACAACTATTAAAAATTTAAAATATATACCCAAATTCATGATTACTGAACCAAATGGTAAAAATGAAACAGAAGAAAGAATAGTTGTTTTTGAAAAAGAGTGTAAGGGCCAAGAGTGTCCAAGAAAATTTAATTGAATCTTAAGTGACTTTAGAAATGCACCTTATTTATATATATTTAACATGATTAGTGTGATTTAAATATATGTGATTCATTTGTGATATTTGAATTACTTAATCTAGTTACTGAGCATTCCAGTTCAGATATCTTTTATTATGAACATAATAAGCATCTGGGCCCACCCAGCATGGCTCTGTGGTTGAGCGTTGACCTATGAACCTAGAGGTCAGGTTTGATTCCTGGTCAGGGCACATGCCGGGGTTTAGGGCTCAATCCCCAGCGGGGGGCATGCAGGAGGCAGCCAATCAATGACTCTCTCTCATCATTGATGTTTCTATCTCTCTTTCCCTCTTCCTAAAATCAATAAAAATATATTTAAAAAAATAAGTATCTGACTTAAGGGTACTACAGCTTTAAGGTCTGGTTTGGTTCACTGGAAATGAATGGATACACTAAAAGCTATAGGTAAAATCAATAAGTTAGCAAATAAAAAATGACAGTATTACTTAAGCATAAAATATGTAGCACAACAGTACAGCATTAAGAAAGACACACTATTACTTCAACTAAAATATATTCTAAAGTCAGTGAGACAGTAAAATAATTCCCCATTTATTTGCAAAGATTTTTCTATTGTAATACTTGCATGTCAATAATTTTGCCATTATTTTATTGCAAATAGCAGTTTATTATTTTGCCCCAGACCTGATCTGGAGAACTGTATTTAAACCTATTTCTTAACCCCCAGTGTTTCTTCTCCACACCCAGCTTGTCTTCCTGTCTGTTTATCATCTGTTCATCTATAAGCAGGAACATAAAGCACTATAAAAAGGAAGCAGGGAAACTTATTCTCTGACAATTGATTATGGGAGTATTTTTCTCATAAATCTCCCTTTAATAAGTTGAAATATCCTTTTGAACAAAAAGCAGAGATAAATGTAAAATGGACTTTTGTTTTTAACTAAAATGTTTAGTTGCTACCTTATGTGTACAATTCACAAAATCACAAACATTTTATTACTAATTTTTCTGTTCACACCAAGAGATATAAATGCATCACAAAGAATTTATACACCAAAGGAATCAGAGAGATGTAAACAATAAAAGAGACAAATTCAAGTTTATAAAAAAAGAGGAACTTTGAACAGAGTGTTCTAGCTATTGTCACCAAAAACATTATAGAAAACATTTAGCAGTGAATAGTAATTCCTAGACAGTGAAGGATGAAGTAAATTAGTTGCTTGTATTTATGTAGGAATGTTATCAAGAAAGCCAAACATGTGCGCAAAATATATGCCCACCAAACCTGACCTCAATGAACATCTCCAATCTCACCTTCAACTCAAATCTTCCCCAGAAAAATAATTTATTTCAACATCTTACCTCTGTTTGAATATCTCCCTTTTCCGATTCTTCTGTTTATGGAAATTCTTAAAATTCAAGAAAGAGGCTTCCTCTTACCTAATAAGTATTCGGTTACACCCCACAAAACTTTCCAAGCATCCTCCCCTCATCCACAAGCCAACATTCTGTGATTCAGGTTTTGGTAACAGTAGCACAAAATGACACTCTTTAGATAAAGTAAGGGGAAGATTTTTTGAAGCAATGGTGTGAGCTAATGTTTGTAAAACAAAAGGTTAAATTACATTAAGTAACTAATATTTTAAGAAAAAAGTAATAGGCTTAAAAAGATAAATTCATTTAAGTATAAATTGAAGTCCTCACATCTTTAAGAGAATGGATTCAGTTCAATTCACCAAATATCTATTAAATAACTACTATATTCACAGTTTTATGCTAGGCCTAATATTACAAAGATGAATTCATGTACTTTAAAATATTCCACTTAAAAGCAAGGCATATCATGTTAAATGCAATTATTATCCTCATATTTAAACAGTTTTAAATATGGTAAGTCCTAATGATGGAGTAAATCTTTGACTAAGGGGGGGTTAAAGTTTTTTTACAGAAGAGAGACTATCACATTTAGCTTGACACTAATCAGTAAGTAAATTTGTGATTCATGCAATAGGAGAGAAAAAAGGGTTGGAATAACTGGATGGGCCTAATAACATCCAGGATGCAGATCTTTTTGCCACAAGATTACCCATAATGCAACAATATTTCAGATACAAGGTTGTATATTTTCTCACAGTACTTGTGCTTTTTATCGTATTAAAGCATTGTTATTCATAAAATTTTCTTTGTAAATATCTCATTTTTAAAATAATTAGTGTTCTCTATTATATTTTTTACATGTTTGGACCATCTGCTTCTTATATGAATAAAATTCCAATTTAGGACAATAGTCAAAAGAAGTGATTGAAGTTTCAAAATTTATCTCAGGGAAAATTTTAATATGTAAAACTGTTTGTATTAAATATTTATACTATATTGAGTGGAATCAAAATAACAAAACATAGTAACAAAACCTCTATTTTTCACTCAAATTTTTCTACCATATTATCTTTTTCTTCCATCTAGGTTTCAATGGAAATACGATGTAATTATGTTTAGTTTTACATAGAGGAAAGTCAAAAGAGATAATGTTTTTAAAAGAAACAGTCAAAAATATTTCTGTACTTGCTGATTTTCTTTATTATATAAGTTAGAGTGTCCCCAGATACTTACTCTTAGGCTTTATATCATTAGACATGGGATCCCATGTCCCAAAACACAAAGGGGCTTTTTTCTTCAAGTCTCCTGAGTACAGGAGCAGAGTTCTTATGCATCATTTATTTTATTGATCACCATCTTCCCAAATATCTCTACAGAACTTTATTCTTATTCAAGGGGCATCCAAGTGCTTGAACCAAAGCCCTCATCATAGTCCAGATGATTAGTGTGAACCTATTGTGGATGTTCCAACCTCCTTGCCAATGTTCCTAAGGTCTAATTTGAACTAATGAGCTGTAAGGACAGATCAGCTTAGTGAAATCCAGACATATTTTCTTATTGCAAGCAAGCAAACAAACAAACAAACAAAAAACAATGGAAAGTAAAGCAATGAAAAAAAAAGATGAACATAATTTTGTTTATGACTGAGACCTGGAACACGTGTCACCATGTTTCATGCTGCAATCAAAACTGAGACTCTTCTGACACATTTAGGGTATTAGAGCTGAGAATTGAAGAGGAAAAACTCCACTATGACACTATTGAGTCATAAAATTAATATAACTGCCCATTCTTTAGATTTTTTGTTTATTGAGGTGATAAACTATCTTACTTTTTATATTTTTTATTAAGTCTTTTTTTAAAAGAGAAGTTTGAAGTACACAGGAAAATTAAAGAATACTTTCTTTTCTTGTAATTTTTTTGCCTGGTTTGGGCCCTAGGGTGATGCTAGCCTCAGAGAATGAGTCAGGAATATTTCCTCTGCTGTCATCCTCTCAAAGAGATTGCAGAGAATTGCTGTAATTTCTTCTTTAAATGTTTGGTAGGATTCACCAGTAAACCCACCTGGGCTTTTTTGCTTTCTGTTTAGGAAGGTTATTAATTACTGATTCAATTCATTTAATAGATATAAGCTGATTCATATTGGTAATTTCTTCTTGAGTGAGTTTTGGCAAATTGTACCTTTCAAGGAATTGTTCCATTTCACCTAGGTTATCAAATCTGTGGGACTAGTATTTCTTTACCATCTTTTTAATGTCCATAGGATCTGGGGTGGTTTTCCTTCTTTAATTACTGATGTTAGATTTTTATCTCCTCTCTTGTTTTCTCAGCCTAGCTAGAGGCTTATTGATTTTATTCATCCTATCAGTAATGTTTCTCTATTGATTTCCTGTTTTCACTTTCATTGATTTCTGCCCTAATTCTTATTTATTTTTTTCTGACTCCTTTGGAGTTAATGCTTCCCCCCCCCCCCCCAGTTTCCTAAGGGGGAAACTTACATTATAAATATTAGATCTTTCTTCTTTTAACATATATGCATTAGATGCTATAAATTTCCATCTAAGTACTGCTTTTGCAGCATCCCACAAATTTTTTAAGTGGTGTCTTCACTTATTTAAAATATCTTTAAATTTTTCTTGAGATTCTTTCTTTCACCCATGTATTATTTAGAAGTAGGTTATTTTATTTCCACATATTCGGGTGTTTTCCAGTTATCTTTCTGTTATTGATTTCCGGTGTAATTCCATTGTGATCTGAAGGCAGACATTGTATGGCTTCTATCCTTTTAAATATTTTAAAGCATGTTTTATGGCCCCAAATGTAGTCTATCTTTGGTGAATGTTCCATGTAGGATTGAGAAAAAAATGTGCATTGTGTGACTGCTGGATGAAATGATCCCTAGGTGCCAATTGTATGCAGTAGACTAATGGTGTTGAATTCAACAATTTCCTTATTCATTTTCCAGCCTGCTATCTGTCCATTTCTGAGAGAGAAGTGATGAAGTCTTCAGCTATGATAATGGATTCCTCCGTTCTCTCAATTCTATTAGTTTTTGCCAAGCATAGTTTACACTCATGTTAAGGGTTATTTCTACTTGGAAAATTGAGCCAGTTATCATTAAGTAGTGCCATTCTTTATCCCTGATAACTTTCTTTGCTTTGACATTGGCTGTGTCTGAAATTTATATTACTAATTTTATTAGAATTAGCATGGTGCATTTTTCTCCATCCACTTACTTTTAATCTACATGTGTTTTTATGTTTGAAGTGTGATCCTTGTAGACATTATATATTTGGGTCTTGTTTTTGATACATTCTGACAATGTTTGTCTTTTATTGTGAATTTAGACATTGATGCTCAAAGTGATTAGTAATATAGTTGAATGAAGATTTACCATGTTCATTACTGTTTTCTATTTGTACTTATTCTTTGTTCCTATTTTTGTTTTCCACTTTTTCTACTTTTTGTGGTTTCATTGAATATTTTATGCTATTTTCTTTTCTTTCCTTTCTTAGCACATTATATTTCTTTTTAAAACTTTTAGTGTTTACAATATAAATTTAGAGCTAGTGCAAGTTCACTTTCAAATAACAGTATATCATTCCACAAATAATGTGAGACCCTTATAATAATAAAAATAATCCTAATTCCTCCCTTCTATGTCTTGTGTCATTGCTTTCACTCATTCCTTTTGTATATAAAATGTCCTATATAAGAAATATATGATAAGCACATAAGCATAAATGATTGACTACATTTTTGGTATTATTATTATGAACAATCTTTTAGACTAAATGAGAATAAGAAAAAAGCTCATCCGGGTGTGGCTCAGCACTTGAGTGTCGACCTAGAATCCAGGAGATCGGGGTTCGACTCCCTTTCAGGGCACATGCCAGGGTTGTGGGCTGCAGCCGATCAATGACTCTCTCATCATTGATGTTTCTATCTCTCTCTCTCCCCCTCCCTTCCTTTCCCTGAAGTCAATAAAGATATATTTAAAAAAAAGAAAAGAAAAATTAAAATTTTTATTTTACCTTCATTTATTCCTTCATTGATGCTCTTCCTTAATTTGTGTAGATCAAAGTTTCTGACCAATATCTCCTTCTCTCTAAAGATGTATTTTTAAGAGTAAGTCTACTTGTAACAAATTTCCTCAATTTTTGTTTGTTGAAGAAAGTCTTTATTTCTCCTTCACTTTTAAAGTATAGTTTTGCAGAGTACAGAAATTTAGATCAGTGCCTTTTATTCTCAGAACACTGAATATTTCACCGTATTCTCTTATTTCATGCATGGTTTCTGAGGAGAAGTTGGATTTAATTCTTACCTTTGTTCTTCTATAGGTAAAGTGTTTATTCCCTGCCACAAACACACACTCTGGCTTCTTTCAGGACTTTTTTCTTATCTTTGAATTTCTGTAGTTTGAAAGTAATATGCCAAGGTATAGTTTATTTGGGCATTTATCATGCTTATTGTTTTCTGAGCTTTCTGGATCTGTGATTTGGTGTCTAACATTAATTTGTTGAAATTCTCTCATTATTGAACTTTTTTCTTTCCCTCCTCTCTCTGGTGCTCCTGTTACACCTATGTTACACCATTTGTAGTTGTCCCACAGTTCTTGGATATTCAGTTCTGTTTTTGTTGTTGTTTTTGCTGTTTTTTCTTTAGCCTTTGTTCTCTTTGCCTTTTAAAAAAAATATCTTTATTGTTGAAAGTATTACAGATGACCCCTTTTTTCCCCATTGATCCCTTCTACCACGCACCCACCCCCCACCCCAGGCCTTCCCCACACTATTGTCTGTGTCCATGGGTTATGCATATATGCATATAAATTCTTTGGTTAATCTCTTCCCCCCCCCACCACCCCCTTCCCTCTGAGATTCCTCAGTCTGTTCCATGCTTCTATGTCACTAGATCTATTTTATTCATCAGTTTATTTTGTTCTTTAGATTCCACATATAAATGAGATCATGTGATATTTGTCTTTCTCTGCCTGGCTTAAAGCTTCTGCACAGCAAAAGAAATCATCCTCAAAATACAAAGGATCCCCATGGTATGGGAGAACATATTTTCCAAGGATACATCCGATAAAGGGCTATTTTCTAAAATATGAAAAGAACTCGTACAACTCAACAAGAGGAAGACAAGCAATCCGATTAAAAAATGGACAAAGGACCTGAATAGACACCCCTACAAAGAGGACATACAGATGGCCAAGAGACATATGAAAAAATTCTCAGCTTTGCTAATCATCAGAGAGATGCAAATTAAAATGATAGTGAAGTATCACCTCACATCTGTCAGAATGTTTACCATCAACAAATCAACAGACTACAAGTGCTGGTGAGGGTGTGGAGAAAGAGGAACCCTGGTACACTGCTGGTAGGAATGCAGATTGGTGCAACCACTATGGAAAACAGTATGGAAGTTCCTCAAAAAATTAAAAATGGAGCTGCCTTTTGACTCAGTGATCCCACTTCTAGGAATATATCCTAAGAATCCTGAAACACCAGTCAGAAAGAATATATGCACCCCTATGTTCATAGCAGCACAATTTACAATAGCTAAGATCTCTTTGTCTTTTGATTTCCAAGGATTCTATTGATACATCCTTTAAGACAAAGATTCTTTCCTCATCTGTGTTCAATCTACTAATAAACCCATCAAAGGCATTCTTTATTTCTAGTATAGTATTTTTTATGTCTGGCAGTTATTTTTGGTTCTTTCATAGGGTTTCCATTCCTCTACTTGTATTGCCCATATGTTCTTGTATGCAGTATACTCTATCCATAGAGCCCTTAGCACATTAATTATAATTGTTTTAGATTCTTGTTCAGATCAATCTATCATCCCTGACATGTCTGGTTCTGATGTTTGTTCTCTTCAAATTGTGTTTTTTTGTCTTTAGGTATGTCTTTAATTTTCCCTGATAACTGTCTATGATGTGCAAAGGGGGGTAAAAACTACTGTAAATAGGCCTTAATAATGTGAGGGGACAAGGGGTGTGTCCTATAGATCTATGATTAGGTCTTGGTCCTTTAGTGAGCCTATGCCTCTGGGCTCTTAACTTCAGATGGGTTTCTCCCATTTTTTTTCTTCCCCCTTAGGTGGATGACTCAAGGGGGCTGGAGTTAGTATTTCCCTTCTCCCACATGGTAGAGAGATAGGTAGAGTTGGATGTTTTCCTTCCCTGTTAATACTCCAACTGGCTATACTCGGCTTACTGTGTTTCTCTTGAGGGAAGACCTTCTTAAGGAGAACAAGTTCTCTGGTGTAACTCAAAATGGTTCTTATCACCACCCCCTGCCTGAAGCCCAGGGGCTTTTACTTCTGATATTTACTATGGAAAACTGATCAAGCTCCTGGAGGTAAATCTCACAGTATTGTGGGGCCTCCTTAAGACTGGGCCCCCTTGTGTTTTAAACTCTCAGAGTTATCCATACTGAGCTCCAGCAATTCATTAATTATAGTTCAGGATTTTCTATGCCAGCAATGGCTCCCAGGTTGGTTTTTGTTGTGTATACCTGCTCTGGTAAGCCTTGAGTCCCTGAGTTCTTCAATTTCTTCAGTCTTTGGGGTAGTGGTTTGACCTGTGTTCACCTCGCTCTCAGAAATCCAAGAGTTGTTGACTTTTCAGTCTGTTCAGCTTTTTACTTGTTGCTAGTACAGTGTGGCTATTTTCAAACTCCTTACATATGGAGCCAGAAACCAGGACTCCTCCTATAATTTTTAAGCCATGTTAAGTTGTGTTTTCTGTTTCCTGTGATGGAAAATATCTCAAATGATATATATGGCCAAATAAATTATAAAAAATGATGTGAAATATGTTTCACTACTATTAATATATTAATGAGCATGTTAAGAGCCACTTAGAGACCTTGATATAAAATTACATGCTTTTGTTTATGCCAATAGTCTGTATATTTCTATAAATTTGTAATTAATTTCTTTGATAATATATTCAGAGGCATTTATTTTGAAAACACTCTAATACCTCTTTCCAAGGCCCAGGTCCAGAAACAAATCAGGCAAAAACTCAAAGCACTCTGAGGTCTGCCTCTGCCTGCAAGTTGATTAATCTGATTCTCTTAATGAGCCTCAGGCTATAGAAACTTTACAAGGTGGAGCAACTGATTGTTATCAATCTCTTATATTAGCCTCAGGCTGTAGAAATTCCAAGGGGTAGGACAAGGTTTTCAGCAGAGTGGGGCAATTGCTCCCCCCTCAGGCAAAATCTGCTTGGAAGATAAATGTCTGCCTGTGAAAGATGTCCTCTGTCCTATGGGGGAATGACTAGGCAAAGGAATCCAGAGTGGTGCCCTTTAAGCTCTATCTCCAGAGTCCACAATCCTAGATTCTCCTCACAGATCTCCAGTACACTCTGCCCTCCCTCTGCTGGAGCCCAAGGTGAGTGTCTGCATATGAAAATTTGTGTGTTGGCTCTTTAACAGGATGCCTGCATTTCCAACTGTCTCTCCCTGGCAGACAAAAACCTGGCTGCTTTTCACAGCCAGATGTTATACGGGCACATTTCTCAGCTCTGGTGCTCTTGGCTGGGAAGCCTAGTTTGGGGTTTAGACCCCAGAGTCCTCAGTGGGAACCCCCCATAGCTGAGATATCCCTCTGGACCTTCAGCAGCTGCCTGTGGGAGCCCAGCAAGCCCTCTCTTGCCTCCGCACTTTCTACAAGTCTGTATGTTCTCTCCAGCTCGTCTTCAATTGCAGTTGATTATGCAGGATGGTTTTTTTATCTTTTAGATGTAATTCCAGTTAGGCCCAAGGAGAGTGTCAGTGTAGCTACCACTCAGTCTGCCCCCATCTTTAATTTTCTCTAATACCTCTTTCTATTAGCTAAAACTATATATTCCATGCAAAGAAAACTAGTGTTTGAGATATAATTACCATATTTTTTAAATTTTTTATTTTGCTAAACTTTATTAGAATTGGTCAAAGTTAAAACTTAAAGGAAAAAACTTTGTTTTCTCACTTATTCTGTTGTTTGTTTTTAATATCATGTAGTGAATATAGTTTTTGTATTGGTGGGTTATTATTAGTATTTTTATTGGTGAAATCATTGGGAAAGACTATTACCAAAATTAAAAGGAATGGTAAAACCTTCTTAAGAGCAGTTGCACTTGAAAGCTTTTACCAAAAGTTGTATTGTCCATTAGATTTAAATGTCTTAAAAATTTTACTTCTATTCCCAAGGCTTAGAAAGATTAGAACTTGTACTAATCATGTGAAATTATACCTACATTATTTTAGCACTAGAAATAGGCAAAGAGATTCATAGTAATTGTGTTTTAACATTTGACCACTAAATGAGTCAATAAAGTCAATTTCCAATTTACACAGATTATAAAATTTCAGCCTGGCCAGGTGTGGCTCAGCGGTTGAGCATCGACCTGGGATCCAGGCGATCGGGTTCCATTCCCGGTAAGGGCACATGCCTGGGAATTGTGGGCTCGATCAATGACTCTCTCATCATTGATGTTTCTATCTCTCTCTCTCTCCCTCTCCTTTCCTCTCTCTGAAATCAATAAAGATATATTTAAAAAATTTTTTTCAAATACCTAAATGTATTGTAATTGAAAGAAAATCAAGAAATAAAGAGGAGTTGGAAAAAATGTTTAAATTAAATTTGTAGTTTGGCAAGAAATTGGATTTATATCCTTAGAGAAATATCCTTCTTTAAATGTGAAACATAGTATATAAAAGGCCCATTCTCTAGTGGCATCATCTTAATTCAAGAGATAGCCTTCAAGCCCTCAGAGATACAGCTTTCAGAGCTCTGCAAGAGGCAAGAATGACCTTAACTGACTAGGATTATTTTCTTCAGTTACTACAGCTGAATGCATCTGAAATAGGGAACTTATGCATTTCATTCCACTATAGAAATTGTCATATAAATGGGATAGTCAATGAAAATTTTAGCTTATTTATAGCAAGAAATTATGTCATTTACAATGATGGTACAGTTTGCATCATGTATATTTTTTCCATCTTGGTTTAATTTACAAAAAAGATTTTAGTGATTATAATATTTTATTCCTTTTTAAAATAAAAGCCTGTTGGAACACCATTTAAAATATGCTGTTAAGAGAGTTTGAAACGACAATATATCAGCAAGCCAAAATATTAAAATATAGTATATTCAAGAGGTAGCCCAGCATTTATATGCTAAATTTAAGGAAAGTCAGGCCCTGAGCAAAAGTTATTCTGTGCCAAATCCCACACCATTAAAATAGTAATAATAATAGAGGCATATCTCATTTTATTGCATTTTGCTTTATTGCACTTCACAGATGCTTTTTTTAAAAAAACAAATTGAAGGCAAGACCTTCCACAAGCAAAAAGATTATGGTTTGCTTTACTGTGGTGATCTGGAGCCAAACCCACAATACCTGTGAGATATGCCTGTAGCAGATATTATTATTCACATTATTTATTAAATACTACTACATGGAGGATCATCTCCAGGCAACAGATAAAATATAAAAATATAAAAATAGAGCAAGGTCCATTCTGAGTCAGTTAGAGGTCAAAGGGAAAGTCACCATTTAACCTAGTATCAGTTTAACCTTAAAGAAACTCAGCTCCATCACAGCTGGTATCACTTTCCCTCTTTCCTGACCTCTCTAAGTAAGTTTTATTTTTTTTTCATATGGTTACTTTTGTATGCACTGATCTTTGCTTTATCCATGACTGTCTTTTCAGTTGTAAGCTTCTGAAAAAAAATATTCCCAGCTCCCATTTCCTTTGCTGCATCTGCAGAGTCCAGCCCCCACAGAGGTGGCACTGCCTGTTCAAAGCACTATGGAGAAAACTCATTTGGTACATTTATTGGCCACAAAACTTCCTGCCTAACTGGGAGTTGCATTAGGGAAGATACAGGTGCTGGTCCTTATATAACATTCACACCTAGTTCTGACCCTGGTACACAAATGGCATTTAATATATAAAAATAAATGAATTAATCTTGCTCCTGAATTCTCACACTGATCATCAGAGTTGTGATTTTATTTCACAATATAGCTTATTTATTGTTTTATTGTCACAGTGTTGTTTACACTTTGCCTAAATCTTTTGTACATTTGTTCTTGTTTTATACAATATACTTAAAAGAATATTTCTTATTTCTCCTAATATTTAGGTACCATTTTACCTCCCAAAGAATTCTAGCTATTACCCAGGATTTGGGGCTCATCCCAAAATATTTTTTTTATGTTTCAGAAAATACGTTTATCACAATTTTCAGTTTTGTTATAATTGTAGCATTTTAAAAATGCATACAATATGTGGCTAACTATGTATAACTACACATAAAATTTAATGGTCCATTTCCATAAGCCTAAACATAGATTTTTCAACAAAATATTTCTATAAACTTTCCAAATTAATATATAAGAACCTTGAGAACATAAAATTCAGATTCTCCAATGAATTATTAGAAGTAGAGGCAATGATACACCTTGGATTTGAAAAATTCATTATGTAATTGCTTCTCTCTGATATATATAAAAATATAGATCAGTTAAAAGAACTTTTTTCAAAGTAATGTTTTATTTCATATATAGAATTTTCAATTTCAAAATATTTCAAAGAAGAATAAATTTTATTTTATTTTAAAATGTATATAATAGATGAGTTGAGATTTCAGGTGAATGAAAAGAAATAGACCAGAAACCCTGAAACATAATATGCAGGTTTTTGTGCTGGGCTCAGCCATTGCATGCTTATTTGAGAATTCTCAGCTGCCCTGAGAATCTGGAGACTCAGAAGTTCAGAAAAATCCAACCCAGAAGTCAATTCAAGTCACAAACTTCCCTTTTGTGGTTTACTTCCAGCTTAACTTCCCTTTACATGCAAAGAATTATATAGCAATTTGTGACAGAATTCTGCAGGCATTTACCCATGAGAGGATTTGTCTGAGAAGTGGCATCAATTTTGGCCACAGGAGAGCCAGGTACACATGCAATCAAGTGAAGTACTGATGACTTTTGACTTCCCATGTACTCAGTTCTCTGGGCTCCTCCACTGAGGTGAATTGTTCTTTTACATCTTTAAATTGCTCATGAATTGCTCAATGGCATCTTTAGTGAAAAAATTGTTTAAGATTATATTTCTGCAAAGCTGATATTTTAAAACTTAACCTCAAAGAAAGATAGTTCCTATAATATATAGTTAACAATGTAATAATTATTCAGAGAAAAATCTACTGCAAAAGCTTTTGAATTTTGATTTAACATTGAAATGATTCCCACTGAGATAGTATCATCCTGCTCTACAGTTGCACTGATATTATCAAACCATACCCACAAACTCATGGAACTTCAACATAACTCTGCTTCTAGCCTTGCTTTGGTGAGTAAAAATGAATATATAAATGCATTTGTGATTAATAAAGTTTAAGCCTTATTTCATGAGAATAAATGTAGGTCATGAGATAAACAACTTTTGATTTGGCTATTGGAATTTGTTACTGCACACTTTTTGTTTATTTCAACTAATCCATTCTTTCCTTGAAAAATCTATTGAGAAGGTAAAAGAAAATCAACTCCATTGCCCCTGAATTTCTCTACATTTATAAGACCCATTGGCACTTGTGCATAATGCAATGACATCTTTAGTGAAAAAATTTGGATGGAGGTCATGTCCAAGGTAGTTTCGCTGTAGCTTTGGACACCATTCAATATTGGTTAGGCATGCATAGACAATGCCTCTGTTGGAAAACTCATAATACTTAGATATTTTGCAATGTTTTCAATCATTCATATAAAAATATGTTTTGCTATAAAGCCCAGTTTTTATATGGTTTTCAATTTATCAGTGGTTGCTGCTGATCTCTGAGAAGATAACTCCTATCTTCATCTAATTCAGAAAACTAACCATAGTTAGGAAACAAAACTGTGGCATAAGTAAAAATAGGAGGTTAGAAACTATGGAAGTCTAGAACTTTCTAATATATTGGAATCTGTTACTGCACACTTTTTGTTTATTTCAACTAATCCATTCTTTCCTTGAAAAATCTATTGAGAAGGTAAAAGAAAATCAACTCCATTGCCCCTGAATTTCTCTACATTTATAAGACCCATTGGCACTTGTGCATAATGCAATGACATCTTTAGTGAAAAAATCCATTGTAACAATTCATTTCAAAATGTAGAGTCCATTACTATGAGGAGCATTAGTATCATCTAAGAAAAGAGGGTCAAAAGCAGCTCAAGTTATTTGGTTCTGAGTCACTAAAGTTACTGATTCTTCTTTAATTTTTTCATATATTGTTTTCTATATAAGATGTGGGTTAC
This sequence comes from Miniopterus natalensis, assembly GCF_054644295.1. Lineage (NCBI taxonomy): Eukaryota > Metazoa > Chordata > Mammalia > Chiroptera > Miniopteridae > Miniopterus > Miniopterus natalensis. Next base: position 68,835,664 of record NC_142082.1, on the reverse strand, counting down.
TTTTTGGAACACAGTGCTCAAGGCTAATAGAATACAAAAGCTACTGTGAACATTTCTTTTCCATTTCACTGTTCTGCAGAGAAACCATCCAAGATTATATACGTGCAACCAGAGACATCAGACTTGGAAAACAGCTAGAGCCTCTAGTTTGGTTCTAGTGTTTTTGTCTTACCACCTTGTCTTTAATTGGTCAAGGAAGACTCCTTGCAGTGAGAACTCAGCATATATACAGTATTCATTAGTTTGGCAGATCTAAACTACTGGCCCACCACCAGCCCCAATTTATTAATGATGCGACTCAATTCAAGTTGGAGATATTGTAATAAATCTATTGCATTTAGATATAACACTTGTCTACCAGCTGTCTATAAGGATATAAGGATGGAAACTCTTAGCCCCTGGTTCCTGGGGACTTTGGGAGCAGAACATAGAAAGAGGCATCATAATAAAGTGATAGTGTGTGTGAAGGCTGACGATGGAGTGTGGTTCTTGGTCTAGTACTACCACTTCTTGCTATGTGACCTTGGGCAAGCTACTTAACCATTTTTTTGTTTCATAAAATAGATATGAAGAATAAAGTAGTTCATGTTTACAAATTACTTAGAATAATGCCTGGTACATAATAAACGTTATTAAAGGTTTTGTAAAATAAGCAGGATTGCCACCTTAATGAAACAACACTGCTCTTAAAAATATAAACATGATTATGTAGCAATCTTATTTGCTGCTTCAGAGGAGACTAAGTAAAAATTCTTAATGGGTCTATCAGAGCTTTTGTGCACGACAGTGAATTACTCTGCCTCTCCAGTCAGTAATGTTCAAGATTGTATCTTCTTTCTCAAATGTGCATCTCACTACAGTTAGTCCATGTTTGACACTTCCCTCACTGGGCTCCTGTGAGGTAATCTATTCTGGGCCTTCCCAGAAGATTCGTTAAGTTGTATTGAATGTGTCTGCTTGCCTCATGGGCAAGGCGAGGACTACCAAACACAAAACACCTGTGCTCTCAAGTTAGCACCAATTCTGTTTCATTATCCCATTCAAGGTTTTGCTTATTATTTATAACATCCTGAATGTGTTGGGACCTAATTATTTCTGAAAGCACTACATCCCTCACTCCATGTCATGTCAGTTGCAGCTGGCTCCAGTCTTACCTATTTTTAGATTGGAATTTGAAACAGGATATTTGCTCTGGAGAGCCCTTGCCTCCTGAATGTTCTCCCTTCAGTAATCCATCAAAGTGCAACTATAAGAGTGTTTAGGTCATGATTTATGATGCCCTCAATCTTCTCAAAATTTGATTAATTTTGGTCATCTTTTTCTAGGACAGAAAACAATAGTGTATTTAATATCATTTAATATCATTAAGTTGCAATTAATATGTGTACACTAATATTTTATTTTGAAGCAAATGATGCAATAGTAAAACATTAATAATCAGAAAAGTGTCTATAAGTCAAAAAAGAGTATATCTATTCAGATCTTTTTCAGTCAGTTAAAACATCATGAAGATTTTCTCAATATCTACTACTAAGGCAATGTTTTTAAAAATAAGTTCAAAGGACAACAGAAACAACCATAAGCTTTTTAGGAATGCCGGCACCTGGACCAATGTACATCCATTGACTCAGAATCTCTAGAGCTGAGGCCTAGAAATAAGAATTTTAAAAAATACCACAGGTGATTTCCATGTGTGAGAATCTCTGATTCTCAAGTATGAAAGTGTTCATCTTTACAGCTAACTTAGTTTTTCAGCTCTTTCAGGCAACTGCTGGCCAGGCAGGGTTTGACTGGCAGATAAGACAGAGCTGCTTCAATCCACATGTGTGTATTAATTTATCATCCCTACTAACAGCCAGTCACACTGTTGGCCTCCTTGCTAGAATCTGAGAATACCACAGGGAGAAAGCAACAGCACAGATTTTGCTTAGGGTTTTTTCTGAAACATCCAAATGGCTGCCAGAGGAACCCATAATGCAAGAACTCCTTCTTGGCAGCTTGCACAGCATACTCCAGAGAGTACTGTTGGTTCAGATTCAATCTCAGAACTCAGGACATCTCTTCATTTTCATCTTACTTCCTTACTTCACTTGGATGAATGAGTCTACCTTGTCACACTTATGCCTTGGTAAATTCTGATGACCTGAACTACTGACCTTCTACCAGTTCTACTGTCTATCTGACTGAGAAACAATGCTATATTTCTGACTAATCTTTCTTTGTGTTCTCTGCTGGTTTCATTTTCTTTCACTATCCTCTCTGTGCAGCTATTTCTTGAAGTGTTGTTCTCAACTCCCTTCTCCCTCTGTACTCTCTGTCAAAGAAAATCAATCTCTTTCTATAGCTTCAACCAGCAACTCTAAATTGGTGATACTCAAATGCCTATCTTTAGCTCTAAGAAAACCAAGACCCACTTTTCACTGCTATCAACACTTTCACTTCCATGTCCAATTGCATCCTCAAATTCTACAAATCTGCACTAAAACACATTTTCTTATTTCTCAAAACACAACAAAAAAATTGGTCACAAATTTGGTCTCTTCTATCAATGCTATCCCCACTCTTTTTCTTACACAGTTTAGGAGTATTTGATTTCTTTAGTCCCAAATTAATCATTTCATAGATTTCCTACTATATGTAACAACTCCATAGAAATTACAAGAATCCTGGGAATTTTTGGATAGAGAAGTACTTAATTCTAAAGAAAATAATGCATTATAGTGATTATAAGCAAGACTTTGAAGCAAGAGACTTTGGTTTGAATTCTGCAAAACTTTATGGTGCAAAAACATAGGTATATTACTTAACCTCTGCTTTTCTTACCAATATACATTTATTTACTCTTTCAACAAATGTTGTTGGAAACATTGTAAATTTAATAACTGTGCCATACTCTTGGTATGCTATGTTGGACAACATCCTTTCACTCATTGGAAATATTAATGAGTGTTTATTGTAGGTAATATATTTATAGGTTTTATATATATATATATATATATATATATATACACATATATATATGTAATATATTTACAACACGGCACAAAATAAATGGTCTGAAAATATTGATTACATCTTTTCCCCCTAGAGTCTGTTTTTTTGGCCATTGGCTAACATCTTATATATCAGTGGGCATGAAATTGTCATTGTTTTTCTTTTTGTTTGTTTTTTCATTAAAGCAACCATGTATATATAACTCACTCCACCTCATTGGCTTCTGTCCATCAAGATGAACAATAGAGTAGAATATAGTTGTTCCATATTCTCTGATTTTTGCTTTTCTCAGAGAAGATCTGTCAACCCTTTTTTTCCCGGAGATGTGTTTCATTTATTTTTTTTAATTTATTTTGTGATGCATTATATTTTTATTTGAACCATTTTTAAAATTTTTCAATTACAGTTGACATACAATATTATATTACTTTTAAGTGTTCACCCCAGTGATAACATATTATATAATTTACTGTGATCATTCCAATAAATCTCATACCCATCTGACACCACACATAGTTATTAGAATATTATTGACTCTACTCCCTATGCTGTACTTTACATCCTCATGACTATTCTGTAACAAGCAATTTGTACTTCTTAATCCCTTTACCTTTTTCACCCATCCCCCCTGACCCTCCTCCCATCTGGCAGCCATCAAAATGTTCTCTGTATCTGTAAGTCTGTTTCTGTTCTGCTTGTTTATTTTGTTTTTTAGATTCAATTGTTGATAGATATGTATGTATTGCCATTTTATTGTTAATATTTTCTATCTTTTTTTTTATTTAAAGAAGACCCTTTAATATTTCATGTAATACTGGTTTTGATGGTGATGAACTCATTTAGCTGTTTCTTGTCTGGGAAGCTCTTTATCTCCCCTTCTATTCTAAATGATAGCATTGCTGGATAAAGTAATCTTCGTTATAGGTCCTTGCTTTTCATCTATTTTAATATTTCTTGCCATTCCCTTCTGGCTTCTAGGTTACTGTTGAAAAATCATCTTATGGGAGTGGGCCTCTTTGGGTTTATCTTGTTTGAGAATTTCTGTGCTTCCTGGACTGTTATGTCTATTTCCTTTACCAGGTTAAAAAAGTTTCCCATCATTATTTTTTCACATAGGTTTTCAATTTCTTGTTCTTTCTCTTCTCCTTTCAGCACCTCCATGATGTGAATGTTGGCAGAGGTGAAGTTGTCCCAGAGGACCCTTTACACTATCCTCATTATTTTTTGACTCTTTTTTTCTTTTTGCTATCCTGTTTAGGCATTTTTTTGCTTCCTTATATTCCAAATCACTGGTCTGATTCTTGGCTTCATCTACTGTACTATTGATTCCCTGTAATATAGTCTTCATTTCAGCTAATGTATTCTCATTTCTAACTGGTTCTTTTTTATGTTTCTATCTTTTTGTTGAAGTTCTCACTAAGTTCATCTTCTCTTTTCCTAAGTTCATAGAGTAACCTAATAACCACTGTTTTGAACTCTGCATCTGGTAGATTTCTTGTCTCCATTTTGTTTAGTTATTTTTGTGCCCTTATTTTCGCTGCCTCCCAGTGTTTGTTTCTATGTATTAGATAGAGCTGTTATGTCTCCAAAACTTGGTTAGAATGGCCTTATGTAGTAGGTGTCCTGTAAGATCCAGTGGCACAGCCTCTCTGATCACCCAGGCTGGGCACTCCAGGTGTATCCTGCATTGTAATTGTATACCCTCCTATTGTAGTTTAGCTTTGATTGCCCTTGACATCTCAAAGTGAGGAATTATTTCCAGGCTGTTGAGCTGCAAGGACTGGCTGTGACCACTAACCACCATGAAGAATTAGTTGTTCAGGGTCCACCCCATAGAGCAGGATTTACTTCAGCAGGGCTCTTGTACCTGCTGAGTTTGCCTGTTGAGTATTTTACTTGTGGAAGTGGTTGGGTGGTGATACTTCTATATGGTCTGAAGCTGTCCAGCAGGTGCTCTGGCTCTGGGGCCTCTAGGGTGGTACAGGCCAAGGTCATCTGCTGCCTGTATTCTGCCTGGGGCCACTTAGCACGAGCTACAAAGTGAACTATAAATGGATGCTAATTTTGATGGGTTTAGAGGTGCCCAGTTGAGACCAAGCTGTGAACCAAAGCTGGCTGCTTCTAGTGCCAGGCCTGAGGCCACTTAGTGAGAGGTACAAGGCACACTGAGGTTTGATGCTTCTGTTTGAGAAATTTTAGGGAACTCTGAAGCATGAGCCAAGACTAACCATTTGTATGGAAATGCCACTGGAAACAGCTTAGGTGGGCCCACAAGTTGGGTGGAACCAGGGCAGGGTGAAAAGTGTGAGCCTGGTTGATGGAAACTCAGATTTGGGACCCACCTGCCAGTCTGTGGGGGATGGGGTCCTAATAAAGGAACAATGGCCTCTGCCAGCACTTCTGTCTGGCAGAAAGCTGTTCCCTAGCACTTGCCTTGATGATAGGCAATTAAGTTTCTCCCTTTATGTCTCTAGTGCCTTTTGAGCTGCTGCTCCAGACCTGCAGCTCAGAGGGAATAAGTCGGAGTAAGCCTGTGCATGGGCCTTTCAATAGGAACTGCCTAGGACTCCAGGAGCTTCTCTGTCTCACTCAGCCACAATCCCCACTGGTTTTTACAGCCAGAAGTTAAGGAGACTTCTATCCTTGCCACTGGAACCCTGGTCTGGGGGTGCTGGTCTGGGGCTGGAACTCCTTGCTCCTCAGGGGGGATTCTGCAACTGAGATGTACCTCCCAACTTTCATCTTCCACATGTGTGTGGGGGACCAGCTCATTCCTTGTCTCCACACCTCCTACAAGTCTTGATGTGGTGTCTTCTTTAATTCTCTAGTTGTAGGACTTTCATTCACCTAGATTTCAGGCATTTCTGAATGATTGTGTTCTGTAGTTTAATGCAATTTTCATATAGCTGTAAGATGATGTGTGTACTGCATTTACCTATGGAATCATCTTGCCTGGAAGTCCTCTGTTTATCTAATTTCCTCTTGGAGATCCATTAAGAAACTTAATTAGTGATATGGTCAAATTTACAATATGAATAGTGAGAGAAGCAAGTAAAAATTGGAGACTAGGTTTCCTTTTTGGCTGCATTTTTTGGTAGTGATGATATCAACTTTTATTACTATAGGAGGAAGAAAGGGGAAAGTGAAAGACTGTACAATTATGCTAACTTTGATGTTCTTGTGGAACTTTTAGGTGAAGGGTTCAGCAGAAATTCAGATAAACAAATATGAAGTTTGGGAGAAAGTCCTGAGCTGGATATAAAGCCTTGGGATATATCAACTTGGAGTTGGCATTCAAAAGTATGGTAGTTGATTAGTTCGTTTGTTTTAAAATATTATATAGTATACACATATTATATACTAGGCATTTTGCTTGGAGCTAAGGAAAAAACTCATGTTGCCCTTGCCCTATGGGAGCTAATAATCTATCAAGGACCAGAAAATCAAGTAAGTATATAAATTGGGATATGTGGTCAATTGGGATTCCCTTTAAATGGATGCACTGAGAGTGAATGTGGTTGGGAGGAGCTTTGTAGGTCACTTGAGAAATTTGGATTTCAGGCAAAAAAATAAGATAAAATAATTGAAAAGTTATTAGTTTTTGAGTGTTAAGCGACACAGTGACACATTAAGGAATGACATGTTACTCTTGTTATTGTATGGAAAATGGATAGGCAAAGAGCAAGGATGTTGCTCCAACCACATTCCTAAGCTCCAAAACCACATTTCTTATGGGTGATTTATATAAAGTAACCATCCTTGGGTTAAATGTACCTATTATATGGAAAAAAGAAAAAAAAAGTTAAACCCAGGTAATTTAAATTACTTAATGTACAAGTGATTGAGCTACTGTAAAAATCCAGGACTTTTGATCCTAATTTCACTGACTTTTTTCCGAAAAATGTCCTGATTCCTATCCATTTCAATATATTCCATTTATCTTTTCACGACAACAAAAACTTCCCTTCACAGAGTACTTTGGTAGAATTTTCCAACACAGCAATCAACTGCCAGGGGACCATGATTCTGAACTCAGGTTTTGTGTAACAAAGGTTGTTGGCCAAGATAGAGCTTGAAATTTTGCAGCAAAGTGAGTCTTTCAGCAAGAAGATTTTCAGAATATGATTTTCAAAATTCACAATCATGAGTTCTAATACCCCCAAAATGGGAGTGTAATTAATTGTATAAAATCTATGGATATTGACCATTAGCTAGGGCACATCAGTTCAGGGTGCACTTGCCTAAGGTCCAAAATTATCACCAATTTAAATTAAAAGCATTCATACCAACAGAATAAATAACACCATTGTCTTCAAAGAACCATATACATTCAATAGTAATAATGGAAGCAAATAAAAATGGAGTGTTTTGTATGTTCTACCACTTTAAATATTTTATATAGATCACTCTCAAATAGGCATTATTATCAGCTCCATTTTATAGTTTAAAGAAATTGAGATACAGAGTGATCCAGTAATTTGCTAAAAGTTTACATATCTTGAAAGCAACAGGTGTAGGATTTGAACCACAGCTGCCTGGGTGTGTGCCCTTCCATGGGCTGAATCAAACCTAGGACCCCCAGCCCAGGGGGCCGATGCTCTAACCACTGAGCAAAACCAGCTGGGGCCTGGGTTTTCTGTCTTTATGTATGTAGAAAAATACTGTTGAAGTACAAATGGTATTTGTCTTTATGTTTTAATTATCATAAGTTATTAACATTCAGAACAACCAAATTTCAATAATTAGAGTGTAATTTTCTTTAGTTTAACCATCAAAAATTGTTTTATCTTTATAGGTACATAGATTTATAAGACTTAAAAGATGATTGTAGGTTGAGAACACAGAATACTATTTTTTATCTTCAAATACAGTTACAACTGTTGTTTGTTTTTTAGTACTAAATAATTCCTTATCTTAACAAATAAGTCTTGGTATTCAAAAATACAAAATTCTTATGTCCACATTGTGTACAATTTTAGATTGATTTCCTTATATTATATTGTTGGCTTAGTTTATAATCAGTTGCATGAGTTAGTAAGTATGACAGCTGCTTGATTTGGGAAATCATGTGAAAAACAGCATTCTGATAAAGCTATACTAGTAAGAAAAAAAATAAATAATATAATAAACCTTTTGCGTCAAAAGAATCTAAGGATCCTGGAGTACTGTAATGATTTAAATAGACACAGTACCTATGCATTAGAAATAGTTTTATTTATAACTTTAAATAAATAAGCAGATGTATTAAAAAGCTGTAGTAAGAGTCTAAAGGGAAAATATTACATTTGCTGCCCTGTTACTAAATCTGTGCAAATTCCCTACAATGTGAGATAATATACTTTAAATGTTGGTTTGTACACATATTTTAAAGATGTTTTATTGTATTAATAAATATTTTTAAGGTGCAAGGGTTTTTTGCATTATCTGAAAGGAGAAAAATACCTTTCTAATATTTTTAAAAATTTAACTACAGTTAATTTTATCAATTCCATGTTATTAAAGAAAATAATTGCTATGCTTTAATGAATGATACCTCTAGGCCATTGCTTTACATGTATTAACTCATTTAACATTCACAGTAACTTTATGAACTAGGTATTATTATTAAGTCGTTATATAATGAGGAAACAGAAACAGAGAGTCCAGACAAGTTTCCCAAATAACACAATTAATAAGTGGATGAGTTAAAATTTGAATCTCAGCTATATTTTATCTACATTAAACTGAAATTTATATATAATATGTACACCCCTCCTTAGGAGCTATGGAAACTTGCTGTGGGAAGGCTAATATTTAATGTATACAAGGCATATCCCATTTTAAACAATAAGTACATATTTGTATGCAGGAATTTATTTTATTCTAGGATATGCACCATTATGAAAGTAATTTCTCTTTACACTTTGAAGGAATTCTAGTTAATTTTAGTAAGTGAAAAGTTCTGCAAGGTAGATATATTCTTGAGTTCTTATCTGTCCAGAAGCTAATTTTATTAATAAAAGTCAGTACACACCAATCTGTTTGTCAAAGTTAATTCTTGGGAATAGGATTGTATTGGGTAACAAAAGTGAAGGAGACCTTTAGTTGACAATGTTTTACCTTTGTACCAGTTACTTTTTCTTAATAACCATTATGACTTTTGTAATTAAAATGAAAGCTAACGATTCCAGACAGAGTCCATGGAGAGGGCCACAGATGGCAGTTCTATTTCATGGATGATAAAATAGACCCTTACAGAGAGGACTGGTAAATGATCAGGATTATCTAACGCCAGCCCATTCTCTCCCTATTAAACCTGAAGATTTGAACCCAAAAAAGCAAGTGAGCAAGACTTAGAAATTCAACCTTTGGCTCTGTTAGCTGTGTAACGTGTGTCAGAACCTGTGACTCCACCTGAATTCCCGGCATAAGTTTTTAAAAGGCAGAAACTCTGTCATCCTTCCCTCTATCCTAAGCAATGTCTGGCTCATACCTACAATTTAGTAGGCACTGAATCTGAAAGAATTAAGAAATATTTTTATTTATCTTCAAGGCAATAGTTATTTTTCATGAACATGTATTTACAGATCTCTCGGTTCCATCTCACATTTTTATATTAACAATCAGACTTTTCCTTAAAAAGAGGAATAGGGCAGTCAGTAAGATGGTATTCAAAATGCAGTTAAACAAGTAATTTTAGTAAACATGAGCAGCAACCCTCCTATTCTCTTATGGCACCTGGGATTCTCCTTATGAATTTGACAAGGGAGTTAAATTTCTCAGAGTAGTATTTTCTTCAGATTATTTTTCCCCTTTCCCATCCTGCTTTAGCTATACATTGATCTCCATTGCTTATCTCTAAGGCTCAATATGACAATAAAGTTTTTAATAATGGGTTGAGAATTATCATGAGGCAAAAAATATTCTAGTTTCCTTTCCCTATAACTTCAAGTATTTTGGATTTAAGGCATATGGCATATTAATTTTCTCAGTGTGACAACATCAGAACAATGCTTCATTCTTAAATAATTGCATATAGAAGGGAAGAAAACATAATTTAAATAAACAGGGAAAATGACAATTTGTTAATAATAATCTTTAAGAAATATTTAGCAGTCATGGCAATTCCTACTCTAAACTAAATTTAAAACCTAGAAGTTTCATAGACTATAAACAATTTTAAATTATACTATTTTAAAGCTGCCTCAGCATCCTAATTTTCCTATAATTATCTTCCTCTTTTAATGTCCATTATCTTTGTATGCCTACGGTTTATGCGTAAAGAATCAAGCTATAGCCATAAAAATAGAAATGCATTTTTAGTAACTATTGCCATTATACTAAAAATACATTTGGATCTATATGATTTCACAATTTCAGGGCTTTTTCCCGATACCAAAAGTCTTAAATTTCCTACAAATGAGCAAGAGAATAGTTTTGCATTGCTTTTCTAATTAAAGTACAGAAAGTTAATAGCTTTGGACATTTCTGCAAAATGAGTAAATGTGTACCCCTGTCTTGACATTTCCTCCAGCATTGATTTGAAAACACTAAATGTATTTTATTTTGTAGAACCAGAGCACAAAAATCCAGTTAGTAATTGTTTTCCATTGATATTCCCTTGGTGAGTTTGCATTCCTAGGATAAGAATTGGCATTTATAACTCAGAGCCAGTCAAATTATAGACTTTGTCAACTGAAGCCCTTAATTTTTATTAGTGTAACCTTGCAAAGTGATTAGTTTTGAGCAACCTATTCATTTATCTCTTATTTCAAAATTGATTAAAGAAATTACGATAACTTTGTTTATAGAACAGATAAGAAAAATTTCTTGAGGAATTCCCTTTAAAATACATTTCTTAGATAACTTATTTTGCCATATTGGGACCAGGTCCCTAAGAAATCAACTTTACATTAAATATTTTAATGGCGGACAGTCTAAATGCAAGAATTCAGTTCTGCTAAGCAGGAGAGCCCCCCAGATTTGTGATGAACTTGGGAACTTTTGACTTCACATAGGTGTTGAAAATATGAATAATATCCTTACTATTGATTATATGCCAGGAAGAAAAAAGTCAGAGCAGTGCATCTGTGGGACTGAGATGAAGCAGTGGCATAGATCAAGCTGTAGATAAATGAAATATCAGTTCGACAGTAACATACTCTTTCTTCCCAAGGTTTGGAGTGCAGACCAAACCTGAGGGATACGAAAATGAGAGAAATCCACACTCTATCCATCTCTCAGCACTTTCAACAAATTTTATTTAATATATAGACAAACCAGGCTAAAAGGAACATGAAGGTCATTCACCTTTGAAAAATGAGAAGTTGTAAAAGGCCAAACTAGGATGGTGTATAAAAGTTGGCAAAGGATAATTCCATAAACTTTGTTCTGATGTTCTGGTGGTAGTTGGAATTATCTCTTTTTCTTTCTATGAGAGCAAATAAGTTGGGCCCCCAAAAGGTAGGATGGAATAATGACTCCATTTAATAAAGAAACACAAAATGTACAGAGCATAAACTTCTGGCATGAGAATTGGTGGACTTCTTTCCTAGGCATTTTATCCGCACCATTGACTATGATATCTACATTTAGTTGGTGACCCTTAATCTTAATTTTCACCCTTACCGTTTGATTTTAGATTAGATGAAACACTCTCAACAAAGAAGGAAATGCGTTGCTTTCCACCTTCTCTTTTTCCTGTCCTTCTGTCTCTGATATTAGCATCGCCATCTATTTGCTTGTCTAGAGTAGGATAGTTGATTATGGCAGTGTTATCTCCCCAATATCCCCTGCAGACACTGGGGGGGGGGGGCTATTAGGATAAATCTCTCACTCCTTTTCTCCTTGATTGCTATTGTTATACTCTGTGTCCTCACCATCTCTGTTACAGAACATTGCAGTCATCTTCAAACCCACTCAGGATATAAGAGCCAACAAAAAACCATAATGAGATTATTCATTTCATAAAGAATTCAAAAGATAACCCTTTTTTCAGGGTGGAAAGATGAGATTTGAGACAAGGAGTGAACCAATAATAACCAGTTTCACCTGTCAGGCAAGTCCCTTTACAACTTGAAATTCATTGTGCTCAAGGGAAGGTTTTTTTTTTTTTCTTCTTTCTGTTGTTTGCTTAATTTTCTAGGTTGCTAAAAAATGATTTTATGTCTTGTGTCTTCAACATAAGGATATTTAAAATAGAAGGTATTTCAGAATCTGATCACTGTTTACAACAAGGTCTCTTAGAAGATATACAGGTATATTTCTTGGTATAGGTAGAGAGTAAGTATGGAGTTAAGGACTTAGCGTAATTCTACTATGGTGCTTTACATAGACTATCACGATCCATCCTCACAGTAACCTCTTGATGTAGGTACGATTATTATTTTCATTTTATAGATAAATTTTCTTTCAGAGAGGAGAATTAAATTATCCAAGATCTACTACTGGTAAATTTTAGAGTCTAGATTTTAATTCAGTCTTATTACAAAGATAACTTCTGTAGCAGACACGGACTCTGGAACCACCTGCCTGAGTTCTAATTTCTCAGAATCTATAGGACTTGGGCCAATTTCATTAAACTCTTTGTGCATCAGTTTTCTCATCTGTACCATGAGGATAATAATAATATCTTCCTTATTTATTTAAATGAGCTAACAGATGTTTAGTATTAAGAATAAGGCCCAGCACTTAGTGAAAGCTACACCTGTGCTAAGTTTTTCATTTTAAGGCCTCCCCTCATCCATTCTGTATTTTTAAGTGGGACATTGGATAGAACTGGGTACATTTAGCTTTTAGAACCTCTGTCTATTATTTGCCTGAATTGGGGGAGCAGACAGAGTAAAGGGTTAAAAGAATAGGCCCTGTTTAGGTACCATATCCCAGTTTAGGTAAACTTATGCCCAAATCCCACATTTTAGGTTATTTTTTGTAGTTCACTGACTTAGAGATTCCGCTCAAGTTGTGAAAAGATCTCAGGGCAGGAATGGAAGCCCAAGACTAGAAAAAACTGGCCTTGAGGTCTGACGCTAATAATTATCACCAGAGTGCCTCTGGCGGGTCATGCTGGCTTCCCCAAGTGCACACAGGTAGAGTAGAGGTTTGGACCTCTTGAGACCAATACTTTCTGCATGTAATCACATGCTTTAAAGTAAATTTCAAATGCTATCCAAAGGCCACAGAAAAGGAAAAGTGACAAATTCATTCCTTAGAGTTCTCTCTAGTATAACAGATAATATGCTCATTGAGTTATAAACTTCAGATTGTTTCTGGTTTGTGCATGTGAATATTTTTGTTCTTTGTGTCCAAATTCACATTGTATTTGTGGGTTTTTTTAGGAAATATTACATACAATACACACTATTATTTCAGATTATAATAAATATAGATCTTAGTTGAACAAATTATTTAATCCAGTTAAAAGAAGTAAAAATTGATTCTAATTAATTAATTTTCTCATTATTCTTAGTTGTTCTTCAGCTGTTACAATTAGAGAAGACCCAATAAAGCAGTGAAAGTTAATCAAATTATTTCTGCTCATTTTTTTTTTTTTTTTAAGTGTTTAATATAGCCATAAACTAGTACACACAAAGTGTTTCATTTGTAAAACTGGACTATTTTAAGCAAGTGATAAAAATTCGACAGTGAAAAGAATTTCAGTCTGAGACCCAGGGACCTAAATTTTCTTCTCCTATTAACTGGTCATGAATGTCTCTGAGCCTCCCCAGACCTCATTTTCCATATCAGGAAATGGAGACTCTGTCTGGATAGCCCTTCCTCTAGTTTGCTAACTAATTTTTCAAGTTTCAGCTTAAGTTTCACTTTCCTAGCTTAAATCCTATTCTTTTAACTTCTAATTTCATCTGTAATTTTCTGAAGTATTGAACATCACTTCAACTTAATTATCTAATTATTTGTTTACTACTTATTTCACTAATGGGCTATAAACTCCATATGAAGGCAAGAATTATCTCTCTCCTCTACTATTGTTGCACAGAGTGGGGACACGATTAAGATCAGGGTTATAAGAAAAATAGTAACCCAAATATCCTCAGTCTGAATGTAATACACCATAGAGTTTAGGAACTGGGTAAAGTGGGGCCTGTCTGCTCTATATAAAGTTATTACAATTTAAAAAACACTATTTCTGCCAAACGAAACCCTTTTAGAGCCAGGATTTTGTGACTTCTAGCTTCTAAGAGTAAGTTATTCAAACTTCCTTGTTACATTAAAGCCAAAGAAAACAAAAGATAAACCTAAAAAGAAACAAACAATAAGAACAATAGCAAAACAAAAGGAGCTTATGAGATGTGTTCCATCAGACAAATTAGTAAAATTTTTCTAAGTTGTATTTCTTATTGTGCTCTATTGCATAATCAGCTCTCTTTTCAGTAATCTCAAGTGCTCCTCCCTGGAACCACTCTCCATAAACTTGACCTGATGGTGCTATCACAAAGTATTAATAGATCCCCACTATAAATAAGTGATCCCTAAGTTAAATATAAGGTAAACTAAAATGCATTGAGAAAATTATGATTAAAAATTATCACCTCCTTATAAAATCACCCACTTTTAACTGATCATGAGATCTCTTTTAATAATGAATTCCTCTTTTGTATTTAAACATGCAGTTAAGTTTACAATTTGTTTTGCATGTGACTTTTCAGATGTCTGTCTCCTTCAAAGTGAGACTCAGCCATATGAATAAAAATTGTGCTTCATAAAGAGATGGAGCTCTGCTTTTTGTTTCTTTAATTGTTTATTACAGACACATGCACTCCTTGTACACTGTGAAGACATTCAATAAATATTATTGACCAAAATTGCAATACTTTTAACCTCACTCTTAAATGCCCTTTAATAAGAAAATTTATATAATATGAAATGTAAATTAAAGCATGAGCAGAAAACTAAAACTGGGAAATATTTATCAAAAGAAAAAATGCTAGACAAAAAGAAATTAGTCATTTAATGTCCTTGACTGAAAAAGCCCTTCATTTCTCATTATAAAGCTAGAGACAGCATACAAAATTATACGTAAAAGTTGGAATCTGAGCATATTTTTCTTCAAGCTAAAGATATTCTTTACAGTATTTGAGACCTTTGATAAAACATTCCTTTCTATCATGCATAATTAAAATGACTATAAAAACAGGAAATTCATTGACCTACAATTAATGATTTTTGGGTTTTTTTCACAACCTTGATCTGATCATGAAGAACTAAATGTGTCATTAGCACCTTTCCCCCATTAGAAAAAGAATGTGCCCAGTACTAATCTTGTCATTGAAAAATATATATAGTATAGCTTAACCTTATGCTGAATTTAGTTTTTTCCATAACTTGTTACCATAAACATAATTATCATTAATAAAAACTTTGCCACTTGCAAAAAAGATGTAAAGAAATTCTGCAAATCATCCTTCAAAATGAAGAAAATGCTTTTGTGAGAGATTATTCTTAAACATTAGAATTAAACATAGAATAGGATATCTTATTAAGACACAAACACCCAGGTTCAAGAAGTATATTAAAAACTTTAGATCAAAATAACTTTGTAAGCAATTTTATGAATTATGTCTAATACTGAAGGATATTTCTCAGACATAATAGAAATTTCAAGATTATCTAAACCTATAAGAAGGATTTTTAGCCCTGGCCGGTGGCTCAGCTGGTTGGAGCATCCCCCCATGCCACCAAAAGGTGTGGATTCCATTCCCAGCTAGGGCACTTACGGAAGTTGCAGATTTATCCCTGGTGAGGGCGTGTACAGGAGGCAACCAATCAATGTTTCTCACACTGATGTTGATGTCTCTCTCTTTCTCTTTCTTTCTCTCTCTCCCTCTCCCCCTCCCTCCCTCCATTCCCATCTTCTCTCTCTAAAATCAATAAAAACATATCCTCCAGTGAGGATTTTTTTTAAAAAAAGTATTTTCATATTTTTAAATCTAGAACTAGAATTTTACCTTAATATATATTTAAGTTTTATTTAAATGTACATTCATTATGTAAATATACCATGAAAAATAATGCCACAAACACAGAATAAGCTCTGTGTTATACATTGGATAGTGATAGCAATGGTTTACATGATGAAGTTCATATTGTTTCCATGAAGAGATTTCTAATGTTTTTCAAAGCTGCTTATTTTAATCTATTGAAAAATTAAGTGCTAAGCAAAATTCTTTTGAAAGAAAACTTTCTAAAGTTATTTTAAAAAAAGAATTCTGAACCTAAAACTGCTGTAAAAAATAAAGTATAATTTAAAAAATTCCATACAATGAACTGTTTCATAATGTATTGAAGAAAAATTTGTTTCATGATTAAATATATATCTTTAATCAAGTATTCAATAATTTTTGATAGGAGCTATGCATTTAAAGAGTTCCTAGATTATCATTCCTAACTAGATGATGATAGTGAAGATGAAGACAAAGAGGAAGGGAAGAGGAAGGTTATGATAGTGATGAGACACCAGAGAACGTGGAAGGAATTGTAGAGAAGAAAGCATGGAAGGAAGGCAAGCAGGATGAGAGGGACACTAACTAAAAGAAGGGCGTGTTCATTATATGAAGTGAACATTATCAGGAACAACGGTTTCCTCCTATCATTTCATTTACTTCCTGTCTTAGGTATCCATTACACCCTTTCCTTCACTGGGCAATTAGGAGATTATTGTTCATTATCTAATAGAAAGGATTCTGTTTATCATTATTAATCTATCTACCTCTATCTATCATCTGTCAACATCTATTTATTACCTAGCTTTGTATGTTCCTTTCCAGCATTGTGTTTTTCAGAAAAATTCTCTAAAATCAATCCCTGTGATATGCGAATAAATAAATTCCAACAATAAATCTAATTCACAGCTTTGTTAGCATAATCTTGACTAATAAGATTGTACCTCTAAAAGCAGGAAAAGTTTTTCTATGGGGTCATATCTCCGTATATCTTCCCTGCCTAAACTGCTTTCAGTAAACTCGGTTTGTAAGGTAGCCTAAGCAGTACTATAGTTTGTGTTTCTCCCCATTAAAAACCAGGCTTTCATTTCAGTTGACTATAATTAAATAATCTCAAGAGAATTCAATTAAAGGGCAAATAACTATCAATATTAATCTGTTGCTCTTCTAGATGATTTTTTTTTTATTTTAAAAGAGAATTTATTTTAACGTCAATAAAGTTTTAGAAAATTTGAAATATAGGCATTTTATAGGATGTATACTTACAGAGTGAAGCCCTTCAAGAAATGTATAACCCATATAACATATCTGAGCTACTTTACTGACAATATGCTCAGGCCTATGCAGTCAGCTGCTACTTCTACTTTAATGGCTGGTTAAATTGCTTCCCCCCCTGAGTTTTCTTGCTTATTCTCACATTAGAACGAGAACATTCAATTCACCTATCTTCGCATAATTTATTAAATCAATTTTTTTTCTTTATTTTTTAGTTCTATATGATTTTTTTGTCTTTTCTCGGAAGTGACAATGTCTATTTGCTCACTGTTTTATCTAATAAAATAGCTGAACTGTATCAGGTACTCACATGTCTTTTGAATGAGTGGACAGTATATGGTGAGACTTAAATGATGAAGGAATGACAGAGCTAACACGGTTTTGTGGAAAATATCCTTCCTTTGCTCAATTACATTATGTTTAGTTTTGGACAAAGAAATATGCCATTTGAGGGTTCACACGGTGAATAAGACAAAACTGGTTAATTGCTATTCACATCCTATGAGGTTAACAGAAGAAATAAGCATCTAAAAATGAATAAATAACCAGTATAAACAGAAACATCAGTCAATAACCCAGATTGATTCTCAGCCTTTTAGTGACTAATGTTTGCTGCTTTGATGCAAACAAAAATTAGTCTTTGGAAACTCCGGAGATAAGCACTAAAATGACATGTTAATAGTTTATCATTTTAATTCAGACATGCATGTACTAGTCTTTGACATCCCCTGATAGAATCCTTTATTCGTTCCAGTGACTTGATTTTCTGCTGCAGGTATTTTTTTCTCCTCATGTCATTGCCGCCTCACCTATTTCCATACACTAAGTAACTAGCCAGTGTATGCCACTACATTTCCAATCTCACAGAGTCCTGCGTGGTATTATTGCAATTCCTTTTTCTACCTCAGACATTGTGAAAGGCATTAGTTGTAAAGTATTGTTGAGTTGACAGGTCTGGAGTTGCTGCTGACACTGTAGAAAAAGACTTCCCAAAAGGTTAAAACCTACATTTTATCAAAGAAAACAGCAATGAAAGATTTGAACTATTGTGTCTTGAATTATATGGCTGGCTGAGATACTCTACTGAATCACTTAATCCTTTTAATACCCACCTATTTTAGCTTTTATATAAGCATCTGCTCATACAAAGCCTGCATCACACTCCAAATCCTGGAACTATTAGAACTGCTTGTAAGACTGATGGACTGTGCTGTGAGCTGTGAAAAGATTCAGAAAATGAGGGAATCGGTATCACTGGAGCCCAGGAGGTGCAAGCACTTAGTTACCCAGACTCTTAGCCTTCCTGCTTCTAACTTATTGGATTTCTTCTAATACCAGGCTGTTTCTAACACCTAAGAACAAAATGGTGTCAGGAAAGCAGATATGTTGATGTAATTATTTTTGTTAAGCTGCTAGGCCTATTGATTGAGACTATCATAGGAAAAATACTATAGTGGCTGTTGTGCCACATGACTTTGAAATCAATTACAGTTGAGTTCATGTCTCATGTGACAAATCTAATGGAAAAAAGATTGATCTGTGTAGTGCAAGGTAAGTACTTACTATTAAGATTTGATTTTGTTATGCCCTGAGTAGGATAAATGAGGATGAACAGAGGCACATCATTTGGGTGTTGCTTTGCCTTTCAAGCTTGGCCAGCAATGAAAAACTCCACCAACTCCCTCCCACCCCCATTCCCATCCCAGAGAAAGGAAAATGAGAAACCAAGAGAAGCAAAGAGGATTGAATCAGTAAAACAAGAAAACTTCCCACTGAATAGAAGGAGAAAAAATAATCTAAAGGACAATGCAAACATAGCCATCAAAAATTATTTTTATTCATTAAAAAACTATGCAGCTCAAATTTTGAACATTTGATTCAACACACACACACACACACACACACACACACACACACACACACACCTCATACACAATTCTGGTCAATGCATCCTTCTAGAATCCAAAGGATTGTTATAAGGAATTAATCTGGTAGAGAAAAGGTGATTAAATACCCACTACTTCATGCTTCTTTCTACATAGGTTTTCACAAATTTAAACCTAGGAATATGAAAGCAATCATTGGCAGATGAGGTCAACAGCTCATGGCAAGGTAAATAAGTTCTATGGACAATCTCTTTTAGAAGCAAAAGATGGAATCTCAGTGTAAAAATGTACCTCTGACGCATACTTTACACCTCTGCCCACAAAAGTGTTAGTGCTTAACCTGTGAATGTCATCTAAAATGTAGAAATAATACCATATCCTTTTTGTAAGGGTGACCTATTTTTTGTCTCGCTATCTTGTAATGATTGACTGTTAGCCTTTCCTTGTCGTGTTCCTATTAACGCTGCCCGTGACACTCCACTGTTTCAATCCTCAGGACACTTAGCAAGATCCTGAGCGATTCTTTCACCCTTTTTGATTATCTCTGTATTTCATGCTTACAAGTGTTCCGTAAGCAGGAATTTCCAGTTTATAGTAACTTATCTAGAGAACAGTATGTCTCTTTGCTGAATTTTCAAAATTTTGGTTTTGTAGAGAATCATATTCAGATATTTAAGCAAGATAACAATGTGCCTAAGTCATGAGGAGCCTGCTGCCCACCATATTTTTTGCTAACCCATAGTGTGGTGAAAACCCTTGATTAAAATAAGCTGAATAAAAATGCCAAATACAAATGTTTGTGGACACACCCATCACTCACTTCTTCATGAATAAGCCAAGAAGACATTCCCTACCAATGCAAGAAAGGGCACCAAGCGGCGCATATAAAATGAAAATCTTGCCACTTAGAAAGGATTGCATACTGGATAATGCAAATACAATTTGGATATGCATTAAGAATCCATTAGCCTTAAAATGTCAAATAACCACAAATGATTCATCCTGACATAGAAGTAGACACTGTGCTATAAAAAAACATATGGAAATATTAGGTGAAAGTGAGTAGTGGTAACCAGTTAACCTAAGAGGAATATAGGTTTACCTGAAAATGAACTGTGACAGTGGCTAAGCCTTTCCTCTGGTGTTTCAGAAAAGCTAAAAATGAAATCATCTTTCTTCAACTTAAGTGCTACATACTCACAGTAGACTGGGTAATAGAAGAGCTACTGAGACTTACTATTCTCAGTAAAGGTAATGTCAAACTAGATGGCCATTTAAGTATGAAAGTGATAAAAAATTTAAGTGCAAAGGTGGTTTTGTCTAAATTTAAAGTCCTCTTTTTTGAAAGTTATTTTAAATTAAAAAATACTCCCATGTCTAATGACAGCACAAAAAATAAATACAGCTGAAAAGGTTTGCGAATGATTTCTCAGAATGATGCAGAAGTAGGCACTGTTTTTGTATTTCAAATGCTGACTGCTGGTGCTCCGCATTCTTTTATTGGGCTCCCCAGCCTCACAGGGTGAACAAAGACACACTGCTCCCCTTCTAGCTCTGTCTGCATTTCCCAATTATCCCCCCACACACCATATTTGCACTTTATAAGTATGGATTGACTAATCCATTGCAATTGAATAACTTTTTAATGGGTGAAATATTTTTAGTATGAACAAAAGTACATTAATTGAAAATTTTATTCTGTCTACAGTAAAATAAATTTAATAAAGACAATTTCTCTGTGTGTAAGAGAGAGAGAACTAGGGAGAGAGAGTCAGAAACAGAGGCAGAGAAAACATGTCTTTGTGTATCCGGGGGACATTTCTGCAAAGGCTTTACGTTAGTGTCAGAGCATTCAAAATACTTACAGCTTTCTGAAATATTGGCTCAGACCGGAGAGTAGATGATTAAAGTCAGCTCAGGTTTCCAGTGCAAACCGATATTATTGTAATGCTGGGACAGACCTTTCTTTCTTTGTATCTTTATAGCTTTTGTGATTAAACAGAAGACTTACTTTTTTTTTTTACTACATTTGAATTTTAAAGAAATCTAAAGAGCATGATTTGCTTATATCAGAATGTCACAAATCCCTCTAAAAATTGCCCAAGTGGACTGTGTAACATATTGAGAAGATGACACCATGAATAAGACATCTGGAGGGATGCTTAGTCTCTAGGAAGACAGGCTTGCTCTGGTTTGTTCTGGTGGTTCATCAGTGGAGGACCTTAAAGCAGAATAGGTAATGTCCATCTGGACTAGCTAGGATGTAGTTTCTTTCAAGTACAAGAAGTGGCCCATAACTCAAGCTCTGGAACCAAAGGGCTATTAACACAGCACTGCTTGATAATAATGATGATGATAGCTTATACAGTATGGTGTTTATAGCCTTCAGAAAAAAATAAAAGAGCTCAACCCTGATCTCTGCAAAATCCCTTCGGTCACTACTTTTATCAAAAGAGAGTCCCCCGGATTAGCACCCCTATGTCATGGTCGATGCTTCCTTCTCCCTAATTTTCAAAATGCCTCTTGAATCTTTTCCTTACTTTCCATTTTCACTATTATTGCCTTTGTTTGGTTTTAATCCCTCTCATAGAAAACTTTATTAAACTGTCGCTACGCTAGGGGACCCAGGTCTCTACCTCTGTTTGCAAGCTCTGAAGCCAGAGTCCTAGTAAATCGTGGCTGAGGACTCCGCGCAGTTTACGGGGAAGTCTACACTTTTGCTAATACAGTCCAAGCCTCTCAAGTTCCAGGCTTGGCTTTTCTGCTCTCCTCTTTTTCTTCCTTCCTTCACCTGTTCCTTCTAGTCACACAGAGGCATTGCTTACTGACCTCCGCCAAACTAACCCCTACCAGGTTTATGAAACTTGACCAGCGCTCTCCCTTCTGTGTGGAACAACCCACCCTGCTGATCAAAATGGCCTTTGGTCACAACAATCTGGGTGGGATTGGAGACAGTGGCGGGGTTCAGTCACAAAGAGACTCTTAATGTTACAGAAGTTGGATACCATGTTAAGGGCCTTGGGAAACTGGGAGATTTTAGGCTGGTAAGTAATATGTTTGTCTTTTAGATGAGGGTCACTCTGCAGAGAAAATGGTCAGAGAGGAGCACAGTACAGGCGCCTGTTAAGAAGGTTTTGGGTTAGGTGAGGAAGAGAACTGAAGGCTGCAATGGGGCAGCAGGAATGGTGAGAAGTGGGGGTGCATTGGAGAGTTTTAAGGGAGCATATTTGGCAAGATTTGGAAATTACCGTGATTCGGGGAGTCAGAAGAGCGCAATCTAGTTAGGTGGCTGTGTCCTCCTACCTTTACGGTGAGTTTCTTGAAAGCAGGTATATATATCTTTGAATCTGGGAAATCCCATCTCTAGAAGTAACTTGAAAGTAGAAGGAGTTACTATTTTTATTCAAATTGAAGTTAGTAACTTAATGTCAGAGTTACTGCTTCACTTATTCAAGATCACACAGTGAATAAGTCATCTCTGGAGCCATGCCATCCCAAATAGTCTGACAGCTATTTTAAGTTATTTTCAACAAAGAAAACAGAGATTTTTTTTTTTTTTAAGCTATAAGTGAACTCTTTCTACAGCTAGAATTTCATTATAAAAAAAAAAGTGGAGTGGGATTACATGTAAAAATGAATGAAGCCAGTCAGACCTGTCCAGGAGCCTTGCAAGTAGGTTCTCACCTGCACAGCTTGACAGCACAGCCTGGTAAGGCCACACTTCACACTCTGTGCCTCAGTATCCCCATCTGGGAGTCACAGGTGGTGGTTCTCAATAAAGCAGCCATGGGGAAGCTGAGGACTGTCCTCACCCAAAGCCAAAGGTATGGGTGGGCTCAGCAGCACCCAGGACTCTCAAAGACAAGTGGATCCAGAGACCTGGAATTTCCTGTGAAGAAACAGGACAGCATTCTCCCCTGCGGCCACGAAGAGGTAATTCAAGCAGAAGATCAAAAGCACAAACAGGACAGAGAAGTCTGTACTGAAAAGCCCTGGAGATGTTATAGAGAAATAGAGTTCTACCCTTGTGGAGCTGAGCTGCATCAACCGAAAAACAAAATAAGACTAAATAAGATAATTCAGAACACAAGAATAATGGTAAAGGCCAGATAGCTTGAGGAAGATCAAGTTTGGTTGTATCTCCTTTCTCCTCCTGGCTGCCTCAAGCTGGTCTTGTCAGGAACCAAATATGTCATCGTCCATCCAGTCAGCAGGGACTCTAGCTTCTTCGCCCACAGGGTGCACAAGGACTGAGAAGATGCTCCTGGGAGAGAGGATCATGTTCAGGTTTAGGCATTGCTTCGGGAAGGAGAAAAATTTAGAAAATAGCTGATGGCTTAACGTTGGGCTGGCTTTGTAGTTCCCTGAAAACTTAGCTTCTGAAGAGGTCATGGAACTGGAAAGGAAAGCTGTACCCACCAACTGAAGCAAAGGTGCCCTGCTGCTATTTCATGTCCAAGGTGGTTGCCAGAGCCACCTCAGAAGGGGGCAAGGATATATTCCAAGGAGATATCCCAGAGGAAATAATCCCTGTGGGTTGATGAAAATAAGCATTGGCTCCTGAGAGTAACATGGCAGAGAAAGACGCTGAACGGCTTTGCCAGCCGTGTACATGTAGAAATGGCCTGAATACTGAACTGCCACTGTCCTTCACAATGCCACCCACTACATGCTGCTTATGCAAAGGGTAAGGGCATGAGAATGAGGGTAAGGCTTTCTTTAGTAGATGTACCTTTAGGCTCATGAAAATGTTCCAAGTATTTTGACCTTTGTCAAAAAAAACACACATCACCAACACCCACCCCACCCCCCCAAAAAAATGGGAAAAAAGAAGGAAGGAAGAAGGAAGGAAACAAACTAATAGGAGGATAATTGTGGGAGGCAGGCTAGTAAATAACAAGGCCCAGAATATATATAAACATGCAATTCATTCTTTAAATAAACTCTTATTCCTTCACAAATACAAGAATTAGTTGACTTCCTGATTCATGTAGTCTGAATATTTCCCTTTTTTCTACCACTTCAGAATATTTGTTAGCCATGTAAAAATAAGGAGTATCCCTCATTCCCATCCCACATTATATTTTAAGAATTTTATATTTACCCTCAATCCTTAAATTTCTTCAAGCTTAAAGTCATTTTCTTGTTATTTCTCTCTTTTTAAAAATATCATGATGATGGTAATTATAAGATTGTCTTCTAACTGATTGATGAGAGAATACTAAAATACCCTGGAATGTTTTTGTATAAATGACTTTAATTTTTCAATATGCCAGTAGTAATACATAATTAAATACCCAGTGACACTCACTTAATAGTATAATTGCTAGTGAACATAACCTGAGTTTCTGCTGAAAATGGGGTTCTTGGCATGCACCTATTTATTTCAATAGATGACCCTTGAATTATGCATTATCTCAAAAAAATGTGGGTGTGGCAGACAGTGAGTTCGGCATCACTGAGCAGTGGGACAGTACAAATAAAGACAAACAGGGATTCATATCCAAAATACATAATGAACTCATACAACTCAGTATTAAAAAAAAAAATCAAACAAATAATTTAATTTAGAAGTGGTATAAGGCATGCCAATAGGTTCATTAAAAGGTGCTCCACATCGCTAGTCATTAGGGAAATGAAA
The DNA here is from genome assembly GCF_054644295.1 of Miniopterus natalensis. NCBI lineage: Eukaryota > Metazoa > Chordata > Mammalia > Chiroptera > Miniopteridae > Miniopterus > Miniopterus natalensis. The sequence continues at coordinate 68,810,930 of NC_142082.1, read as the reverse complement.
ATTCAAACCACAATGAGATATCGCATCACATCTGTTAGAAAAACCATCATCAAAAAGACAAGAGATAACAAATGCTGGCATGAATGTGGGGAAAGGGGAACCCTTGTGCACTCTTGTTGGGATTGTAAATTGGTAGAGCTACTATAGAACACAGCATGGAGGATCTTCATAAATTTAAAAATGTAACCTATGATCCAGAAATTTTATTTCTGGGAATATATTCAAAGCAACAAAACACCAACTTGGAAAAATATCTGCACCCTCATGTTCATAGCAGCATTATTTACAAAAGGAAAGACATGGAAAAGACCTAAATGTCCATGGATAGATGAATGGGTAAAGAAGATGTGATATATAATAGAATATCATTCAGCCATAAAAATGAGTAAATCTTACCATTTGCTTGAAGGCATTAAATGTTATGCCACATTTAATAAGTCAAACAGGGAAAGACAAATACTGTATGATCTTATATATGGAATCTAAAAGAAAACAAACATCCTCGTAGAAAAAATAATCCGAAGCAGAGAGTAGGGAAGGGATAACTGGCCAAAGGTGGTCAAAAGTTACAAACTTCCAGTTATAAAATAAATAAATACTAAGGATATAATGTACAGCATGCTGACTATAGCTAACAGTGCTGTATGATATATAGGAAAGTTAGAATAAATCCTGAGAGTTCCCATCACAATATCTTTTCCCTTTTTTCTTTATTTTATTTTGATTGTGTTTATATGAGAAAATGGATGTCAACTTAACCTATTGTGGTAATCATTTCACAATATATGTAAATCAAGACATCATGCTGTACAGCTTAAACTTACACAGTGATATAAGCCTATTATTTGTAATAAAACTGGAAAAAAAGATGAACAAGGAGAAGACATTCAAACAAGTGGAGAGAAAAAGCTATTGATAGGAGATTAACTGGGCAGAAGAGAGGCAGAGGGATGGGGCAGTGGCAGGAAGCTGGGGAGAACAGCATAGATATCAGTAAGAAGGAAGTAGATAACAGTTCAGGTTTAGGGTTCAAGTTTAGAATTAGGGCCTCTGGATTATTCAATAGGCAGACCAGGCAAAAGTTTAGATGGGGAAATGCATATAATCAGAATTTTACTGAACTTCCTTTGCTGTTGAGTATTGTTTTTATTTTGAATTAAACATGCAAGAGGGTACCATGATCTTTTTACTGCTCAAGTTCTCTAAAGCTTTTAACCTATTCCTAGTTAGAACTTCAGCACAAGTTTTCAGAGCAGGCCTGTTGAAGGTCACAGATACTGAGTTACTGAAAAAGAAAAAAGCTAATTAAATTACACCAGCAAAGGTCAGGATTTAGCTTTCTTGAGCTGAAGTCAGAGGTTAGACAGTCCAGTTATAGAGATTGGAGGGCTACAGGGCAAATATAGGCCTTGCAGGACTTAACAAAGATTGTACACCTCAGTGTCAAGATCTGTGAAGGGTCTGAGAATTTACTGACTTGCAATCTAACTATTTAGCATGCCACAGTTTCATGGATGCTGGCAAAGACAAGAAGACTCCTAGATCAGAGACAAAAGATTTTATTACTCACAGTAATAACAATAATGAACTTGTGCCAGTTCATTGGGCCCCAGTTCCTACAGAACAACACTAACAGGGCCAGGTAACACCTGTTCACATGGTAGGTTGAGCTTAAGGTGTGCAACTGTAATTAGGGAACCCCAAAACCATTAATGGGCAGTAAGTATGCTGACCATCATTCTGGAGGAAGATACTGTCCCTGTCTTCCATGGCAGTTCACTATACACACATCATTGGAAAGACAGTCTGGAACAACGCATATCAGTGCCTTTGCTCACAAGATGGGAAGAAACGTTAGAGATCCATGAAGAGTTGATTCCCAGCCATAAGCTAATTCAAGCCTCTGTTTTACTGTTTAGGAAAATGAGGATCTGAAAGATTAAGTTACCTTTCAGGGAAATATATTCAGTTAATATAAGTTTTTCGGTTAGACTTAAATGCTCAGGTTTCAAATCAAGTTAAAGCAAACCCAAATATATAATATCCAAGTTTCTCTCATGGAGTTCTTATGTCAGTGCATAAGATAGGTATTTTAAACTACTGAGAAGTATTAGTGATAGACACTCACTGGTTCCTTCTGGTTCCAGTCTTACTGTATTAGAAATGTCATTGCCTAGTGTGCTTTGTGCGAGATTATTCAGATTGCACCAATTCTTCCCTAATACATTCAGACACATACAGGTTTCTCCTCCATAGAAGCACATAGTTACTTATACAGTAACCATAATTTGTGTAGTGACAACAGGAACATTACTTGGTGACACTATAGTACCTAAGCGGATGCCTTAGAGAAAGAACTTCTGACATCAGTGTCAATGAAGCTGTCAGGTGGCAGAAGGTGAGCAGCCCTTAGAATCATACAAAGAATCCAGTGCTCTTTGGCAGTTTATATCTCAAACCCTTTACCTGTAAAAGGAGTTTACCCATAATTCCCTCAAAGTGTTAGTGGGAAAATTAAATATAACAATGCTTCATATGCAAAAATTCACCAGAGATTGTGCTCTACTGAAAGCTGTGAGATGTTGTGTACTTCATAAAAGTTGTCATTAATAATAATCATGAGAACAGTAAGCTGATCAATGTGACAAAGTCAGTATTTTTCATAAGATAAAACCTGTGAATTTCAAAGAAATTTTAACTCAAACAAAAAATATAAAAGAGCAAAACCAAGGTAGGAAGATAATTTTTAAAAAGTCTTATTTTCACACCCAAACTCATTTTATGAAAAACAAGTGACTTTCAGAATAAACAAACTTTTGTTTTTATGGAATATAAAGCATCTTTCATTAACTTGTCACTAACTTGCAATTTCCTCAAAATGCTGAATTTATAATGACTAAAGGTGTTTTCTCCCTTTCATTAAACTTGCTATTTTCAATTTCTGTTCTTTGTATATTTTTCTAGTTCTGTTATTGTTCAGTTAGTCACTGTAGAAATGGAGGGTATTTAAAAAATTATTATATTTGTATGAACCATGTTAAATGTCCTCGAAGTCACAACTTGTATTTAATTGCTAACTCAGCATAGGTAAGTGTTAGGTGACAGAAAAATCATGGTCTGAGTCTTAAGGGAGGTTGACAGACATCCTGAACACCTCTGCCTCATGCTGTCTGCTCAGAGTTTATCATGTACATGCACAGAACCATCTTAAAATCACCCAGGAACATTTGAAATATTAATTTAAGTATAGGTATAATTTACAACTGTCAGCAAGGGTACATTGGATGATAATTTCCAATCTCTGTTTCCTAGGGCATTGGAAAAAGTGACAGCCATAAATAACAGGGTGATCTCTGACCTGGTTATCATCAGGATTTTCTCTTCTGTCCTTGGATATGTGTGGTGTGCGAGTCCACGCCTCACAGCAGCCTACAATTCACACTGATCCGTACCAAATCTGGTGAGAAAACAGAGAATTCACACATTTTCTGTCTGCATCCAAGGTAAAACAGACTCGCAGGAAACTTTTTGTTAATCTATGTTCTGTAAGAGTCGTTCGTGCAAAAATCCACAAAAATACAGGATATGGTTTGTTTAACCCAAAGTGTGTGTGTGTGTGTGTGTGTGTGTGTGTGTGAATTGCATGTTTGGAGTTATATATATTACCTGGGCTGTTTGTGGCAAAACAGCTTTTGTTCCATATGCCGCCTGCGAGAGTATTATTCACATGACAGGAGCCCTTTCTCTCACGGTTACATCCTGTAACTCATGAGCAAATGGAACCCCCGGGGGATGCGGCTTTGAGTTAAATTGGCTGTTTGCTGCCTCTCGCTCTTTTGCTGTCTGTTCCCTCATAATTTGGGAGCTTGTATAACTAACTGCTCTGCAGATTACTGCAGCTCTCTCAAGGATCCGCGTCTACTTGAAAACGAGCATTTCCTTTATAACTGCTAAATTCGCTTCCTTTCAAATGGGAGCCATAAATTTGAGCAGCACAGTCAGAATTCAGAATTCACTGAATAAAATTTTCCATCGCTTTGAAAATTGTCACCCATGCGCCAAAGGCAGGAAGAAGCAATGAAGAGTGGAGGTGCGGTCAGCGTGGGAAACTGGGCGAGAGCTTCCCATTTTCAGGGCAGTGTTTCCTATCCTACTTTCTTACCCTCCTGCTCTGAATTGTCTTAATTTTTCAGATCACCACTGGACTGGCACGTCCACTAGATAAGTCCCCTCAGGGGTGCATTACCCTTGTCTTTGTTCGTTTGACTTCCTACTTTCCTACGTTAAACCCCTGACCAATAGGCTACAGAATAAAAATTAAGAAAAGAAAGACTTTCTACCCATCCCAGTTAATTATTGATATTATTTATCTGCTTCTTAAGTTTGTAGAAATCATAACCTCTGTATTAAATATATTTTCACATTTCAAATGATTCTTGGCATTTATGCCATTCACATTGTTTTTCTCTACATTTATGCCATTTAATCAGTCAGAAAACGAGTAGTGGGTGGTTAATAAGTTATTTACAGGAAAGTGAGGCAAATAAGAATTAGTGAAAGGCACTTTAACTGACATTACTAAAAAGAACCTGACAAAACTTGACTCAAGTAGTTTTAATAGTCATCAACTTCATACAATGTTACAGCTTATTATTCAATAAATATAATTAAATTTCCACTCTATAATGTTTTAAAACTTTCTAATGGAAACTTTCACCAAGGAATTTGAAGCTGCATTTTATCTTCCACTATTTATTTTTTCAACTATGTTTTGTGCAATAAATCTGACGCCTTCAGTAGCAGGTGGCTAGAATGACCATGTAATTTATCATCCAAACCAGGACACTGTTGAGAATGTGAGAGAATGCCATTAATATTATTCTGGGATAACTAGGGTAAAACCAGACTGCCCTGGGAGAACCACAACTTGTGGACAGCTTAAGATTATGCCTGTTAAACAGAGGACTAAAAAGATCAAATTTCTTTGACCTTTGACCTCTTATGGAATAAATATCAACAAAGAAAACAAAAGAGAATAGGGCCTGGAGACTAAGTAATTTGATCAAATCTTGACTCCTCCAAATTGTAGTTGAGCGACATTGCTTAAATTATTTTCATTTCAATTCCCATTTCTAGCTACAGTATTTTGTATACATTGCATTGTACCAGAATCATTTAATACACTGAATTGTGATCCCCTGGAGCATGGATGTCCAATATATTAACCACTAGCTATATGTTTTCTTTTGTTTTTTTTCTACCTGTGACTTTTAAAATGTAAATTTGAAATAATTAATATTAAATAAAATTCCGTTTCTCAGTCTCACTAGCCACATTCAGTGTTGAATAGTCACATGTAGCTAATGACTACTATTAACCAGTGCAAATGAGAAGATGTCTGTCATTGCATGAAGTTCTAGTGCCAATAGTATGAGGGTCAGAATCATGATTAGCCCTTGCCTAAACATCTTCAGATCTTCCTGAGTAATGAATGGCCATTCACTTTGGCATCCTTGGATCCATTCCTCCTTCAACAGCCCGAAGATCCTCTCAAAAGGCAAACCTTGTTATGTCACTCACCTATTATAATTATGTAGTGGTGTCTTTCATCTGTACCACTCTCTGTGAGGTCCACTTCCTCTACTCCGCCCACCTCTTATTGAACCAGGTCTCTTTCTGCGTCTGGATTTCAGCCCCACTGACTTTGTTCTGCCCCTTGCAGTTGCCCAGGCTTCCTCCCTCCCTGGGTCCTGTACCTGTTGTTTTCTCTGCCTTGAATTCTCTTCTCTCTGATGCTCACCTCATACATGCTCCTACAAATTGCTCAAGTGTCACCTCCCCGGAGAGTCTCCCCAAACCTCTCTGATAGATTAAATCTCTCCAATAACTCTTAAACATCAAATAGTAATAGTCCATGAATGAATGTCTGCTCATCTTTATTTTAATTTCCTCAATAGTGGCTTCTACAAAATAGGTATTTATGGAACAAAGAAATGACCTTAGACCTTGATTAGGCTCTACCGGTGTTACTATAAAAAGCTATAGCACTTAACGTAGAAAGGCAAAATTGATGGGAACACTGGTATTGACCTCTGAAGGCCATCAGTTTTCCTCTACTGCTTCATGTTGTTTCTTTATTATTTGAACTAGAATTCATTAACAGCAGAATTATTTATGCAAGTGTGAACTGGAAATCTGAGTACTGACTTCAAGAATTTTAATAGTTAATATAAAAAATCAATTAGTAACTTACACTACTTGCTTTGGGGGGGTTGTTGTGAAATTTCCATCGTCTGATAGTTTAAACACAATTCTAGTCCCAGGAGACCAAATCCTTTTTGGGTTATTTGATCTGTTACCAAAAGAGAACATTTCTCTATTTCCCCCTCAGGGCTTCTGTCAGGACAGCATTTTAACAGGCTTGACATTTTTAACTCTGAAGTTAATATTTAAAAGAAATTATAAAAAATTTCTATGATTAATAGTGTTCAGCTTCATATATTATATATTGTATTTACAAGTGACTTTTAAAACATTTTTTCAACAGGACTTTGATGATCAAGTTAATGAATCCTCAATCTGTATTATGTGGAATAGCACTGCCAATCAACTTCTAGTCATCAAAGAGCACAAATAGAATAAAAAATGTAAATAACAGGTCAAATACTTTGTTAAAAATCTTTATCCATACCTACTTTAGAATGAAGACATATTCAACTGTAAAAATTAAAGTTAATATCAGTAAAAAAAGTAATATCAACTTAGACGTCATTGAACTTTAAAGGTTTCCATTGGGGATTATGTTTTCCCTTCTAATACTTATTAACATTTTCAATAAAAAACTTTCACTCTGAAATAAATATGCAGAATCCTTAAAAGCATGTACATGGTACTGATATTTCTTTATTATAAATAAGTTGCCTTCTGTCTTTTCTTTTATTTTTTGCTGTCCTGCTGCCTTCTTATTAATACTTCTGGGTTTCCTATGATGCATAAATAAGAATAAGCTCTCCTTTGTTTCCCACTTTAGTGTCATTGGCGGCTAGTGTCACCTTAAGAGTTCCTCTGTGTCTTCCAAAATGAATAATAATGTTAATGCTAATGACTTCCACTTATTGAAAACTTACTAAGCACTTTTGCATAAACTTTCACAAAAACATTATAAGGCTTATATCATTATTTCTCTTTTAGAAAAAGCAACTGAACTTAATGAAGATTAAGTAGCTTTGAATTAAGCTGTATTTATGGTAAGGGACAAAAGCAAGATTGGGACCTAGGTAATCCTGATTCTAGTTCCACGTTCTCAGATCTTAAACTACAGTGCCCAGTAGGTTATGCTACTTAGTCTCACCATATTCTGGTGAGGACAATTCAACTTCTACATTGTTTCTGTTTTCACTTAGGCTTAAGATATTTTATCATACACCTGTTATTAAGAAGAGTTAATAGGGCCACGCTCCTGAGACTTGCTAAATTATGAGTCATCAAAGAAAACTTAGGGAAATGCTCTGCTTTATTAACTCTATGCTATGGCAATGAACCTCACTTCAGTATAGAGAGTGGCTAATAGCAAAGTGGGGTCCGATGTCCTAGGTTTGACTCTTAGATCTGCTTCTTACTTTCAAAACGTAGGAGAGAATGTTTGCCTTGGTTCTTCCATTTATAAAGTGAGGATAACTGTGCTTTCCTTACAGGATTGCACTAAAGCTTAAATGTACATTTCTTTGAAGAGTACATGGCACCCGCTTATCTCAAATGATATCTACCATTATTATTACTATTATTGGTTTCATAAAAAAATATAGTAGCTGTTCTTTAAAAAGAAATAACAACTAGATTGATATTCAAAATAAAATGAATAGTTTAGAAATAAGAATAAAAACGAGAGCAATACATTTTTCTTGGACCCATACTAAATGACAGGCAATACATTGGCATTTAAGTATAAGAAAGCAAAGACTTACAACAAGTAACTTTTAGGAACTCGATGTGAAGTCAGTCCGTTTTCTGAACGTGTGGGGTCTTGCTGACAATGAGCTTCATGGTGAGATGAATAGCGCCATCGAGTATGTTGAATACAGTTTCCCGATTTCTCCCCAACTCCACTGTTTGAGTTGGTTGTTTTCAGACTAACGCCTGGCCATCTGCATTTTAACAACTCCTGCATGATTTTAACTATACCCAAGCTCGAGAACGCTTAGGTCTATGAAATATTTCAAGGGAGGTCAATTCACAGAGAGAGGCAGGTGACAAGAACAAAAAGACAGAGGCCTGGAATCACGGAGACACCCAGGAGAGAGACAAACTGGGCAAGTCAGAAAGAAAGCATGGAAGTCAGGTCAGACATCTCTGGGGCTACTGTAAAGATCCACCTTCCCTAAGGTGGGCAAGGAGCACAGCTGGTAAGGCTCTCATAGGTCTTCTGAACAGAAGTGCTAACCAGTTGGTCTTCTAGCCATGGAGTCAGAGCCCTCTGCATTGGAAAATGTCATTTCCCTAACCAGCATGGTTACTTCAGAAAGAATATATGTATACACAAAAAGGCTCCCAATTTAAATAATTTGCTTGGTCAAACACCTTACACCAACTTAAGCTTATATACAGCGATTCTCACATAGACAGAACATTAATTTTGTACATACCAAGAGCATTCAGAGAAAAGCTGATTTATGGCATCCATGGAAAACCGTTAACAAATAACAACAAAAAAATACCCCACCTCAAAATAAAACAGAACTGTGAAAGCTTCTCATATTTTCCTCTGATGGACAATTTCTCAAAATTTCCCTTTTTTTTCTAATTAGACTGATAGAACTCTGTGGTTAATAGAACTTCAGAAATAATCACAAGTAAGACTATTTTCTGGAGTAAGGATGGTGGCCCAACAACATTAGGTGCCTTTGTTCCTATCCCTCTATCCATGCATTTTTAGTTAAAACAAAAGCATTCTTCCTGAGGCTAACATTCTGTGTTTCTGTCCCCTCTGTCTGAATTTTTATTCATCAAGAAGAGACAAATTGCAAATGTGGCCTAAGTAAAACTTTCTTCTTTATATTCCACGGAGCCAGTTGTCTTTCACTAATTCATCTTTCTGCTTAGATTCATCCTCTAGTATTTGTTTTTTTCCACAGGTGCCCAAAGATACACTTCTTACCTCTTAACTTGTGATCCCAAATCAGCAATGTTATTCTCTGTGTTTCCAACAACCTCTCACCTCTGTCCTTGATTTGTGCTTTGGGGAGAAGTCCTTTGTTTTAAACAGAGAACTGCTTCTGCTTTTCTGCTCGCCATTTGCTAATGTCTGCACCCGACAAGCTGGCATAAAAATGTCTGTCTTTGCAAAAATGCATTAAACATTATGATATTTTGGTTTTTGACCCACTCTGCCTTTTTTCTACCCCTTTACTCCACGTCTGCACATCCAATGTGACACTTAAGGGTGCTCAAGATTCACAAAGGCATCTCGTGCTTGGGTACTCAACCTACTCACGACATGCTTTCAGCACATCCGTATAAAATAGGCAAGTAACTCACTGCAGAACCACTTCCCATAATTTGCTTTCACCTTCACACCCCTGTCTATACTTAGTAGAGGTCTATTTTTTTTCTCATTCGACCTATCTCCTGGCTGTGGGTCTCTAAGTGAAATATATAGCCTGGCTCAGCTGCCACCATTCTAGTTGTAAAATGTCACACATCTGCTAGTCAGTCTCTCTCTGTTGGCCTTTGGCAAGAAGAACTTTGTAGAAAGTGGATTTTCTAATAGAAACGTGCCAAGTTTTTTGTTGTTTGTTGTGTCTTTTTTTTTTTAGTAACAGTTAAAAAATTGTCTTCTGATTTTATTTCCTCAGTAAATCATAGGCTGTTCTACTTCTAAAGCTTTCTAAAAGATTAAATGAAAGAATCATTTAAACGTATAGAGAACGTCATAAAAGCAATCAAGAAGAATTTATTAATTGTGTCAATTGATTATGATTTAAGTCATTCTGAGGTCAGCAGAGATCTTACATCCGTTTTGTGACAGAGGACATAAGGACATTACCTCCACTTTATTAAAGAGGCAGTTAAGTAGTTTGTCTGTAACCACGCAGTTAGCAGGTTGTGGAGCAAAAAGCAATAGCCAGGTGTTCTGACTCCTGACCAAAAAGGCCATCATAGCAGGGGTCAAAGGTGCCCAGTTCAATAAAATATGCTTGCATCATTTCTCCCACATCCTACACGAGAACTGGGAAAGACAAACATCTTTGAGGTACCCACTACAGCACCCACTCCCAAATTTCCCTTTGCCCTTGCACTTGCTTCTAATGTAGGTCCAGATAGGATGAAAGGATATATTTTAGCTGGGCTTTGAAGCATAAATAAGAGTTCACTAAGTATTAAGAGAAATAAGGAAGAATATTCTAGGCAGAAATAACAAGAAGTACCAGAGCAGCACTAGAAGAGGCATTATGAAACATGCTTATACTTCCAAATCCAAAAGCCATAAACAGTAGGATTGCCAACTTCTGAAAATTCACATGGCATAATATTGTAGCCTCAGAGAGATCAAATCTATGATTCCTCTTATGAACTATTGGGAATGTGAAGAGATGAAAGCATGGATAACACATTTTCAAGCAATGCTTTTAGTCTTTTATTCGGAAAATATCAAAATCGGTCATTTTAGAAGATGCTAAAGCTCCCGATTTTAGAAGACTTTATAAATGAAGTTCACATAAATAATGCCACCAGTCCCTGCCATAATTCTATGAGTAGTAGCACTGTTATTATTTTCTTTAAGGTTTGGACAAAACTGATTTGGACAAAACTGATTTGAAAATGTGAGATATCAGTGTCATGATTAAGATCACATAAGTAATTTATCTCAGAGCTGTGACTGAAAAATAGGTATAAGGACTTCTTGTGCAGTGTTCTGAAAAATAACCCAGTTTGTAACAATTTTTGGAGGTAAAAGATAAACAAAAGATGATCAGAAAAAGAAACCAGCTATGGCAAGAACTGTAAAAAGGTCACTGTTTTCACTAACCCAGGATTGCTTATTTTCACACGTTAACATTTGTGGGCACTCTTCTATTGTTATTTTTCTTGTCACCTCTCTGTTTCCCCCTCTGGAGACCTAATCACAACCACACTTGTTCTTCAGAGCCTTGGACCTCCTGCTGTTCCTCAACCCGATTTTCTGTCCTCTGAATGCTGATGACTGCAGAGCACCCATGACACTCATTTCTGCCCCACCGAAATGCACATCTTCATATATCTTCATGGACCAGGAGTCTATGTACTGTCTGAGGCCTCACCTTGACAGGGTGGCCATACATCCTGCTTTGTCTGAGAAAATCAGGAATATTGAATAAAATCAGAAATTTTAGACCCAGTTGCCTACATCTCAATTTTCACTGTTGCCCTAGCATAGTTGAAAATGGTGGCTCCTTTCCCTTTCAAATGTGTTACAATTTTTTAAATTGTACATGGTCACCCTATGCCAAATAATCAGATAAATTAGTCTGTGCTCCTGAGAGAGAACAGGGATGGTATCAAAGGTTTTCTAGTCACCGCCCTGTCAACAGTGTGGTGGATATATTTTAAAACTGAATATGAAAAGTAAAACAAGTTTCTGTATGTAACTCCTGCACACAACTGTCGCCTATCAGAGAGCAGATGTTAATACTGTTTTCCCTAGTTATATGAGAGATAAGTATCCTTAGAAATTAGAATAGCTCCTGCATTTTAAAATAAAAACACCAATTCTCAGCTGAGACACTTGGTTCACTTGTCTTCTGAGGAAGAGCACTCCGCTTGTTTTCCATCTACTTTACTTACTGAACATTCTTAGTTTTCTTGCTGGATAGTTATTTTATTTCTGTTAAAAATATAGGATCAGTGCCCTAGAAAGCAGTCCTTGGAGTTTTTTCTCAGTCTACATGGCCTCCCAACGATCTCATTCAGTTCTGTGGTTTTATAATGACCTTATGCAAGTAACTCCTGGATTTCAAAATTTTAGACCCAGTTGCCTACATCTCAATTTTCACTCATACAGTTATTGATTTATTTATTCTCCCAGACAACAAACACGTTTTACCTGTTAATAATTGCAAGGCACTGCTCTATGTGCTATCACAGAAGTAAAACAGAGACGTTTCACTGGGGAAGCTGGCATTCTAGGGCATTAACAGGGGTCTCAAATATGTGTCAAACCAGAACTTTGATTCCCCAAATATATGCATGCACACATACACATATGTGCATGTATGCATGCACACATGTTCACAAACACAAACGTGCATCTTCCCAAGTTCCCTACTTCAAGATATAGTTCCACACTATACCCAGTTGCTCAAGCCAAGAATAATAGAATTTTTCCCAACTCTTCTCCTTTACTTTACTCAAAAGTTTGTCAGCTTTACACTTAAAGTATATTCTGAATCTCATCACTTCTCATTACATTTCTCTCTGCCACTCTAGACCAACCCACGACCATTGATGTCTTGGAATTTTGCAATAGCCTCTCTATTGTCTTCCTTGCTTCCACTGACATGTGTTACAATTTATTATCCACATAGCAACCATGATTCCTTATTAAACTTGAGCCAGATCCTTTCACCACTCAAGTCCCTCCAAAAGTTTTCTGTAAAACCTGGAATAAAATATGACACCTTCCCCATGCTTATAGCACCGTATGGATATAGCCATGCCCTCCATAACCTCACTACTCATGCCCTTTCTAACTTCTCTCCAGAACACTGCCCTCCTGACTGTCCCTTGGACATATTAAACCTACTTCCATCTTGCAGCCAATACATTTATTCCTTCTTGGCCTAAAATGTTCATACCCTAGATAGTTGCATGGCTCATGGCTTCTCTTAATTCAGGTCACTGTAGATGTTACCTCCACAGAGAGGCCTTCACTGATGACCTGGCCAAAGACAACCTCTCATGCCCTCATCCTCTCTCTATCCCCATGTCATGTTTAACCTTTGTTCCTAAACTATCATAAATATACATCTTTATTTCTTGTAATAATCTTCTAACACTTTGCTAGAATGCTGCCATCATAATGAAAGCAACTGTAGTGCTCACTGCTTTATCCTAAACCCTGGAAAAGTGTAGGCCATGCAATAAGAGTATCAACTGAGATCTGATGGATGAATAAATGAATCGATTCAAGCAATCTTAGTAACCTCTGCCACAGAAGACCTTACTTACTGGTGGCTCTGACATGAAATAAAACCCTAAGCTTGATGACAGACAAACATGAAAAACAATATCAAAATGTCTTTCAGCACTTTCTTTCTTGTCTGAAATGACAAGGAAGGGCAGCTTTGTGGTATGGAAGCTACACAATATTACATTTTTATTTCAAATTTCGTGACCTGAAGAAGTTACTGGATCTTTCTCTCCCTTAATTTCCTCCAAAGTTTTACCTGCCTCACTAAGCCATTGTGAAAATTACCTGAATTAATATCCATAAAATGCTTAAAACAGTGCTTGGCACATTGAAAATATATACTGTACCTCTTTGATTTCTTAAATTTTTATATTCATTTTTTATGGTATTTAGCAAGTGATACACCAGTTTGCTACACCTTCCTGCCCCCTCCACCAGTCTCGAGTGACTCCAGATGAGGCAGAAGGCTTTGATGGTGGATGGTATCCACGGTGTGGCTTTAATCCTGAGTAATCCGCAACCCTCTCGCTCCCAGTGCTTAGTGCTGGTTTTACTGGTAAGTGCTCAGTGAGTCCCTGATGAACCCAATTAGATTAGTGACAGACTCCTTCTACTTCCAGGTATACAAGCAGATGCAGAGAGGCTCACCATATGAGATTTTTGGCTTTATTCTCTTTATCATTTTCCCCCTCACCTTTTAGCTTTGGAGGCCTGAAATTGCCACATCAGCTGCTTTGGAGCAGGTGGATTAGCGGTGGTTTTATGGAGCATGTGGATAATGGTGCTTTTATTTGGGGGATGTTTCCATTTGTCTAAAAGAGGGATTGCTGCTGCTTTTACTACAGCTGCTCCTCTTCTCTGTTTAACTTCAGACACCTCAGGAAGAAGCAGTAGGGAGTAATAATAAATTACTTTATTCTGTTCATGTTGAACAGCAAGATTTTATAGCAAACTAACCCAACTCCACCTCTCATATCCCATCTGTTAAAAACAAACAAACCAACCAACCTGACAAAATCATTTAATGACATAAGACATGTAAGTTTTAGTCAAAACTTCCACAACCTAACACATTGTTTGGAATTTACAACTATTAATATAGTAATAACAGTGGTGGTAAGAATAATAAAAATAAAGAGAATACATGGGACAAATAAGAACTTCAAATGCTTATTCTGGTACTAAGGCCAGAACTGGAGGAGATGTTGAATCTTTCTACTCAACTCCAACTTGGAGCAGAAGAGTCAACAAAAAGAGCTCAGCTTATCTTTCATTCCTCATCTTTCCCACCAGAAGGTGGAAGACAGCTCCAGGAGGGAGCACTTTGGAGAAAGTGATGGAGATTTCTAGGGCCTAATTTTCCCCACGATGTTAAAATTCCAGACCATTTTCCCTTCAGTAGCAGGGAGCTGAAACAATACAATGACAGACTAAAATTGAAATGAGTCAACCTAGTAAGTTTGGTTCACCAGACCAAGAGATCCTCACAAAACAACATTATGTCTTTTATTCTGTGTCTTCAGTGCCTAGGATATCAGTAAATGTTTATTGAATGAATGAATGAATGAATGAATGAATGAATGTTCTGGCCTTAGCCCCCATTCACCTTTCTCCAAGTCCATTGTCTGGATTCTAGTTCAGGCTGCCATCATCTCTGACCTGGATTACTCCCCCAGCTTTATAACTAGGACCTCGATTTTCAGTTTTGGCTTCCTATCTCTGTCGGAATCCCTGCTGCTTTTTCTGTACTGCTGACAAAATTACATTTTCTAAAATGAAAATTCTTTCAGGACAGCTTCTCACTTAGATCTATCCAATGGTTTTTTATCTCTCTTGGTTTTAAAGTCCAGATTTTAATTTGTGCATTTGGCTTGTAACGCTCAATGTAATACAGCCCTGATAAATCAACAGCATTGTATCTTTTTACCACCATGATTATATTATACGATCCTGCCATAGGGAACAAACTTAATGCACAGATTTTAACACATACATTTTCCCCCCACATTTTAACATCCTCAATATGATGAATCTCAGTCAGTTATATAATTGCAGTATTTTTCTTTTATATTGCTACACAAAATATGATTCATTTTATATTTGATATCAAGCTAGATACTTTAACCCTTGGCTTTATTTTTTTTAATTTATCTTTATCATTGAAATAATTAAAGATGTCCCCTTTTTCCCCATTGACCCCTTCTACCCTGCACCCCCCCACCCCCAGCCCAGGCCTTCACCACATTATTGTCTGTGTTTATGGGCTATGCATTAACCCTTGACTTTAAATTCTGGCCCTTGGATGTATAGAAGGCAAACTCACAGAATACCTACCTGCTTAACATTCTTCTGGGGTAAAAGTCTCTTAGTTTTTACTGTCCCAGCTTCATAGAAGATACATATTTCTTTATTATTTTTATCCTCACCTGAGGATATGTATTTTTTATTGATTTTTAGAGAAAGAAGAAAGAGGGAGAGAGAGAAAGGGAGGGGGAGAGAGAGAGATCAGTATGAGAGAGAGAAACATCGGTGGGCTGCCTCCTGCAAGCTCCCCAACCTGGGATTGAACCCTCAACCTAGGTATGTGCCCTGACTGGAAATCAAACTCATAACATTTTTGGTGTACAGGGTGACACTCCAAACAACTGAGCCACTTGGCCAGGGCAATCATATATATTTCTTAATACAGTGTTTTTAGCTAATATTTATTTAAAACAAAAAATATATTTATGTCCCCAAAGTTCAGTGAAGCATTTTTTAACAAGATGACTTGCTGGAAGATTCTTGAGTTAAAATCCAAATACAAATGCTAGGATGCCAGAGTCACTTTTATAGGAACTGAAAAGTGTGCCAAATGTCACAAAGGATAGGTGCTGCTTGGAGACTGCTGCCGTAAGAGATGTAGCACAGTGTCTTCACAGTGTGAACAAGTCTCTGTCATTGTATGCCTGTCCTGAATGTGTTTCCACAGTGGCTTTCTTATTTACCCCATATTCTTGCATTGATTTTGTGATAGCAGTGAAGGATGCCAGAAAGAAAGAAAGAGACTAAGAGAGGTCATAAAAATAGAAAATGTTACTGCATATACTAAACACGTTAATAACCATGTTAATTGGTGATGAGAAACCTCAACATTTTGCAATGTAGTCCTGTTTTAAGATGTAGTCATATCACTGGGTTTTAGTTATATTGTAGAAATTTGCTAGAGGATTTTGGGATGACATGTGCAGTAGATTCTTTAATATCCTGTTGAACTAGTTTAAAGCCAGACCTTTACTTCAGGGATGGGGAACCATTTTTCTACCAAGGGCCATTTGGATATTTACATCATTCACTGACCATAGAAAATTAGCGACTTAAAAATTAGCCTGCCATATTTGGTCAAACATTTAATTAACTCACCCCTAATATGATGGCTGGAATTGCTTCTCTTTGGTGAAGACTTGGCAGGGCCAGACCAAATGATTTTCTGGGCCTATAAGGCCCACCGGCCAGGTTCCCCAGCCCTGCACCTGGACCTCATTGTATATGAACATAGACAAGTGACTTGTTCTGGTCAATGGGACAGTAGTAAATGCATAGCAAATAGAGCCTAAATGTGCTTTGAATTGTTCATAGTTTTTTGTTTTTTTTAATAGTATGATATTTTTGCATCTTAAAAACTTTGTGGCTAGGGAGAGACTGTCCCTTCCTAAACTAACCAGTTCTTGGAGACAGCAAAGAGCTCAGGAGGAAGTATGCCTTTGATATGAAAACTAACCAACCCAGAGTTTACCTCCTCTGTCTGGCCCATACATACTTTCTGCCTTAATCATCCCAGGACTAGACACCAGGCAACTAGAAACCACTCCTATACAGCATTCCCCCTTATTCACAGTCTTACCTTCTTTGATTACAGAACAATCATGGTTTGAAAATATTACATGGAAATTTACAGAAGGAAGCAATACATGTGTTCAGCTGCATACCATCCTGAGTAGTATGCTGACATCTCATGGCTTCTTGCTTGGTCCTGCCCGGGACTTGAATCATCCCTTTGTCCAGAGTATCCATGTTGTGTACCCCCCCTCCCATCACTGAGTGGTCTTCTTGGTCACCAAAACAAGTGTGACCATTATTGCAGTGCTTGTGTTCAAGTAACCTTTATTTCACTTAATAACATCTCATTCGCCTCAATCTCATCACTTAGGAATTTTATTATCTCACATCATCACAAGAAGAAAAAAGATGAGCACAGTACAGTAAGATACTTTTGAGAGAGACCACATTCATATCACTCATGACAATATATCGCAATTGTTCTGTTTTATTATTAATTATTGTTGTTAATCTCTTACTGTGCCTAATTTATGAATTAAACTTTACCACAGGTATGTCTGTATAGGAAAAAACATAGTATATGTACGGTTAAGTACTATGCATTGTGTTAGGCATCCACTGAGGTTCTTGGAACATATCTCCCGTGGACCAGGGATGACTACTGTAATTCAGAGCCTGCCAAAATATTCAAACTAACCAATCCTAAACTGTTTACCCTGCTCTAGCCTCAGTTTTCTCCTTGCTCCTATTTTCTGAGTCTTGACCACCCTCAGGCTCCCTCATATTGCCCTGGGTGGCATGCTGTGCCTACTGTTTCTAGGACCTGTGATATAATAAGCGTTGATTTTCATGAGCCTTTCCTCTGGCCTCACCTTACTGGCCAGCTTGTGTGGTTGGGCTTGGTCTCGTGAGAAGACCCTCGGTATAGCTGCTATTCTACAAACAATGAGAAACCATGGAGAAGCTGGGACTCAACCCACAACTGAAACCAACACCTGTCCATTTCATCCCAGATTAATCAAACCCCAGTTTACACATAAATACGTGGGAGCAAGAAAGAAACACTTGTTTTTATAAACTAACAAGATTGGGGAGGGAGTGTTATGTAAAATCGTTGTGGAATAGCATTTAATAATGGAAAAGAGAGTATTGGTTAGAGATTTTGCTCAGAGCATTTAATTTTTGAAAAGAAATGCTGGTGTTAAGTAAGAGACAGACAAAAGTTTTACTTGTGCTTTTTTAAAATTTGATTTTCCAATTACAGCTTACATTGAATATTATTTCATGTTAGTTTTAGGTGTACAGCACAGTGATCAGACAATGGTATACTTTACAGTGTTCCCCTCAATATTCCCAGTACCCACCTGCTACCATACATATTTATTGCAATATTTTAACTACATTCCTTTATTTGCATATTTATCTTATAGTCACTTAACCTGGGCTAAGGGCCCTTTGCCTATTCTTTGATGGTGCTGTCTTTCCTATATTTTAGCACATATCAAATGCTGCTGTATTCGTTTATCTAAACTATTGATTAGACTCTCATCTACCTGGAGGATAGGAACATTTTGTATTCCCAACACTTAGTATGATGCCTGGCACATAAAAGAATCTTAAAAGTTCTTTGCTGCCCTAGCTAGTTTCGCTCAGTGGTTAGAGCACCAGCCCTCAGGCTGAAGGGTCCCGGGTTTGATCCCTGGCCTAGTCGAGGCTCACAGGAGGCAACCAATCGATGTGTCTCTCTTACATGGATGGTTCTCTCTCCCTCTCTCCCTTTCTCTCTCTCCATTCCACTCTCTCTGAAAAGCAATGGAAAAATTATCCTTGGGAGGGGATTAAAAAAATATTTGCTGAATTAAATAAATTAACTCATCTCAACTCTGTGTCTCTAAATAGTATATGGCACTTTAAGCAAGATACTTTATGTTTATGGTCTCAGAATCTTTTTTTTTATGTCTAGAGAGGGTTGGTCTAAATTATCTCTAATGTTCTGTTTCTATAATACGTGTTCATGGGCTAAATTTAAAGAAAATTAATCATTTATATAATCATAAAGTTTACATAAATTTATGTAAACTTTTATCAGAAAGTGATAAAACATAAAATAAAAATTGGATTCCCAGTAATAAGATTAATCTGTTATATTTAACTGCATTTTCTTCCTTTAAAATATATCTCCTTTTCTTACATTTATTTTTACAACTCAGCCCAAATTTTTATATCATTAAGAACTCATTCTACACACATCTGTATCTTACTTTTTATTTAAGATTCTATCATGTTTTAATATTTAAGTAGAATGCTTATTAGTTCATTAAATTTTAATTAAAATTAATTCTAGCCTTTAAAATTATGGATTTTTTTACTAATTTTAGCTTTGGCTGTACCACATTAGCTTTGGGAGGTGGTCTTTTCTATCTCAATTTTTATAAATTCACTTATCTGTTCATTTATTAATTTAACAGATTTAGCACTCACACTATTATAGTACGCTCAGCACTGTTTTAAGCACCGGATTTCTAGCTATGTATGAGAGAGATAAAGGTTCTGTCCTAAAATAACAAAATTTCTAGTATCTGTATATTAGACAATGAACTATAGCTTGAACAGGAAAACCAGTTCTCGCCTGCTTATGCATAAACAATAATTTCATCTTTCTTTTAAATTCTTAAATAAATTTACTTGTGCTCCCATTTACTGGTTTGAAGAATTTTGTCTCTGTGTATTAAAGAGGATTTCCTAGGTTCCTACTGCACAGGTTCTAATGAAAAGGTATTACATTATTTTCCAAGGGACCTACAAATGAAGCCATTTACTGCTGAGGTCAGTTGGCCACTCAAAGTACTTTACGTTATCAAACCAGAACACTTTATATTGGAGTTTAAGAAAGTGATCTCTTAGCTGTTTTATCCAAGAACGATGGATAAATGCTTTCTTTTCTTTACATCTGTGTAACTGGAGAACTCTCTCAAATTGCTTTCACAAAAGTGAATTTAAGTCACAATTTAAAGAATAACTGATTGTAACTTTAAAATGGCAGTTTTCTTCAAGCTTCTATTATTTCAAAAAAAAATCTTAAAGGGCTAGAAACTAGGCAAGGCACCACATTATAACAGTTTAGATTTCCTTTATGAACCATAGTTACCTTGGATTCTAAGTTTTTAAAAAATGTATTTATTTGTTTATTTTATTTTACTTTTAAAATACACTTTACTGTGGAAAGCAAAAGTCTGGTATATGAATAATTATTGTTATAGTGTTCTACAGATGCTTGAAAATGTGCAGGTGGAGTAAAATAATCCATATCTACCTGTGACTTCATATATCAAGTAGACACCATAGACTGGAAAACTAGTTCATCAGTTCCTCAGGACTCCTTGCAGCCAGAGGTGGCCATGTCTGCTAAGAGGTGTGTTATAAAACCTTAGCTTTGACAAATATAGCTGCAGTAGCCTGTCCTCTTTGCCATGTTTTCTGTCTGGAACTGGAATATGACTGAAAGGGTGGCTCCCATCTTGTGACCATTAGTAAGAGAGAGAGAAGTTAAGATCATAGAAGAGAGAAATTGGGTTCTTTAAAGTCATAATTGAGCTGCCAGAAAAGCATTAAATTAACAACAAATGAATGAATCAACCAGTCACTTAATAGCGTCTCTCAGCCAAATGTTGATCAAATTTACACAGCACGGAATTGAGGGTTGCACTCTCTGATTCAAATTATCATAAACCAAGGTATGTGATTCACTCCATAATAATGATGTATATGAAATATATGGAACTTCAGAGGAAAAATGTTTCTCATAATTGGGGAACTAAAGACTTCATGGAGGAAGTCCTTAAACATATGTAGTTATTATGGAGATGTAAATTAAAGCCAAAATGAGACACTGCTACACATCCACTTGAATATATAAACATCAATCAAAAACCAAAACGCAAGTGTGGTCATGGATGTAGAGCAATCGGAGCTCTCATACATTGTTGGTAGAAGTATAGGATTGTATTCTTGCTCCGAGAATCAGTCTGCAATTTCTTATAAAGCTATGCATACACTATCCTTTGAGCCAGAAATTCAATACCTAGGGCTTAAGAGAAATGAAAACTTATACAAGGGCATTCATAACAACTTTATCAAATACCTCCTTTGTTAACACCTGTGTCCTTACTGAGTTTCAAACTGTATAAAAGAAAAAGAGATAATTATGACATGATACAAACAGTACTTATTACAACTTCCTTGGTATTGAACTAATGATAACCAAAAATATTTCATTTTTATCAAGCACGATAAAATACAGTCTACCCCCTTATTTTCAAGTGGTATGTTCCAAAATCCCCACGGGATGTCTGAAATCGTGAATAGTACTGAACCCTATATTTACTATGGTTTTTTCTATAAATACATACCTACATACCTATTAAAAAGTGTAATTTATAAAGTAGGCACAGTAAGAAATCAATAACAATAACTAATAATAAAATTGAATAATTATAAAAATACATTGTAATAAAATTTATGTGAATGCTGTTCTTTCTCAAAATATGTTATTATATTTGTACTCACCTTTTCATTAAAAAACAACAACAGTTTATGGCTTTTCTTTAGCATATCTGAATTACCAGCATCACTACTTTTGTATTTACCAGCATCATTACTTTTTTAATGGGGTCATTATTAAATAAAATAAGAGTTACTTGAACAGAAACACTGCCATGCTGTAACAATCGATCTGATAACCTAGAGGGCTGTTAAGTGAGTAATGGGCAGGTAAGGTATCGAGAGCGGAGATGGTGGACAAATCGATAATTCATTTCCTGGGTGGGATGGATCAGGACAGAATGGTGCACAATTCAAAACTTGTGAATTATTTATTTCTGGAATTTTTAATTTAACATTTTTGACCACAGTTGACCATGGGTAACTGAAACTGAGAAAAGTAAAACCACCAATAAAGGAGGACTACTGTATGTATTTATCTTACACTGTTTTTAAAGCAATTTTTAACACTTTGTTTCTTATATAGGGTTGCTGTAATATGGTTACCAGTACATTAAGCACCTTGTGTACATCCATTGGGACGAGCATTTTGTTCTCACATTAATGTGGATGAGTCCAAGGCTTCATTCAGAGGAAGAGAGCTTTATAGCTCCAAATTCACTGGAACACATAGGATTTCTTTAGAACCACCATCTCAGGAATATGCTTCGTATCCCTAGGTCACTATTCTTTATGCTTTGTTTTATAGTTACTTCTACGAACCCCTTTCGGCCATGATCCCTTAAGGAAGGCTGGACTTCTAAAAACATCTTTGAGTGCTTAGTTTTTCCTATGAGACATAGGCACTTAGCAAGATTTTCAATGCTCAGAAAATATCTATGGAGTAGCTACAATGTTGAACTAACAAGGTGGTTTCTAAATTTATCTGCATATTAGGACCCTCTGGAAATCTTTTTAAATGTTTGAAACCTTGAGATAAACCCCAAATCAATTAAATCACAATCTCTGGGTAAGGAAGAAAATCATTAGTATTTTTCAAAGATCACCAGGTGATTCATATATGTAGACAACTTTGGGAACAATCATGTTAGCAGTGATAATTAAAAATCTACATTAAAGGTGCTATGCTTTTATCTTTTGACAGACACTTAGGTTGTTTACATACCTTGATCAACAATGAATAAAGAAAATGAGATAAAGAAGTGGGATACAAGTGTGTGTGTATGAAAAATGAGATATTATATTACCTTTAAAAAAGAGAGATAGAGTCCTGCCGTTACAATAGCATGGAGGTAGCTGGAGCCCATTCTGCTGAGTGAAATAGAGAAAGACAAATAATGCATGGTATCACTTACATGTGAAATCTTAAACGTAAAAATAAAAGTTGGAACTTATAGAAACAGAGAGTGGAAAAGTGGTTGCCAGGTGCTGGGGATGAGAGAAATAGGGAGAGGTTGGTAAAAAGATGCAAACTCTCAGTTATAAGACAAATAAGTCTGAGAATATAAAGAAAAACATGGTGACTATAGTTGACAGAATTATATTATATAATTGAATTTTGATTTTTAAAATGTAGATCTTAAATGTTCTCATCAAAGAAAAAAAAAGAAATGTGTGAGGTGAAGAATTTGTTAATTAACTCAATGGAGGAATCCTTTCATAGTGTAGACTTATATCAAATTACCACATTGTACATCTTAAATATCTTACAGTTTTATTTGGTAATTATATCTCAATAAAGCTGAAAAGAAGGAAGGGAGAGGTAGGGGGAGGAAGAGAAGGAAGAAAAAAGAAAGGAGATATATTATGGAGATCATTTGGTCCAAACATTAATTTTTCAGTTTTTAAGAGGAAATTTTTAAGAGGAAAATGTTATAACATTAGAACTCTTAAATCAATTTTATTGCTGTAGATAAATAATTAAAGTTAAGTACATTTGAAGACACTACCTTCTGTGAAGTTTTAATAGTTTAGCAGTAGTCACCAGTTTATATACATGTAGCCATTTAGACATTAAATCTGAAAGTAACAGGCTGTAAGATATGAACAGTGGCTTAGTGGGTATTTGGTAAAGATCATATTGAGGAAGTTTAATATGTTTGTGTATATATAAAGTCATATTAAGGCTTTTCCAAAGACAAGGGAAATCAGTCATAAGAATTTATGTAGTAAGTTATATACTTTAATAAAAACATAGATGGAAAAACAGCAGAACATTTTTGTTTTGATTTTGTAAGGTAGCAGTCATATTACACATTAAAAGGCATATTGTGTTGTACATGGCTTTTGGTTTTTATAAAGAGCTACACTGTTTTATGGAATTCAATCAGACATTCCCCGTGTGATTAAGTTACTAAGCAGAGCAGGGTCTTCTGGAAAAGATATTATTCGATTTACATTCTATAGATTTTTCTAATTATATTCATGATACAAACACACTTCTAGGTAATTTAATTCAGGGTCACACCCGAGATAGTAGGTTAAGCACTTTGTAACCCTATCTCTGGTGTCAGCACTGCCAAAAGTCTGTTTCAGTTGTCATCTTTACCAACACATTTCCCCTTTTCTTGGTTTATTTTATCCTGGTAACATTAAGTCCTATCAGAAAAAAAAGTAGGTATAATTTTCTAATGAAAAATGTAAATTATATGGTTACATTTTGAATATTTAGTAGAAACGTTTAGAATGTGTTTAGTGCTGTGATATTAAAGAATATCTTTAATACATAAATTCTACAAGAATTTAGAAATTCTAAAAGTTTTTAAATGAACAGAAATGTACATGGACAAACAAGAAGATGACAGTATTGGCCAGCGGGCGTGGCTCAGCGGTTGAGCGTCGACCTAGGATCCAGGCGATCGGGGTTCGATTCCCGGTCAGGGCACATGCCCGGGTTGCGGGCTGCAGCCGATCAATGACTCTCTCATCATTGATGTTTCTCTCTCTCTCTCTCCCCCTCCTTTCCGCTCTCTGAAATCAATAAAGATATGTTTTAAAAAAAAAAGATGACAATATTGTATAGGTGGTCAAAATAGAGAGAAATGCTTATCAATTTTAATATAGACATTTGCCTATAATACAGGTTCAGAGGAAATTCTGGGCATTTCAAAGTTTTATGTATTCACCTGAATGAAGAGTAAACAAAAGTTATGACTTGATTGTGAATATTCTTAAACTGAATTGAAGTTAGACTGGTAATTTTGTAAACTTCTTTCTTGTTGGCTTAGCCTTGGCATATATTTTCAAAAACTAGCACTTATTTTTTACTTAATGATTCACAGAATTATAGAAATTAGGTTTTTGAAAAGTGGCAAGGACTTTAAAGAGGAGTAAGATAACAGAGTTCATAACTGTTGGTTGTCCTAGGACAGCCCATATTTTTTAGAACTTTCAGAGGTAATAACCGCAGTTATATCCATTCATTGATTTAAGGAATTAGATTAAAATTAGATTGATATTTTAAAAATTTGTATTTTTCAATTCAGTTGACATTCAATATTATTTTATTTTAGTTCCAAGTGGTTAGACCATTATGCAATTTACCAAGTGATCACCCTGATAACTCTAGTGCCCACATGGCATGATACATAGTTATTACAATAATATTGACTATATTCCCTATGCTGTACTTTACATCCCTGTGACTGTTTTGTAACTACTGAGTTGTACTTTTTAATTCCTTTGCCTTTTTCACCCAGCCCCTCTCAACTCCTTTCCCATCTGACAACGCTAAGTTTGTTCTTCGTATTAAGAGTCAGTTTCTGTTTTGTTTGTTTATTTTGTTTTTTAGATTCCACATACAAATAAAATCGTGGTATTTGTATTTCTCTGGCTGATTTATTTCACTTAGCATAATACCTTCTAGTCCATCCATGTTGTTGCAAATAGTGATATTTTATTCTTTTTTATGACTGTGTAATATTCCACTGTGTGTGTGTATAAGCTTTTTTTCTCTTTTTGCCATTTATTTTTATTTAGTTTGTGTTAAATGCAAATAAATTTCATACCATGAGAAGTTACTGTTAATAAAAGCATAAATACAAAAACACAATATATAATCCAAAATAGATGTACGGCATTCAGGTATGAAACAAAAGGAAATATTCATTCTCACACAGAGTAGCTTGAGATCTGTTGGGTACGGTGTTCCTGGATAGGTTTCTAAAGATGGAAAAATGACTTTGGTTATCAGGATTACTGTGGCCATATTAGATACTGGAACATCTGAGCATCAGTGTGTGACCATGCAAATAAAAGACTTTAGGAGTATCTAGTCTTTTTAAAAATTTTATCTTTATTATTGAAAATATTACAGTTGTCTCCCTTCCCCCTCAAGGGAGTATCTATTCTTAAAGAGGTTTCTGTGCATCAAAGCAGTTGTGAAAAGATTTACTTTCCAGAATCAAGCTCACATTAGGCTTTGGATCAGGTTCTGGCTATTTAAAAACATTGATTAATAACAGAAAGTATTCTAAATATGGCTATGCTGATTCATGGTTTCAAAAATAAGTGTGTACAGAAAGAGTTTAAAAGTTTTTCTAAATTTAATGTAAGTTTCCAATCTTCACTTCCCAAATACCTGATTTACAGTTTTGGCTTCTTCACATAATTTGTTTTCTCAGTTTTAAGATTTGTTGACTTTACCTTAAAACAAATCATTTTTTTAATTGTAAAAATTATTCAGCATATACAAAAATAAAAAGCATTTTTAAATTAGTTGATGTCAGTGTATGTCTATTCTTTGGAATTAGCTCAACTAAATGAAAGTGGAGCTCTTTTTGAAAAGGAATAGGCTATAAGTATATAAGCAAAATTTACTAGTTATGCCTGAATTGGGGGTAGATTCCAATCCATCATTGTCCTGGCATATATCAATTACCACACAAAAGTCAAATGCAATGTCAAATCCAAAGCCTCAGAGGAAAGAGTTGGGTTCCCAAGAGAAGAGTGACAAGCTTAGCAATGTAAAACTTTATGTAGTTACACTGGCATTAAATTGGAAGCTTTTTGCATTATCTAACTGTGTTATGGCCTTATACTTTTAATGAACCAAGTGAAAACTGACTTTATTCCTAATCCCATCCTTTATCTGTAGATAAGATAAAATCTATTTTTAAGGTAGAGTTTTATGTGTCCATACTTCTTAAGCACATTTAAGGAAATCATCTCTGAACTAGTTTGGGGTGTGTCTCCCTTCACCTTGGACATGAAATTCCAGCAGAACTGATATTGGCGTTCACCACCTAGTCAAACCCCGCACAGGCCACATGCTCTTCAAACCAATCATATTTGGGGTCCTCAACATTTTCTGTGTGGAATTAGGAGATTCAATGAAGACCTGTTTTTAACTTGTTACACAGATGCCATTTGAATTGGGTTTAGAAGATGAGGAAGTACAGATGTTTCTTGGCCAGAGCGTCTTAACAGTAGAGATGCAGAAGGGAGAAAGACATCACGAAGGGATCGGCTGCTGACTGGAGACTGCCACTTGCCCTGGTGGTGCCATTCGCTGGACTTGGGATCGTCAAAGAATTGTGGAAGGGGTTACTTGAAGGTGTTACAACAGTTGTTTGATTTAAATAAATCTGTGTGGGTAGGAGCAGTGCCCGAAGCAGCCGCCCCAGCCTGAGCCTGGCGAACATCACTCTGCCAGTGCCCACTCTGTTGGTGTGTGGCCGGGTGCTTGGAGAACCACTAGGTCCTGGGTGGCACAGGCGAGGTGGGATCTGCACCACATCTTGTGTATCTACCTGTCTATTGATGGGCATTTGGTTGCTTCTATATCTTGGTAATTGTAAGTAACATTGCAATGACTAGAGAGGTGCATATATATTTTTGAAATAATGTTTTGGATGTTTTTGGATAAATACCCAGAAGTAGAATCACTGGGTCATAAGGCAGCTCCATTTTTAAATTTTTGAGGAACCTCCATACTGTTTTCCATAGTGGTTGTACCAAAAAAACTGATATTTTGCTTCCCCCCTCTATGGATAAGCGAAAAAACAAAAATAGTTATCTCAGTCACCTCTCACTTGAACAAGAAGGAATCAACATATTTAATCAGTAGATGACTTTGCCTGTATGTGTTTGGTTTGTACATCTGAAGTATTTTTAAATTATTTGCCAACATTTTAAAATTTGAAAAAAAGTTTTAACAGTATTTAAAAATAATTTTTAAATTTAAAAAGTGGAATATTTTACATAAATATCCTGATTTGTGGTTTACCATGAGAGCCACTGGCCCACTCTCATTGGGCCTTCATTTCCATATGGCAGCGTCAGGCTAGAACTGAGCAGCTATTGCCCCCTGGTAGCTGAGCATGTGTCACACAGCTTGGCAAAGTGTCTGCCTCGTCTTACCTCACTCATGACCTGTGTAGCTCCTAAGGACACCTGAGTATTTAATTCCTGGAATTTGTATTTAAAATGTTATATAGGTAAATAAGGTATGGGTCAAAAATGGTGCTGACTTCAGACACCTAGGATTCTAAATTACACCACACTCCTTTTTTCACCACCAGCATCTGGCCTTTGGAATGCAAGTGAGAATGAAAGTGCTTCCAACAGTAGATAGAAAATACCTGTCAGTTCCTAACTCTGATGTGTCCAGTGCTGATATTGTTTGATTGCATTTATAATTTTTAGAATTTGAAAACCATCACACAAGATGA
The DNA here is from genome assembly GCF_054644295.1 of Miniopterus natalensis. Taxonomy (NCBI): domain Eukaryota; kingdom Metazoa; phylum Chordata; class Mammalia; order Chiroptera; family Miniopteridae; genus Miniopterus; species Miniopterus natalensis. The sequence continues at coordinate 68,782,775 of NC_142082.1, read as the reverse complement.
TAACTATCTCCAAACTCATTGGTCTGCCAAGTTTGTGATCCACCTGACCTCTAATTGCTGGTTAGCTAACAAAAAGGAAGGCCTGGCAAGATCAGCAATCGGATGGAGGAATATTGTCAGGGAAATTCTAGAACTGGCTGCTGCAGCAAAACATGCATTGTTACTTGACCTTCCCTTGGATTACCTCTGATTTCAGATGTTACAGTGATGGGGAGCTTCTTGTGAGATCAGACATGCCTTGTTCAGATGAAAAGTGAGTCTGTTCATTTTCTTTCCGCAGTTTTTTTTTACTCTGCTCCTCCAGTCCATGAAGAAGTACAGTCTGAAAGCCATTTGAAGGCAACCTTCAACCGATGGGCCTGTGGACCAGTGGACAAATGCTCTAGCTTTCTGTCCTTCAGAAGACAGAAAGACAAAAGGTAGAGTAGATTTTCTCTCCTTGAAAGTTCCACAAAACAGTGAAAAATACATATAAAAGGAAAGATTACTTCCGTACATCCACAGACAGGGGGCAAGGACATTTCATTCACCTGAAAATTAGCAGCATGCTATATATTACCAGGAAAAACGGTGCCAAGAGACAAAGCTGATGGATATCTTTTCCTTATTCAGTTAAGTGCAGGGCAGGCAAAGTGGTATTCCCCCCCACTTTTTTTAAAAGGGAGACAGAAATAGAAAACCATAGGCAGTAGAGAGACAAGCATATGGAAGGAAAGGCCAAAGAAAGGATATGGCAAAGAGCGAAGCGACACAAACTGTGCTTGACAATTATATCTGGAGTGACATAGAAACATGTATGATAATTTAGGCAAAAATAACTTCTGATTATCTCAACATTCGAGAACCTCAATAGCATTCATTTGGAAGTAGAATTTCTCCATTTTTTTGGTCTTTAAGGGGGAAAATATGACACTTTACATGTGTGTATAGGATATATCCTCAGCTTCAACAGCATGCCAGGCATGTAGCACTAATTCTTCAAAAATGGATGCTGAATAATGAATGAATGATGTCCTGGCAATGAGTGAGATGCTCATTAATTGGTTAGTTTTTCAGCGTGTTTGGTCATAATGTTTTCCCAGATCTATTTATTAATTACTTTCTATCCCAAGTGAATAATATTTCACTGATTTTGCTTAAGCTTTATCTCCCTGACAACTGAATTCATATGAGAAATTATTGCTTCAGGAGCCAGGGAATAACACATTTCTAATACATTTGTCACAATTATTCATAAAATAAACAAAACACTTGCATTTTTAACATATATTTCAATCTAAGTAGTTGTTCAATATTAGAGCAAACAGAACCAACCTACTGATCCCATGTACTTACAAGTCTAACTATAAAATTTGGCACAGGTTCAAAATTTTGAGCCCTGGTTAAAGTTTCAATAAAAAAACAAAAGTGAATTTCATTTACTTGGTGTTATTCTTTATTTTCTTTTTTGTTTATTTTTATTAAATTAAGTGCCTGGTATACTTTATGCATGTGGTTAGATGTTAAGATGTACAGACAAATAAGACACAATCTCTGCCACATTGTGGTGGACATTGTCATTCCTTGTGGTCATGCAACATCTAAATCTCCTTCACCATAAAGATCTTGTTGGGATTAGAGATCATTCTGGCTCAACCTGCCAGATTTCTGCTTTCTCCTACCTCCTTGTATCAGAGGCTCAGACATGTGATCTAGTTTTGCCAATCAGTGATATTTATGCTGATTTGGACCCAGAAATACCAGATAAAGGGACCGTGGATCTCTCTCCTAATGTGGCAAGCAGCAGCGGTGAAGCCTACAGAATCAAGTTTCCCCATGTAGTAGTGGCCCCAGAGAAAGTCATAACACCAAGGGTGGTAGTAGTTTTCTTACAAGAGGAATTCTGCACATAGTTTAGTAACTTGAACCTAATTCCATAAATTCCATTGATCTGATTTCATAGATCTCCTGTTGATTCATGTAGCTTATACAGTATCTATTTAATAAATTTGTTTTCTGTTTCTATCATCCAAAATAAAATTATTGATTGCTACTAGAAAACCTAACTCACACACACACACACACACCCATATACACACACACTTCTTTTAATCTAGTAACAGAAGACAGACACATGCCTATTAAGATTTTTGGTTATGTTTATACATTCTTGATAATAATAGTTTTTATGATGAATAATCCACCCATAAAGGTAGTTAATTGAAAATCTACCCTGTACTTGGCATCACAATTACAGCCATGTACCACTTAAGGACAGGGATACATTCTGAGAACTGCATCACTAGGCAATGTCATCACTGTGTGAACATCAGAGTGCACATAAACCTGGGTGATATAGTCCACTACGCACTCAGGCTGTATGGTATATACAGCCCATTGTTACTACGCTACAAGCCTGGACAACATGTCCGTGTACTGAATGCTGTAGGCAATTGTAACAACGATATATGTGTATTTTAACATATGTAAACATAAAAAAGGTACAATAAAAATACAATATAAAAGATAGAAAATGGTACACCTATATATGGAGGGCACTTACCATGAATGAAGCTTGCAGGACTAGAAGATCCTCTAGGTGAGTCAGTGGATAAGCGGTGAGTGAATGTGAAGGCCTAGACATTACTGTACACTACTGTAGACTTTATAAACACTGTACGCTTAGGCTACACTAAACTTATAAAAATTATTCTGTATTAAAAGCTCTGAGTAATGTGCTGTACTATAAAATTACCATGGCTACACCATCACTAGGCAATAGAAAATGTTCAGCTCCATTACAATTTTATGGGACCACCGTCCTATACGTGGCCCATTGTCGACTGAAATGTTGTTATGCAGTACATGACCGTGTTCATATTTTGTCTCATTCACTTAGCTAAAAATTGGATAGCTGCAAAAATTCTGATTTGTCTTTTGCTAGTAAAGGACATTATAAAATTAAAATAAGAACCTGCATGTAATGTGCACAACACAATTCCTGGCACATAGTGGCTGTTCCTCAAATGCTAGTTTTTTAAATTTACATATATTAATATGTTTCGAAGCAGTTTTCATGTTGGATTTACAGAAAAAGTAATGTAACAGAAATAAGGGCTAGGCCAAAATTAATCTAGTGTCTAGAAGGCCTAATTTGAAAATCAAAGGATTAATTTTGTATTGAAATATGTGTGTGTGTGTGTGTGTGTGTGTGTATACACATATATATAATGTCATTTTGTACTTATAAATTAGAATCCATAAACATAATAGTAGATTTGTGTACATTATTTTAATTAGGATGCATTTTGTCCAATTTTATTATATATAAATTTTATTCAAAGAGTGTCAAGCTCAGGATTCTTCCCTGAACTTAGACTCACGTATAAAACTTTTTTTGTTAAACTCATTTCAGTTGGCAAGTACAGGTCCCTCTTTAGTTTCCTAAAGCTGCTATAACAAAGGACCACACTGGGCAACTTAAACAACAGAAATTTGTTGTCTCTCGGTTCCTGAAGTTATCAGTCTGTGATCAGAGTGTTGGCTGGGTCGGTTCATTCTGAGGTCTGTGAGGGAGAATCAGTTCCATGCCCCTCTCCTAGCTTCATGTAGTTTGCTGGCATGAATGCATCATCCTAATCTCTGTCGTCATCTTGATGGAGCATTCTCCCTGTATGTGTAGCCCTGGGTCTAAATTTTCCCTTTTTATTAGGAGACAGTTATATTGGGTTGGGGCCCACCCAAATGACCTCATCCTAACTTGGTCATCTGCAAAGTCCCTATTTCCAAATAAGACCACATTCACAAGTAGGGGTTCATATTAGAACATCTTTTAGAAAGACACATTTCATCTTGTAATAAATAGACCCTCAACCATAACATATCCAAATGCAAACACTTGCTCTCTTCTCTCCCTGTCCTATGTGTTAGCCCTCACCAGTCTTCCTCTCTTAACACTTTTTCCGCTGTTGGGGAAATGGCATCGAATTATATATTCCAGCCCAGCAGCCCAGAGAGGCACTATAGGGAATGAGACAGAACACTAACTTTGGAGCCAAAGGGCCTTGGTTTGAGTTCTTTCTCTCTCATTTATAATCTGTATAACCTTGGCAGATTATTTAACCACTATCTGCCTCAAGTCCCACACCTATTCAATGGGGACAATATAATGCCAACCCACGGTTTAGGAATCAAAGTTCTATGCCAATTCCTAGTTTTTACATGGGTAGAGTCAGTAACTTTGCTTTTAAATGCAGAATTTTCTTAGAAGAAATACATTACCTCATACATAACTATTAATTAAATCGTGTGTGTGTGTGTATACTCAAGAAATAAATAAGAAACTTATGCTCTTACTTGAATATTCATGAGTAAAAATTCCTGCATATAAAAAATAAGGTGAAACTAAACTAATACTTATAAGGGAGAACATGTGCAATGCTCAATAATCTAACCAGTATATGGCTGCTTAAATGAAGTCTTCTTTCAAATAGCTTATTTAAATACAAATTAAATAAATACTATTAATTAAGAGATAAAAGAATAATCAGCCTAAAATCAAAGGAAAGTTATTTTAAGGAACATGTACCCTGAATCATTATTCTAAATTACTTCTTTAAGAAGTAACAATTTTATTTGTCATGTATGTGCCTTGCTCTATTCCAAAAGTGTGAAAAGTCAGCAGGGTTTTGCATTCGTGAAAGAGTAAATAGGCTGACCATTGTAATATCACATGCAGAGAATGAATCACCTCTTGCTAATAGTGGAAATGTCAGTCCAACATCTGGACCACACAGCAGTGACAAGTTTTTAAAATAAAATGTGTTTGTAATTTTAATTTTTAGTATAAAAGGAGAAATTATAGGTTAATTCTTATTTATAGAGACCTGTTTTCTTTCTTTACAGACTTCTGGGATTTATTAAAATTCTGAACTTATATCTTAACCCTCTAAACTTATTTTTCTTATCACGGGAGAGAAGTGGCAGTTCTAATTTATACCTAGCACACCTGATGCAGACAAAGGGAAACAACTCGTGCAGACTCAGGTAGAGCCGTTGCCTGAAGCTTGAATAGAAAGCCTGGGGTTTCTTACTCGCCAGTCCTGATATCTGGTCCACCAGCAGTCCCAACACCTTATGAAAACATTACATAGTGAATCCAAAACTCCATTATATATGAAAATTAGAGCAGAATTGCAATTATGTCAGTAAACCTGGTTAATTCAGGTGAAAATACGATTTTATTTACTTCAAATAATACAACTTACTATTTACAGATATAGCAGCAGCTGATTATGATTTCGTTTTATTTTTTTCTCCTTTCCGGTAAAAGTGGTTGTCATTCTGTATCTATATATTTGTACATTTGGTGGAAGAATTGTATCAGGTTAATGAAGTATCTTTTGCACCAGATGTACTAGTTTTCCCCTCCTTATATAAAATAGCTCTCGGGCTCTCTTCAATTCTGCTCTTAAAAAATATAAAATCTGGCCACTTTTGCTATCAGTCTCTGTGAGCCTTAAGTAGTCCGCTTTCATGGATCTGCTATGCTGCTGCAGGCCACAGGAAACGACGTGCCTGCACTTCGAGGCCGGCTTACTTCATTAACCATTTGGGTGGCAGACAGGAATATTCCCCCTGGACTCTCTCCAGGATTTGTCATCAGGAAAGAATGAACTTGTCCCTGTTGTAGATACTGAGCACTGTCAAGAGAATATTAGGGACCCACCGTATGGTTGACAAACTGGCTGTGGGAGCCACATAATATGTGAGAAGTTTCTTGTCTTTATTTTGCTCTCAGCTGATCCGGACTCTGGAAGGCCAGTGCCACTCGAGGACCCTTCACAGGGAAATGAAGAGCTACCAGGCGCGCAACACGTTACCATTGGCCTCTGAGGGAAAGTGAAATACTGTTTTAGTGGGAACTAATAACTCTAAAAGTTACCGATTTAAAAAATATAGAGATGGAGTTGTACATAAATAGCAGACCATAACTTACCAAATTGCATAGTACGATTGAATCTTCTGTGCAGTATGTGTTCAATATAAGTTTATGTTAGAACATGCTGTGTTGCTAAAGTTTATAAAAGAATGTCTATAAATGGGCATCTTCCTCAAAATGCTGCTTTTGCCTTCGATGATACCTCTTACACTTCCAGCCATTGTTTATTTGATGGCTTGTTATTAGCAACCAAAAACACATTGTGCTATGAGAAGGCAACATTGAGACACACAATTGTATTTATTCCCATAATCTTCATACGACAATATAATTGCTGTTTGGTTAATAAGCCTAAGTACCGGTGATGAATGTAAGTTTGTGTATGGCATATTGATGATAATATCTGAGTAGGATAAGCTGCCAAATGAAAGGCAACGAAAAAAAGAAATATTGCAGTCCAAATTGCATTCCAAATAACTATTTTTCTCTCTGTGCAATCAAAATTGTATAGTGTGCGGTTATTTCCATAAACACCCATTGGTGCTGTAGAATGAAAACATTAACTTCATGTGATTCACAGCAGATGCCAGTAACATAAACCTGCACACCTGTGGTGAATAGGGTTTAGTAATTTCTCCCCGATTAAGAAAGTGTATCCTACCATTCTGCAATTGCAGTGGCCATTTATCTTTTCTATTAGGCTTGTAATTAATCACCAAGGCATGAACTGCTTGATGCCAGGTCGACATAACCCTCTGGCATGTGGCTGAGGGTTGGATATAGAAACGTGTTGCACCCTAAATGAGACACAGAAAGCGCTCTCTAGTATTTATTTGTTTGCGGGTAACGTATAGGGCAAATGAGATGTAAGGAAAGGGAGTCTAAATTAGCAGTGAAAAGTGCGCCTTTCTTAGTTCAAGCTAAAGAATAGATCTTCCTCACTTACACTTTTCAAGTTTTAATAGATCTGTTTGGCTATTGTTAGTGAGAGGAAGAAATGGGTTTCTGTTCATGTAAGTGGGCAAAGTACACTTTCAATGATAACAAGATAATTGTAAGTAATTGTCACAGTCTGTGTGAGGAGAGGCTCAAGCTGCTGTAACTCAGGTGTCCACTAAGCGAGCTAAATCTCTTAGCTAACTCTAGTAAAATGCTCTAAACATACTCTTCATGCATATAAAGGACCCCCTGCCTCCTGGTAATGCCAAAAGGGGAGAAGAGAGGTAGGCAGAAACATTCAAGTCGATACATTGTAGGTTGTACACTGCTGTGAACAAAACAAAGACAGTCCTTAAAACTGTATGTAAAAGATGAAGCTTTTTTTTTGCAAAATTGTTCTTCATAGATTATTTTGTAAATCAGCCTCGGTACTGTACCTTTACCATGTAGCCTGTGTACTTGAGTAGTTTGTTTTATGTGCATCAGTATTTTAATAATTTACATGGGTGAGGACTCTTTTCAGAAAGGTTTTAAAGACAGAGTGGGTTCAGTCCCTTAGACTTTGTATTGAGCTGTTTATTGACCCAAGAAATCACTAGAAGAGAAAAGAAAACTGACCTGTTCTGTCAGATAGCTGTAAGTAATTTAGAAACCTGAAACAATGATTAATAAAAATGAAAATAATAATTTAAAAAAGACATGAAAGCATATGGGATATAAAAATTCCTATTTTTACACCCGTTTTAAATGACTAAATTAAGCCATGAGGTTAGTCAAAAAATTGAATATGTTGACAATGTGGTAAAAGATTAGTTGTGATACTTTATCTGAAATAAAACTTTTTTTTTTTTTTCATAAAAAGTTATCCAAGATTCTTGTTTTTTTCAAGGGAATGTTTAATTTTAACCATTCCAGGAAAAACTATGATCTGTAGACCAAATGCAACCACTGCCTGGTTTTTAAATAAAGTGTTTTTTTTAGATCTATCTTTATTGTTGAAAGTATTACAGATGTCTCCTTTTTTCTCATTGACTCCCCCTCCTCACCACTCCTGTCCCCTCCCCAGGCCTTTACCCCACTATAGTCTGTGTCTATGGGCTATGTATATATGCTTATACGTTCTTTGGTTGATCTCTTCCCTCCTCCACCTTCCTTCTAAAAATCCTGTCAGTTCCATGCTTCCATGTCTCTGGATCTATTTTGTTTGTCAGTTTATTTTGTTCATTAGATTCCACATATAAGTGAGATCATGTGATGTTTGTCTTTCTCTGACGGGCTTATTTTGCTTAGCATAATACTCTCCAGGTCCCTCCATGCTGCCCCAAATGATATGAGATCCTTCTTCTTGACAGCTGCATAGTATTCCATGGTGTAAATGTCCCACAGCTTTTTTATCCACTCATCTACTGATGGGCACTTGGGCTGTTTCCAGATCTTAGTTATTGTAAATAACACTGCTATGAACATAAGGGTGCATATATTCTTTCTGATTGGTGCTTTAGGCTTCTTAGGACATATTCCTAGAAATGAGATCACTGGGTCAAATGGCAGTTTGATTTTTAATTTTTTGAGGAAACGCCACACAGTTTTCTACACTGGCTGCACCAGTCTGCATGCCCACCAGCAGTGTACTAGGGTTCCTTTTTCTCCACATCTTTGCCAACACTTGTTGTTTGTTGATTTATTGATGGCAGCCATTCTGGCAGGTGCTGCAAAGTGGTACCTCATTTTCATTTTAATTTGCATCTCTCTGATGATTAGTGATGTTGAGCATTTTTTTATGTCTCTTGTCCATCTGTATGTCCTTTTTGGAGAAGTGTCCATTTATGTCCTCTGCCCATTTTTTGATTGGTTTGTTTGTCTTCCTCTTGTTGAGTTGTATGTGTACTTATATATTTTGGAAATTAATCCCTTGTCAGATGTATCATTGACAAATATGTTCTTTCGTACATTGGGTTCCCTTTCATTTTGATGCTGGTTCCTTTTGCTGTACAGAAGCTTTTTAGTTTGGTGTGGCCCCATTTGTATATATTTTCCCTTTGTTTCTCTTGCCCTAGCAGTTGTATCAGTGAAAATTTTGCTACATAATAGGTCTGATATTTTTCTGCCTACATTTTCTTCAAGGATTTTTATGGTTTCACAATTTACATTTAAATCTTTTTTCCATTTTGAGTTTTTTCTTATGTATGGTGTAAGTCGGTGGTCTGGTTTAATTTTTTTTACATGTACCTGTCCAATTATCTCAGCATATCCCCTAAGAACAAGAACAACACAGAGTTGTCCACTTTCACCACTTTTATTCAACATAGTACTTTAAGTCCTAGACACAACAATCAGACAAGAAGAAAAATTAAAGCATCCAAATAGGAAAAGAGGAAGTAAAACTGTCATTGTTTGCAGATGACATGATATTGTACATAGAAAACCCTAAATACTCCACCAAAAAACTACTAGATTTAATAAATGATTTTGGCAATGTAGCAGGATAAAAAAATTAACAGACAGAAATCGTTGGCATTTTTATACACCAATAATGAACTCTCAGAAAGAGAAACTAAAAAAACACTCCCTTTTACCATTGCAACAAAAAAAACTTAAGATACTTAAGAATAAACTTAACCAAGAAGGTAAAATACCTGTACTCAGAAAACTATAGGACATTGAAAAAAGAGATAGAAGACATAAACAAGTGGAAAAATATAACCATGTTCATGGATTGTTAAAATCAACATCATTAAAATGTCCACACTACCCAAAGCAATCCCTCTTAAAATATCAATGGCATACTTCACAGATCTAGAACAAACACTCCAAAAATTTATATGGAAAAGTCCCTGAATAGTCACAGCAATCTAGAGAAAGAACAAATTTGAGGGATCACAATACCAGATATCAAGTTAGACTACAAAGCTACTGTAATCACAACAGCCTGGTACTGGCACAAGAACAGGCATATAGATCAATGTAAATAGTTTTATTGCAACACAGCCAAGTCCATTCATTTATTTATTGTCTGTGGTTGCTTGTGAGTCATAAAGTTCACAATGATAGACTTCAGTAGTTGCAACAGTTGGCCCATAAAGTCAAAATATTTACTATCTGTTTTTTACAAAAAAAGTTTACAACTTTTAGATAAATTATTAAAATTTTAGCTTTTGGTGGTCACTTTAATTGTGGGAAATGGCAGCAAACACAAATGCATGTACTCACCCAATGAGCAAAGCAATCTCTGTAAACTTTGGAGAACTGTTAATTTAGGACTTTCTTAAGGACTAGAATTATCTTTATAAAATTATAGAAAATATTTTTCAATCATTGACTATATTTAGTGACATTAGTCCAGAATTTAACATTTTTCTTTCTGACCTTCACAAAATCCAATGAAAATTGTTGATTTAAAAAAATGAATTCTATTTTATAATAAGGTTTCTTAATTCATTTTTTAAAATTAATATATTTTCAGCCAGTTTCTTATATAGTCAGTTGCAATTTATAGGCAGTTTTTGCAGACAGCAGACTTGTTTACCATTGACTAGCCCTAGGATAGAATTGAATTGTTCGAACAATGCACACCTTTGTAGTTAGCAAAAAACCTTCTTGGGAAAAAACAACAGCAGGAAAAACAAGCAAGGGCATATAAAAGTAGCTTTCTTCCTGTAAGTTTCCTAAAGCTCATAAGCCTCATAGGCATAGGTAAAATAGAATCAATAGAAAAATAATAGGTAATGACAGCAAATCCAAATACATATATATCCTAATCATGTTCATGCTTTTTAATAAATGCATTTCTACTCCACACTGACATCAACTATCATGAACATCTGAATAGGAAAGTCAATCAAAAAAATATTTACCAAGCAACCATAGTAAGTACTGGCCTCTATATGCATTTTATTACATATTTTGTAAGTAAGTAAACAAGCATGTTTGGGAGAATTTGTGGTGATGAAAATGTTCTCTAAAAAATTCAGTACTATTTACCATTCATTTTGACAGACAATGGAAAGAGGAGCTTAATGACTGTCTGAAGAACAAACCCACGATGCATATTTAACATCCTAAAATGGCATATCAGCTGCTTTGAACTTTGAGATGTCGGAGGTGTGTGTATCTGCCTCTCATTTAATAAACTGTCATTTCTTTTCTAAAAGGAATCTAGAGTTAAATTTGTTCTTGCTTTCCCTCTGCCTCCTCAGTTCTATGAGCCCCTGCCATGTACAGTACATGCTTTCTGCCCTCCTGTTCCCCAATTATCTGCCCAACTTTAAAATTATATCAAAGACAATAGGGGGAAAAATCTAAATTATGTTTCAAAAGTAAATAATGAGTTCATTTACTCAAAAGGCATATTCAGGGTTCTTTTGTTTTCCCATTCTGTATAACATTTCTAATCTCTACTGGCTCTCGTTGGCACAGTTTTCTGTAATCTTTCCCAGTTCAATATTTAAGGATTCTGAAAATGTATTGTATTTTCTTGTAACAAATAAGCATTTTTAAAGGTCTGTGGCTCCTGCTCCCGGTCTGTATGTATAGCAAGTAGCAGATGGAATTTTCACTCTGATAACCATGAAGAACTGCTCTTCAGGTATAAAAATAGTGCAGATGAGATGCCCCTTCCCATATATAATTCAGCAATGTCTGGAGTGTAATACCCAGAACTCTCTGTCCTTAACATGCCCAATTTTTAGAAGTTATAACCAATGTGCCATGTAAAATGCAAGAAGTAGATGTTCTGTTTTATTAGTGTAGAAGCATGTGAATGAGAAATTACATCTTCTGGATAATTCATCATTTATTTGTAAGTCATTAAAATTTTAAAAAATTCCAACAGTGCATTCTTCCCTTATATCAGAGTTTCATTGACAAAGAATTCAGAGAAACCCAGAGAAACTGAACTGAAAATAACGTCCATCTATGTTTCTTGTAGCACTACCATGTATTATTTCAGAGTGATATCAAATTATATTTAGGGCATTTAGGGGTGATTCTTCTTCTTTGGAAAACCTTGGAAGCCTAATGACAAACATAAACTCTGGAGATAAAATTATTTCAAGATTTAAATAATATTTGAAAATACTCAGCACAGTGCCTAACACATAGTAAATGCTCAATCAAAACTTACCTATTGTTATTGCTTTTTCTGCTGCTGCTCTTCTGAAATTTACTACAGTAAAATGATGAGTGTGGTTGGTGGGGAGCATATTAGAGTCAAAATATTTTATTTCTCCAATTTTGCTATTATATTTGCACTTGGGAATTTTCATGTTTCTGATTTATATATGGTCCCAACTAGCGCTTCATGACCCAGTGTGCCAGATGATACCTCATTCCCTGACTTTTGTGGTTATACATTTGTTTGAGATAAGTAGAATCAAAGCAATATATTTCAGGAAATATAGGGGAATATAGAGGTTAAATTAATTGAAATGATGATTTTCCTACTCATACATATAGTTACCTCTGTAGGCAAAATCATTACATTCACCACCTTTTAGTTACCCGTCAAGGAAGGGAGTGCCAGTTATGCCCAGTGAATTCGTTGTCCAACATAGTTCACTGAGCAGGTATGAATGACTCTCACTCCACAAACAAAAATGTGCAAATAATATGACTTCATAGTTTAGTTTCTTTTCTAAAGCCTTAAAACATAAGAAAATTGCTTAAATTTCATTTTATTGGAGTTTCCTATTTTCACAGGATTGTGTCTAATTTCCAGGTGCTTGTATAGTGGCAAGTCATTGTCGGGAGTGGGGACGCTTGAACCATGTGTTCATTCAGGCACTGGCTGATGCCATCATGATCCACCATATGCTATTACCTCAAAAATCACAGTTCTGTTTCAAAGTGTTCTTTATTTCTCTGGGCATGGCTTTTCACAAATGGGAGCACTCTCCAATAAGCCTGTGCACTGTTCTAGGAATAACAAAGGATGTGCATGTTTTACATATAAAAGCTAGATTCACAGTGCTCATTTTCTGGTTTTCCACCTATTGCATAGCTCCTTTGGAAGCATGTGATACATGATTTTTCTTAAATGCATTAGGGCCCTGGCCAGTTTGGCTCAGTGGTTAGAGCATCAACCTGTGGCCTGAAGAGTAGGGGGTTTGATTCAGTCAAAGGCATGTACCTCAGCTGCAGGCTTGATCCCCAGCCATGGTTGGGGTTCTTGCAGGAAGCAACCAATCGAAGTTTCTCTCTCTGTGTCTCTCCCCCTACCTTCCACTCTCTATAAAAAAATCAATGGAAAAATGTCCTAGGGGGAGGATTAATAACAACAAAAATGTGTTGGGAAATAAAAGAGAAAATAAGCAGGAGGTGAACAAAAGTTAATATTTCAAACATGTTCCTTACATAAAATTTAGTACACGATACCCCCCACCCCACATTCCCAGACCCTGCCTTTCTCTGTCCAAGCATTGGAGGTTTGAAGATCCAAACCACGTGTTTAATACATGGAGGAGTCGCCTTTATGAGGAAGACTCCACTGCATTTTCTAAGGTAGAGCCACGGCACTCTGCTCACATTCTCTCCACATTATGCAAAGCCTCCTCTTGTGCACAAGCTCTAAATGTAGAAGAGAAACACGAAGAAACGGGACCCAAATATCCAAGATGCAGATGAGAGCATTTCCATTGGCAGAGATTATGCCCTGAATATTTTGTGAGGGGTTTTTAATTTGTTTGTGCTTGTTTTGGTTTAGCAAACAAGAAAAGCTGACAGGAAAAACAGGTCTCTTTCATTACCTAGTACCATGATTGTCTAAAAATCTGAAATCATTAAATAGGACACAGAAAAGAATTCAGCATGAAATGGGACCTCCTTAGGCTAGTCTTAAGCAATCTAGTATATAAGGTGGCCTCACATAAAGCTAAATATGCAGCTACACCTAAATCCTAATCATTTTAAGTCATCCTTAAATAGTTATATTGAGTTTCAGGTTGAAACACTTGATAAAAAGGAAAAACCTTTGAGGTAGGAAATATGCAAGGGTGTGGGAAGGGCATTAGAAGGCTGTGAGTCTTCAGTTTCACCTTCCTCACCTTTAAGTTTGTTTTTAATGTGGAATAAGTCATTGGTTAACATAAAGGCAACAGTGGGTTTAATATCTACCCATGCTCCTACATACCTATCTCAGATAAACCTGCAGATTCTATAAACACTATTTCCAGTAGTCAGAGGAGATTCAAGAGGTCATTCAGTCCTGTCACATCTCGTACTTCCAGGCCATTCCCCTCCAACTTGAAGGCATAACATTCAAACGCTGGCACTCACATTTCCCATGTCCAAAACACCTTATTACCAGGGTAGACTGATTTCATCGACCGCCTTTCCACTTGCCAAGTCCCATTTCTCATTTTTATCCTACAACATAGGTCACTTAGAGTATATTGGGCTATTTAATAGACATTTGGCAGGAGTTCTAAGTAGAAGGTTGAAATATTTATGTGAATATACTTTACTAATTTTGATCTCTGACCAAATAAATGAAAAAATATATAAATACCTGTGTTGATTTACTCTTATGCATTCCTTCCCCAATGTTGATGTATCTTTCATCTATACCTGTCTTTTTGGTACTATTTCAGAAAAGTAAAATGTAATAAAACATAAAGTGGAAATGTTTAATAAAGTGCATCCATGTCCTAGGCTACAAAGCCTGCTTTTCTTAAAAGTGTTCTAAAGAGCATTGTGTCATTAGAGCTGCTCTGTGAGCTATATCATTAGAGCAGTACTTTAGAGTAGTTCTGTTTGTTTCCTACTAGATCTTTACATGGAAAAGTAAAATATAAACCAGAATTGTTTCCTTTCATAAACAACTCAGCCCGATTGAGATAGCTTTTTTAAAAAAGTTAAGAAAGCTTCTTACAAGAACTTTGTAGAGTGGTTTCCTTCTACTGAGATAAATTCAGCAAGTAACATTAATGCAAAAATCCAGCCAAAATGGAACTAGAGGTGACTCGTAGGTGGATTTTGACAGCTGGGCCATTGTGGTAATTGAGCTGAAGCTTTTATGAAATCATGTTCTCTCCTGAGAATTACATCACTATCAGGTTTGATTTTCCTTTATTCAGACCATCATGTAGGAATTTCCAGTTAAAACAAGAGATCACTCAAATGTCTAAAAAAAAGAAAAGTAAAACAAACATAATTAGCCTGACCAGTGTGGCTCAGTTGGTTTAGCATCATCCCGTGCACCAAAAGATCACAGGTTCAAGTCCTGGTCAGGGCACTTGCAGGAAGCAACCGGTTGATGTATCTCTCTCACACTGATGTTTCTCTCTCTCTCCCTTCCTCTCCTAAAAGGCAATAAAAATTATTCATTTTACTCATTTGTTAAAAAATTATTTCTTATATTTGTAGGTAGGTTTAAAAACAAAAGTCA
Organism: Miniopterus natalensis; assembly: GCF_054644295.1. Taxonomy (NCBI): domain Eukaryota; kingdom Metazoa; phylum Chordata; class Mammalia; order Chiroptera; family Miniopteridae; genus Miniopterus; species Miniopterus natalensis. The sequence continues at coordinate 68,767,533 of NC_142082.1, read as the reverse complement.
CTATATGTATTCATATTTCTATGCACTTAGATAAAAGGCATTAGCATGGAATTAGTATCTAGTAAACAATTAAGATTTCAATAAATGAGTTAAATAAAAATCTTGAATTTTAGATAGTTGTCATCTGCAACTGGCATACTTCTTGTCTTCAAGTAAAACACAAAATGTTTATTTTTAGTTAGGATGTAGAAAATTATGCACACACAAAAATCACTCCCACTACAGAATACACAAAGAACCAGAATATATAACAAATAAATAAAGAACTTTTAAAACTCAATAATAAGACAACCTAATTTTAAGATGAGCAAGATATTTGAACAGATGCAACAAAAGAGATATAAATGGCCAATAAGCACATAAAAGGATAGTCAACATCATTAGTTGTTAGGAAAATACAAATTAAAATCACAATGAGATAATACTAAATAGCTATTAGAATGGCTCCAATCAAAACCAACCATCCAAACAAACAAACAAACAGACAACTTTTTCTTTTTTTTTTTAACTGGCACTCTCATGCATTGCTGGTGGGAATGTAAATTGTTACAGTAACTTTAGCAAACATTTTTCCAATTGTTTATAAAGTTAATATATCCTTACCCTAAGACCCAACGCTCCCTGTTCTAGGTAGTTACCCAAGTGAAATGAAGACAGAGGTCAAGTTAAAAACCTATAGGCCAAACTTTATAGAAGCTTTATTCATAATCACCGAAAACTGTAAACACCCCAAATGACCACCAACTAGGGGGTGGGTAAAGAAATGGTGGTACATCCATACAATGAAATACTACTCAACAGTAAAAAAGAGCAAACTACCGGGGCATGAAGCAGCATGGATGCATTCCAAAAGCGTTACAGTAAATGAAAGATCCTGAAAAAGGACTGCATTCCCTATGATTCCGCTTATCTGACATTCTGGACAACGATCGGCTATAGGGACAGAAACCAGATCAGTGTTTGCCAGGGGCTAGGAATGCGGAGAAACGGGGTGAACACAAAGGGTATGAGGGCACTTTTTGGGATAATGAAATAGTCTATATACTGACTGTGAACTCCGTACAAGTTTGGCATTAATGATGTCAAATATCAGGGTATTGAGAAACTAGAAGGAGTAAGAGGTTTTCATTTTTAGAGAACAGCTGGATCCTGAGCCCCGGGGGATGCTTACTCTAGGCTTGTGGGGAGTAGTGTGAGGAGAATCTACAGAGCCACGAAGTTGACAGGAAAATAAATCCCACTGGCCTTTACTTTTGAGTATCAAATAATGGTGAAGCAATTAAATCCAAATTTAATTGGGAAAATAGGTTGCAACTACTAAAATCCAGTTTGACGTGGCTTGTCTTAGAGCAAGATTCCTCTGATGGTTGTGGGTGCACCAAGGAAATGCTAACTAGTCCTTTGACAGATTTGAAAGAAATTATAAATTTTCGTGTTTCCAGGCTAAAAAGAATGGATTCAATTAAGCTAACAGCTTGACAGAAACAAACAGATATCATGTAACAAGGTGGCATGTATTTAAAAACTACGACCAGCTACTTACTTGTTTTTCCATTTTATTTTACTCTTGAGTTGAGCCATGAGAGCTCAAGCAAACCCTGGCGACAGGGGCTTTGCAGACACGGCTTCTAACAGGGATGACTCGCTCCAGCCTTGCAGCTGTCACTAGGAGAGAACACAAAAGGACTGGGCCAGTTGGGGGAGGCTTGTTAGATTGCTTTAAATGTTTATTTTCACCAATAGACGAATGTGTGGATATAAGAAAGTTAATGTTTTAGAAAACAGTTTGTCTTTGTTCTTTTAGAGTATGCATGCATTTTCATATCAATCTGTTTCGGAAGGAAGCATATTTCTCTGAGAAACAGTATGCTTCAAAGAATATTGTGTTGGTCAGTGCACATTTTCCATGTAGTTTTATCAAGACTACAACGTTAAGCAAAAACAAAACCAAAAAAAATCTGCCAAACATTTTGTCTTACATTGTTTGCACTACTGGATATTTATTCTTATGAAAATCAGAACAAAAATGCATCACATATTTTAAAGAATCATTATATCTTGGCCTTGTAATGCAAATACACGGTGACTGAGGGAGTGTAATGAAAATCACTCTGTAACGACGGAAATACTTACTTACACTGTTGGCTCCGCACGCAAGAATAATTATATTAAAGCCCATTTCTTTTGTTTCGGCTTCTCTTCGCTTGTAAAAATCACAGGCACTTTAAATGATATTCAGTTGTTTTGACTATTAAGTTTTACTGACAAAAAATTATTCATCAAAGCCATATTAAATATAAAGAACTGTTAAAAGTTAGCCCTGGAGGTGTAGCAAATTTAGAGGCATTTCCTGTTCAACATTCAAATAAAAAAATCTGTTGGCTTCTTAAATGCAAAACGAGAGAGGAAATGGAATTCAGGCTCCATTGAGAGCCTGCTTTCTGTGACGTGTGAGGAAAACGTATGGATGTTGGCGCGTCTTACGAACATGTCAAGTGGTAATTAGGTATTTGCTGAACAACTTTCATATGGTGATTTTGGAGGCCTTAGGATCACAGAGGTTATAACCTTCATAACAGTATCCAGACCTGCCTTCAACACCTGCTTCTGAATCAGAAACAAACCAAAACCCAAATAGAGTGAAAATAAATCTCTCTTTCTCTCTTTCTCTCTCTCTCTCTCTCTCTATATATGGAATTCTGTTTTCATCTAGCGCCTCATTTATGCAATCCTAGCAAGGGATTCTCACATCTGATTTGCATTTGATCAGCATCTTGTGTTAGTTGTTACACTGTGTTGGTTGTTACACTGGAATAGCCCAATCCTCCAAGGCCACTGGCATCCCCCGTAACTGTGATGTTCCTCTATCAAGTTATTTTACTCCTTGCTTACTTTAGTCAAACTGTATCTTGTATTCTCACTCTCTATTCACATAGGCCAATCTGCACAGATAATCACATAGGTTTTTCAAATTAATTTTATACATTTGTGCTTGCTTTCGATTTTGTCTTCCATTTCCCAGAAAGAGCCATTTTCTCCCCAACTGGTAAAACAAAAATTTGTTACTTTTGGTGAAATAATAACAATGAGAAAATGTTAGTAACATCAGTCCACTAACTTTATAAAGGCCGGCAACATTCAAGGCATTGTAACTCTTAGTTGTTTTTCAAATGGAGCAATATCTGGTCATGCCACTGAATAGACACGGATTTTGTCTCATTTCCAGGGGAAATAGGCTCAGAGTGCACGCCAGGAGCACTGCTTTGTTTTGCTCTCTGGTTCCAAATACTCCTGTGGATTACTTCCTTGGTGCTCTAGGCTGAACGGCCCATGAGCTTCAGGAGCATATGTTGCCCTTAGCTTAAGTCTACACTATAATAAGCAGCCAAAATAGATCATTCTTAGCCTTGATTCCCCCCATCCTCACCCTGTTTGCACCTGGCCTATTAAAGGAAGTAGACCTATGATGTTCTCTCCCTCACTTGTAAGGTGAAAAGATCCAGTGGGAGGGAGCATGGAAGAGGGGGGACTTTTTTTACACTTTGTTCCTCCTGGTAAAAGATATAAAATATATTTTTATTATTATTATAGAACTGGAAATGAGAATATCAGATTATCAGGGAGACTGTTGGAAGGGTATCAACTATAAAGATTTAAAAATGCCTCTTATGAGATTTTTGGATCTCTCCCTCTACCCCCTTCCACTCTATTCTCATGAAGGAACATAAATACAGAAAAGAAAGTCATCTGACAAAGAAACCAGGTCAAGCTTCTTTGAAAACCCTACATCCTTCAGACTAGTATTTTTAAGATAAAAATATGCTAAACAAATGTTATAAGAATGAGACTTTTCTAATTTTCTTTTTAGAAAAGTAATATTGATGAATATCTGAACAGTCTACCTAATTTATTTTATTATTATTATTTTTTTTAATATATCTTTATTTCAGAGAGAGGAAAGGAGAGGGCGAGAGAGACAGAAACATCAATGACGAGAGAGTCATTGATCAAGCCCACAACCCGGGCATGTGCCCTGACCTGGAATCGAACCCTGATCGCCTGGATCCTAGGTCAGCGCTCAACTGCTGAGCCACGCCTGGCCAGGCTCTACCTAATTTAAAGTTGCCAAACATGTAATACAACAGATTAGCATGCATACCCAGAAGGAGAAAGGCTTCAAAGAAATTAGATATCAAAGAAAATATAATTTATTATTTATGAGTGCAGAAAGCAGTGCTGTGTGATGTTTAAGACCTAAGGTGCTGGAATCCATGTACTAAATTTTAAATTCTAGCTCAACCAGTAGCCAGCTGTCTGATAAAGGACAACTTTATTAATTTCCCCAAATCTCAGTTTTCTCACCTGTCAAATGGAATATCAATAGTTCTTAGCTTCCTAGAAAAGTTAAATAAAATGGCGAAAGTAAAGAACCTAGAACAAGGTGCAGCTCAAAAAGCTGTTAGTTTTCTTTCAGTTATTTCACATAGTACTAGAACCATACTTTAGCCTGCTATTAATGTGTATTTTTTCAAAAGTTTTTGTCATTTGTAAATTAATCGTAGTATTTCTAATAACATGTTGAATGTTCTAGGTGGTAACGCAATAAATGGCAATAAGTAAGGTATTATTGATAAATGACCATATACCATGAGAATAAGAAAATGGAAAAGGCATGCAACTATTTTGTTTTTATTGACTATTCTGAAAGAACATAACTATCCTATAAAGCTAATATTATACATATATATTAGTTTTGAATTAGTCAGTGCTTTTTGAGTTCCTAAAAGCTACTGAACACTTCTCTAAGATGGAATGAGAGACAATGAAATACGATAAAGGCACCAATTCTTGAAAAATAGTTTATTAGAATTTGGAGAAGATAAGGTAGTAATTTTTTGATATTCCAGGCTGACTACTGAACTATGCTTCAAACTCCATTTGATGAACACGTCACCTCTAAGACAGATGTAAACAGTTAGCAATATAGCAGAGTAATTAAGAGCAGGCTCTTAAAATAAAATGCCTGGATTTGAATCTTGGTTCTGCAACTAAGCAGCTTTGGAGACTTTGGCCTATTTTCATATCTGTTAAATGGGGATTAAATGTAGTACTCATCTCATAGCTTACTTGAAGGATTAAAGACAAGGTCTTTGTTAAGACATTAGCACAGTGTCTGGCATGTAACAAATGCCAAAATACCAACTTAGCTGACTTGAGACCCTAAGGTATCTATTTCCATGCCTGTGTCTGAGCTTCTTCAGTAATTGAAAGAGTGCTTCTAACTTCCACTAGGCTAGATTAAATAAAGATCCAGGATTTATCAATAGTGTGCTTAATTAAGCAGACAAGATAAGGGTATCAATAAGCACTTGAAAGAAGCCTTGATATGGATAAACTTAAAGATAGCTAATAAGGAATGCAGGCATGTGCTGGACTAAGCATGTGCTGGGCGCCTTCAGAAGATAAGCTCCAGATGCATGGCCACTCTCATTGAACTTCCATGGGTTCGAGTTATACTATCTCCCGATAAGCTCTTACAACTCCTTTGTACCGTCCTGCCCAATTTGGGCTCGTTTGTGAATGCACCAGAAATTCATCTGCATATCAATGGTCTGAAATTCAAAACCCAATTTTTCAACAAAAACAATGTTCTGAACGGTAGTTTTCAGACCAGCCCAAATTTTTGATGAACAATATATTGTATTATGTCAGCCACGCTTCTCTATCATTGACAACATTCATTTTATATTTCTATTTAGTATTCCAGAAACAAATACACATCTCCACAGCAGGCATTTACTTGGCATAACAGGACAAACACGCTGGTTATTTTAGAGTGACAATAAATTATTTATTAACTCCCCATTTCTGCATAAGATAATTTACCTCTTTATTTCTGTACATTGTCCAAAGAGGACATTTAAATTATATGAGATCACAGTTGGAAGAGAGTTTTTATTCCTTCTAGTCCACATCATCAGATATGAACTAACCTGCACTTTATTTTTCCTCTCATCTTCTCTGCCTCATAAACAGGACTAGAGGCAGAGACAGAGGAGGGGGTAGATCGTGCCGAGGTTTGTGATGGGTTGTCCTGCAAAGGACAAGGGCCCTCAGGTCAATGATGACATTTAGTAGATGCCCTAGCTTCTGCTGTCCGAGTGTCCAAAGACCGCTAAAATTTTAGCTCTTATTTCTGTAACTGCCAGTGACATTTGTCATACCAGTCCCCTGTCCAGAAAGAATACAACTCTCCTCATTCAAATTTCTTTTTCTAACATTCAAAGAAAGATCACATTGAATAGATTCCCTCTGAATGGGTGATTAATTTCATCACTGTTGTTCCTATATGCCGAAGCATTGTCAGGATGTTGGCTTAAGATTAAGTTGAGAAAAACAACCAAAGTGTAAAAAGTCTATGGCAGTGTCAAAATTGAATATTTTTCAATTTTTCATTATTTTAAATTTGAAAACACACATATGGCAACAGTAAGGCGCACACTTTGATTGTGCTTTTTTAAATACTGAATTTCATGAAGCATTAAAATGGATTTGCTATCAACATCCTGGAGACTCCTGAACTAAACAGCACCATGATATCAACTGTCATTACTGTGTCATGGAAATTCACCTTTAAAAATACCTCACACAAAAGTGAAGGAGACGATTGCAGACAGCTTTGTCATTTAGACATCCTCTCGTGGTACACAGATGGATCCTAGCTGCTGTGCTTATTATAAAATGATTCCCCAAATGTAGGGAGACTGGAATTTTCCCCCAAATGCTTAATGTCTATGGAGGCACTAGCTTTAGTGTTTCTTTAACTTCTCTATGTAGAGCTTTGTGATCTAATGACTTTCTCTTACCTTTCTGCTTTTAAGTGTTTGTTTTTCTACTTTGGCTTCATATTGTTTATTGGCAACAAAAGCAGCTTAGTGCCAAATGTGTAATACATTACTCAATACACCTTAGCTTTTATAAACTGAAGAATCGATGCAGCTGCACAGTTGCACCTTTGACTTGCTGTGTTCAACAGAAATAATGTACATAAAATGATATTACATAATGGAGCTGCTTTTACCATTTTCACAATAGCTGAAATGCCCTGCATAAAGCAAGGTGACCTTGCTTACTCCTTAACGTCCCTGTATCCTTCCCCGGACTGGCCACGCTATGGGGTAGGTGGCACCGGGTACCCCCAGGCAGCACTTTTCTGTCTCCTCACTACATCCTAGATTTCTGTTCTAATCCCAGAGCTTATTCTTTCATCTTTGCTCTCAGAGTTATGCATTTATATTTTGAAGTAAGATTAAAAAGGGTATTCAGAGTGTGGTTTGGAGAGGGCTTTCTCAAAACATTATTATTTCTCTTCATTTCTCTTCAATTCCTCTTTCCTTTCATTCCAAACTATAGTACATTCTATTCTCTACTATTTAAATAAGATAAATAAAACAAAACAAGCCAATAAAAAATAACAATCACATAAGATTTGCCTTGACCCGGCTTCCTCTTAGCCACAAATTTTATACGAGGTGGTGAAGGTGGGAGAGTAGAGAAGAAAGAGGAGAGAGAAGGCTTGGAGGCTGAAGGGAGAGGAAACACAGAGGAGGGGATTGTCTGAAGGGGATTTCAGAGACAAGGAATACTGGTTGAATAAGTTCCTGGTAGAGGGGATTTTTATTGGCTACATGAAGACCACTGCTGATTTTTGCTTCCAGGTGGAGACAGGGCAAGAAAAGGAGGCTACCCTTGAAGCCAAGCCACACTGTTTTAGAGTTAAATACTTAATCCAATATAAAGCCCCATAAAGTACTTTCTCTAGATGCCCTCTCTTTTTCTCTTTCTCTTTTTACTCCTGCCACTCAGAAGAGTTCTATGAGTATAACACCTTCCCCAGCCTAAATTAATCTCTATTCATTTCTATTCTACCACAAAATTAATCTTCCAAAAACATTATTCCCCTGATCAAACACCTCAGTGGTGGGGAGACTTAGCTGGCCCCTGATAAGGTCTGCAGTGTAATATTGCTAGCCTGTGAATGAAAAATTCTAATACATCATCAACGCTATTAATTATTTATCCAACCCTTCTTCATCAATTATCTTCTGCTACAAAAAGACTGAACATTTTCCCTAACTGGATATAGTTAAAGATGTTTCCAGATCTCATTGATTTGCCAAGAGGGACTTCTTAAGAAGTACAATCCAAGTCATTGAAATAAATGTATTTCCTACCTGAGCAGACATTCTGTTCCTCTGTAATACCATTTATATCCTCTACATATCAACTAACCGGTCAAGTCTTAACACAAACTGCATTAATATAATTTCTTGCCTCTTTATAGAAAAAAACATTTTTTTATATATTCAAATGGCTCCTTCTGTCTCCAAATTTTCATCTTGAACAGTGGTTCTCAAGACATGGTCCCAAAAGGAACAGCATTAGCATCACTTGAGAATTTGTGGAAAAGCAAATTCCAGGCTTTACCCAGGACCTAGAATGAAATCTCTGGTGGTAGAACCCAAAAATCTGTGTTTTCACAAGTCATCCACATGACTGTGACATATGCTCAACTTTCAGGATCACTACTCTAATGCCTATGAGTTCTGTGTTCATTTTCCAAAATTAAGTGAGATTTAGTATAAAAAATATAAACACTATTATAGGTCATACCTACTACAGAAAAAGTGAGTATGAGTTATCATTATTAGTGCCAATTAATAATATCAAACACTATCTGAAATTTTTGGAGAATAAACTTGATGAGACTTAAGTTTTCAAATAGATACAATCATATGCTCACTCTTATATCTAACAAAGCAATATCACTGTTCTTTTCCAGGTACAGTTTGAAAAACTTTACACTTATAGGGTGTCGCCAACAATGTATTCACACACTTTGAATAATTATAAAAGCAGTGGCTATTAAAATACATTTAATTTAAAAAATTGAGCTACCAGCTGTTTAACATGTGTATACATTTTTGGTGACACCCTGTATTAACTCCTTCAATTCTTAAAATAACCATAGAGGATATCATTAATCTCACATTTTTTACAGGTGAGGCAGACAAGGCCCAGAGAGTATAAGTAACCACCCAACATCACAAAACATGTTGGGAAGAAGCAGGGATTTGAACCATGAAATATGGTAATCTATGCTTTTAACTGCTACTTTATGTTACCCAATGAGTAAACATCCTCTTATCCTTCTTAAAGCTATTTAATTTTTATAAATATAACTGTCATCTTAATCATGGTTTTGAACATTTATGTAAAACTTGAATTTTTCACCAACTGTTTTATTTATTCTTTATTTATTTTCAATTTATACTAGCTAAATTGAGGCTTAGTGAGGCTATATGATGTTCTCAATTCCATATAACTATTGCACTGTTTGAGTAGATCTGTTTTTGAGTAGGATGTACTTTCCTTATACTTTTATTAAAAATGTTTCAGTGTAAATTCACTGATAAAGAGGTTAATAATTTTAATGAATACTGAAGTTAGAGGACTGTAGATTTTTATTCCATACAGACACAGTGATAGTAAATAAATCACTCCAAATGTTAAATACAAAAATCACATTATTTACACACTGGTAAATATTTAGCAGCAATTTTTCTTCTAAGGTTAATATGCAGAATCTTACTCTACAATATACTTAATATATTGTAGTGTTTGTAAAAATTCTAATATAGAGTAAATTAGAAATAAATTGCAAATTGAGTTATTGCACATATTTAAAGTGTAATTTTTGTGAGCTACATGTGTTAGCACAGATTGCTTTGCAGTGTATCAAATATAAATCTGATGAAAATTAACATAAGCAAACATTCAGTACATTGTCTGGACCAGTTATCTAGCATGTAGTTATTTTGAAAGTCTTTTTAAAAATGCAAATGGAAGCAACTTTTCTCACTTAATAAATGTTAATATTAGGATATTTTTTAAAGTTATCCTTTGAGCAGCATAACTTCATTTTGGCACAGTCTTAAAAACATTGGCATTAACTGAGATATTAAGAAACAAGGCCCAGTTTGCCACATTTGACCACACTTTGCAAAAGGGTATGGACAAAACGTTACCTCTGATTTTTGACAGAGAATAAAAAAATACACCAAAACGTTAAAAATAAATAAACATATGAACAAACAAACAAATAAATAAAAACATTGTCATTTTCTTTCCCCATTGTCCAATGCGAAGACATTTGAAAATACAATTCAGTAACTCAAAAGTGCTGTGAAGGTAAACTGCCTCTTGGGAACTCAATCACCACTTGATTTAATGTTCACTGTTTAATCATATTATAAACTTCTCCAACAGGCCTGCATAATTGCCTCCTTAGCAGAAAAGAGTAAACAGCTTACCTTGCAACTCCAGGTCCTTAAGAAGCCCATTACATTCCTGAAAACTTGAAAAGATTTGTCAGCACTTCCATTATCAACCTCCATTTTCTAAAGTTGATAGCTGGCTATAAAATTTTCCTCTGGGCTTAAAATTAACATTTAATATTTGACCATGGAATAAATGTCGTCATACCCTGGGAAGGAGGGTGGGATTCTTTTGCTATGCAGTTCAAATTAGGTAAATTCTTATTTCCCAAAATATAACAACTTCTCATAATAGTGCCATTTATTTAGTACCTATTACCTGCGAGGCATGTTGTACACAGTATATTGAATTCTTTTCAAAGAATTCCACAAAGAAGGTGTTATTATCCTTGGTTTGCAGATGACGAGACTCATGCTTAGAGGAGTGGAATACTTTTGCAAGTTTACACAGTAAGAAATTGAGCTCAGTTGCAAGTTCAGAGTACCCTGGATTTTCATACCATGGAATTGCTGATTAACCTTCCCGGCGCAGATAGGGTAAGGGGGAGGGACAAGAGCTAATAATGAAAAATAGGATATTTACAATTCAACAGTCAACCTATATCACTTACATTCCCAGAGGCAACTGTCTCATTTCATAGCCAATTATAGCACCCCTGGATATTTTTGCTGTCTATCTTGAAGGGGAAAATTATTCTAATAAGCCAGGATTAGAAAAAGACATTGCACTCATTTGACAGCTTGCCATATTTCTGTAACAAACAACTATTTGATAAGAGAAAATGAGATTTGAAAATAATCACTTTAAACTAAAATGTGAACTCATCAGTGTAGGTGTTTTTATTTGTAAAAAGTTCACAATAGTTATAATTTACTAACTTAAATAGCAGTTGTCTCCCAAATATGTTTTTTATGACTTCTTCAGCAAAATCTCTGTAAATGCTTTCCCACAGAGAAAGTTTAGGCAGCTGACACATAGACTAATATGACAGATCACATGGCTCAGCATGTTGGAAATTAATTTTAACCTACAAATACATCTAACATTGTTCTGTAAGTGCTGAACAGTGTTGATGGTTTTGTTAATTATGTGGCATCTTGATTTTGGAGGTAAATGCAAATTTCAGAGACAAGAAAAATTATATTCTTGTTTTAAGTGATAGAAAATGGTAACCTGACTAAAGATTTGATTTCTGTTTTTTATATTTCTACTTTACCAATTATGACTATCAACATGAAATATTTATTAGGTACATATCTCCTAGGTTTACAGTACTGTAAGAGTTGTCCTCAGAACAGAGGTAAGGCACCCAAATCTCTTCAGTGTACCCAGGTTAGCAGACACCTATTGATTTGATCTTTTAAACCTGTCTTCAAGATTAATTGTGAAGTGATCAATTGGAATGACTAAGCAGTAATCAAAACTGAAAGCTTAACAGCAAGAATAACCAAATTGCCTCTAGCTATGTTCTTTAAAGTGCTGCAGTGAAGGCCTGGAGTGGGGCTAGAGCTGGGTGGAGGTAGGTAGTAGGGGGAAAATGAGGGACATCTGTAATATTCTCAAGAATAAAGATAAATTTAAAAATATATAAGTAAATACATACATACATTCATATAATAGTCTACATTTGACTTCATATCCAGGCTCCAGGATGTTTTAAATCTCTTAGATAGGAAATACCATCAAATAGTTCATCAGCATAGATATAGGAATAACCAACTCTCAATTATACTGAGACTAATCTCATCAAAGAGAAAGCTAATTTTTCAATTTTTGATTGAGAGGATCACTTAAACTGATTAGAAATCTTTAAGTGATATTTAGATGATAGGTATAAATTTGATTAGCTTTTACTCCCACAAACTGCCTATAATTCAGTAATGGCTGAAAGGCAATGTGTATAAAAACAAAATTCTAACAGTTTTCAACCCCCACCCTGGATGATTTTAGTCACCTGAGAGGTGAGACTCAAAAACATGGTAGATTTCAAAACAAGACAGTTGTCACTGAAAGTAGTAATGTTGCAGCAAAGACACTTCTCCAGGAAAGCATACTGGTCCTCTGGCCAAACAGACATTGGGAGGCGTGTTAGTAAGCAGGATGATTCATTCTTATAGCCATGAAAGCAGACAAAACTGTCTTTAAACTTGCATTCCTCTTTTTTCCCCCAGAATAAAGACATACTCCAAAAGTTTAAGTGACTAGCTATCTATCTTTTTATGCTTTGTTTTTTTCTCAGAGATTATTTATCATTTTCAGGGCCCTGTAGATATGGGCCTCTCAGGGAGTGAGTGGGTTGATTAGGAAGCCCCAAATTGCTAGATTAAAAATGAAAATGCCTCTGATCCTAAAATCCATGTCAGAACAGCTTGTCTCATACCATGTGGCTTGTCTGTTCACATGTCTTATGAATTCTACTCAGTCGGATTTCACCTTGACTACAGAAAACTCAAACCTGATTTTTAGTTGCCTTCAATTTCCTGATTTTGTTTCTGTCTGAATTGTTCAGCCTTAGAGTACTGCCTAACACAAACTGAAGAGCAAAACTTTAGGACAAGTATACATGTGTGTCTGTTTCTTTCTGGCTTTGCGTTGTTATACTTGACAAGATCTAACCCTCCAGAGGGTCAGAAATGGTAGCCTAATTCCTACAGGAGGTCACCTTACACTGACCAGAAATGGTTATGGCCTCAAGGAGCCACAAAGGGGTGGTGATGACCTATCTTGGTGACTCAGAAGCTCCAATTCTGCTCTCTACATGAAGGAGGTAAACTGGAAGCTGAGGTAGAAAATAATGTTATTTAGTGTGAGAGTGACTGGCTAATTGCTCACCACACCCATTTCTTCTTCCTGGGCACATATCAGTCCACATTTCTCAGTCTCCTGTACAGGTAGAAGTAGCCGTATGGCTGAATTTGAACTGACATAACATGAAATGTTTCCATGTCTGACACATAAAAAATCCTCGTATGATATTTCCTAATGTTAGTGACATTGAGCACATTTTCATATACCTTTTGACTATTTGTATATCTTTGGGAAAATGTCTATTGAAAGACTTTGTCCATTTTCAAATTGGGTTATTGTATTTTTACTATTGAGTTGTAGAAGTTCCATATATATATATATGGATTAAAATGTATGGATATATATATATATATAAATGGATATATATATACATTTTAATTTTTTAACTAGACAATTAAATTTTAATATTTACATGTAAAACAATTAATCTTAACTATTATGAACAATACTGGTTTGCTTGGTATAACTGAAAAAAAGGTAAGAGACAAATTTATATAAAAGTCAATCCCTTATGTATGATTTACTTATCCAAAGTGGAAATACAGATGCTCAAGGGACATATGAAGAAATGCTCAAAGTCACTAATCATCAGAGAGATGTAAATTAAAACAACAATGAGGTGTCACCTCACACCTGTCAGAATGGCTGCCATCAATAAATCAACAAATAACAAGTATTGGAAAGGATGTGGAGAAATGCTAGTGCACTGCTGGTGGGCATGCCGACTGGGGCAGCCACTATGGAAAGCAGTAAGGAGGTTCCTCAAAAAATTAAAAATGGAGCTGCCTTTTGACCCAGTGACCCCAGGTCTAGGAATATATCCTCAGAATCCCAAAACACCAATCAGAAAGAATCTATGCACCCGTATGTTCCTCATATATTGTTAATATTAACTCCTTATCAGATATATGGTTTGCAAGTATGTTTTACCATTTTATAGGTCGCCTTTGTATTCTGTTGATTATTTCTTTTGCTCTGTAGAAGTTTTTAGTCCCACTTTGTTTTTACTCTTGTTGCCTATGCATTTGGATCATAACCAAAAATTCATGACTAAGAACAATATCAAAAAGCTTTTCCCTTATGCTTTTTTTCTAGAAGGTTTACAGCTTCTGGTCTTATGTGTTAAGTCTTTAATCCATACAGATGGCTAACAAGTACATAAAAAGATGCTTAGCATCACGAATAATCATGGAAATGCAAGTCAAAGTCACAATGAGATCGTATCGTCTTACACCTGTTAGGATGACTATTATTTTTTAAAAAAGATAAGTGTTGAAGAGGATATGCAGAAATTGGAACAACTGTGCACTATTAGTGGTGATGCAAAATGGTGCAGACGCTACAGAAAAGAGTAAGGAGTTCCTCCAAACATTGAAAATAAAATTACCATATGATCCATCAATCCCACTTTTGGGTGGATACCCAAAAGAACTGAAATCAAGATTCCTAAGAGATATTTGCACTCTCATGTTCTTTGCAGCATTATTTACATTACCCAAGATATGAAAACAACTAAATGTTCATTGACCGATGAACAGTTAAAGAAAATGTATATACATAAAATGGAATATTATTCAGCCTTTAAGAATAAGGACATTCAGATCTATGCAACGACATAAACGGACCTGGGAGACATTATGCTAAGTAAAATAACCAATCACAGAAAGGACAAATACCACATAATTCTAGTTATATGAAGTGTCTAAAATAGTCATGGGATCAGAGAGTAGAATAATGGTTGCCAGGGCTTTGGGGAGGCCAAGGGTTGGAGAATGGCAAGTGTTCAATGGGTATAAATTTCAGTTATGCAGGAATAGATTGTAGAGATCTGCTGTACAACATAACGCTTATAGTTAACAATATTGTACTATACACATAAGAATTTGTTGAGTGTAGATATCATGTGAGTGTTCTTACTACAATAAGAAAAAAACAACAACAAAAATTCTCCATATTCTTTTCCTACTCACAAGCTTGCTTCAAATATTGATGGTGATTTTGGAAGCCACAAGGGGAGATGAGAAGTATGTAACATGGAAGAGCACTGAATCCCTGTATCATCATTTGGGGAAGAGATTTGAGCCAATCAGGCAAATCTATGGCAAACTTCATACGAATGAGAAATAAAAGTCTAAGTCTGGGAATGGTAAAATTTGGGGATCATATCTTTAAACAGCTATTGCTAACTAAAATAATATAGCTATTTGTATGTTGATATGAAGGTGTTGTCAAACCAAGAACTAAATTGTTTTGTGGTCAAGGAACAGATGAGAAGAAAACTGATATGAGACACTTGAAAGATGGAGACCTATGTGATGCAAAACATTCGGTAAAACAGTTGTTACCTGAGATATTTGGAAGGCAGATCAAGAAAACATGATTTTGTAGACATAGGGGAAGTAATTGGAAAGAATCAATGAATTGGCTTTCACTTTGGCTTTTTGAAATATAAGAAAGAAACTCAGAAAAGAACTGGTCATTTTTAAAGTAAAATTAAAAAGGAATAAAGAGAATCCAGAATCTGGGGCCCAAAATGATGGCAAAACTGACTATTACTAGATTCCCAAAGTAAAAGAGATCTGAAAAAACTCTGAGAGACTAGATCCAGATAAAGTCATTTTTTACATTTTGTACATTTTCTCAGATGTACAAACTAACTGAGCCTGTGGGCAACTATCAGATTAACAGTGGATTTCCTCATGTATTGTTTTAGGTATCCTGGAATTGCCAGTTAATCATTTAGTTAAAAAAAAGTCGGACATGGAGGAGAGTAACAAATGCATTTTTCTTACACATTATGTCTCAGAAAGAAATTCTAGTTTATTGTTTTGCACATAAAATTCACTAGAAACAAATAAGCCAGAAATCTACTCAGACTACAAGTGAATTTTATTGCCAAATAAATTTCGAGTTTACTCCAAAAATGCCTTTGACTGGAATTTAAAAAAAAAAATGGGTTCTCAATATTGCACTAAGGGGAAACAATGTGTAAAAAAATGTTATATTTTAGCTCTGCCTGGTGTGGCTCAGTGGTTAGAAAGTTGGCCAGTGCACCGAAGGGTCACGGGTTTGATTGCTGGTCAAAGGCATGTATCTGGGTTGCAGGTTCAATATCTGGCTCCAGTCCGGGCTCATGCAGGAGGCAACCAATAGCTGTGTCCCTCTCACATCCATGTTTTTTTTTTCTCTCTCTCTCTAAAAATTATTTAAAAAAATATCCTTGGGTGAGGATTAACAACAACAAAAAGGATATATTTCCATGTAAATTAATTGCACATAAAAATACTTATTGACATATCCAAACAAAAAATTTAAAGCATTATGCTACAAAAAATAAAAATAAAAATTATTGACATTCCTTGACTAAACAAAACCACAAAACTATAGGCAGCTGGAAAAGAAAAACAAAATAAAAACATATTGTTCATAAAAGTGGAAAGAAAATTCCAACTGGCTGTGATTTTATCTAAAAAAACTAAATGCTTGAAGACAATGGAATAATGAGTGTGAATCAAGAATTTAAGGTCCAATGTTGTAACTGATGTTCAAAGGCAAGAAAATAATTTTCACAAATACACTACAAATTACATTATTTAATATTAATCCTGAAAATTTCATAAAATGAACAATGGAAATTTAAAAAATGATTAACTTGTCAACAATAAAGGGGTCATGATTCTAATGGAATGTCAATGAACATTAAATCTATGTAAAGATGTTAAAATAATTATTTAAAATTTATGAAATGCAAAATTTAAAACAGTAATTAAGAGTGAAGACATTGTTATATTAATATAATAATAATTCAGATTTAACTTAAATATTTTATATTTTATTTATTTGAGAGAGAAGAAGGGAGAGAGAGAAAGAGACAGAGAGGGAGAGAGAGACATCAATGTGAGAGAGATAAACATTGATAGGATGCCTCCCATATGCTCCCCGATCTCAGATGAAACCCATAACCTAGGTGTGTGCTTGACTGAGACTAGAACCTGCAGTCTTTTGGTGTATGGGACAAAGCTCCACCCAACTGAGTCACCCAGCCAGGGTTTAAATATTTTATTTTTAAAGGCTAAAACACTAAAAGAAGAAGGCAGTATAGAGAAATAAAATTGAGCTAATCCCCTTGTGTATAAAATGTGGAACTAAGCAAAATTCGGGTACTCTCATGGCTATGAATTATTTTAAAATGTGAGCTTTTGAAATATGTAAATAAATTTAAATATTAATAAGTTTAAAAATAGATTTAAAAATCTACACTATACTGGAGGATACAAAAACAACATTCGTAAGCATAACTCAGTTTATGTCAAGAAAACCATAGAGTTGCCCAGCTGGGCGTGGGTCAGTGGCTGAGCATCCACCTAGGATCCAGGAGATCGAGGTTCGATTCCGGTCAGGGCACATGCCCGGGTTGCGGGCTCCATCCCGGGGGCGTGCAGGAGGCAGCCGGTCAATGACTCTTTCATCATTGATGTTTCTCTCTCTCTCTCCTTCTCCTTTCCACTCTCTGAAATCAATAAAGACATATTAAAAAAAGAAAAAAACATGGAGTTAAAATAAAAAAGAAAATTTGAAAAATAAATGGAAGGGATAGCAAGAGTGCAAACAAACATATTAATATTGATACCTCACATAATGAAAGAAACAATCTTATTAAAGTCAAACCTTCCAGCCACTTAAGTCAATGCAACTCTAAATCTTTATAGTAAAACTAGAAAATTAAATTAAAAGGTTTATAAAGGGATTCTGGTCAAAAGGTAAATTGATCACATTTCTTTACCTCCACTCTTAAACCACTATGTATATAAAAGCTCACAAGGAAAAAAAAGTTTAGTAAAAGAAACAGTGTGATACAACTTTAGATATTAAAAAACAGAGGGACAACTGGTTACAGAGTTTACAGGCAAAAGAAGACTGAAACTTGATAAAATCAAGTTGAAGAATTAAGATAAAGTTTAAATATTAAATGGTGAGATTCACTAGTCCATTTCCTAACATGAATTATTTAATCTTGATAGCCAAATATGTTATTTTCCCTCCCCAGTCCTCCATCTAGCTGAAAATTATAGGAGTTCTCTCCAGGAAAATGGATCAACACAACAGACTGTAAAACAAAAATGTATGTGTGTGTGTGTGTGTACATATATGTGTGTATGTACTATTCATATGTACTTATGTGTATTTATAGTTATTAGCATATAAATTAATATTCATTTTTACATATTTGTATTTTTATAAATTTACAAATATATTAATTTATATTTATACATATGTGTGTATATACACACAGAAACACACAGAGACATATACATATACAAACTTGGAAGTTACCCACAAAATTGACAGCAACTCTATTGCTTCACAGGGAAGCTTTTCCTTGCTGAGTCAGGGAGATCTACAACCAACTTCTTAATGCTTCATTCAACCTGTCAAGAATCGCCAAGCAGTTGAAGAAAGGCTCTAATATTATGGTCAAAGACTTATAGCAAAGCCTTTTAAAAAATCACTAAAAGTTAACATTCTTACAGCAATATGAAAAGATATAACATTAATAAAACAAATACAGGATGTTTATTAAATGAAAATACTCATAGAATGAGAAAAACTCTACAAAATTTATTTTAAAGGTAGAAAAGCAAATATTGTACACACAGAGAGACATACATAATATGTTTACATTTAAGAGAAGAATATAGAGTAGAAAGTAACACTTAAAAAACGGAGGATACTAGAAGAAAGAAAATAAATGGATCAGTCCATGAAAGTCAATATCTAAATATTTTGAACTTTAGAAAGGAAGAACAGCAAAAATTTGTGAGGGGAAATTTTTTCTTGAATTGAGTAACATCATAACCCAGATTAAGGGGATCTACTGAACACCTCGCACAAGAATGAAAAAGACCTTCTCCAAGATGTATCACTAAGAAGCTTCAGAAGAGGATCATGGGAGATAGAAGATGCTAGAAGCTTTCAGAGGGGAAAAACAAAAAAGAAAATAAACCCAAAGACAACTAAACTAATAAAACCATCTTTCATTTACAAAATTAGAAAACACAATGGCATAAGACTTTTCAACAGCAAATCTGGGTATGCTTGAAAATAATGTAGCAATCCTTACAGGATTCTGAGGGGATGCTTTCCAGCCAAACTGTTATTCCAGAATTCAGAGATGATTAAGCTATAACTAAACAAAGGGAGAGAAAGAACTGTAGAGGTGAGGGGCTGAAATCTTCAGAACAAACACTGTTTTCTGCATGGATGGCAGAGGTTGTTACTCTCCCTGCATGGCAATCAGAGTTCCTAGGGGAGGTTAGCTGAGTAGAGGTGCCAGGGCAGCCCAAGAGCAAGCACAGGTGAGGGGAGGGAGAGAGAGAAAGAAGAAAAATTCTACCTGTTAAATACCCAAAGGACATTTTCACTTCACCTGTTCATAGCTCTGTTTTATTGGTACAACAACTGAGTGGTGAAATTTACAGAAAAACCTAGTGTTCTTTCCAAACATTACATTTAAGGACATTAGCACTATTTAAGTAAAACATGTTATACTTGATGTCTTAGTACTATTAGGCCATTTAGAACAAAATCAATTATCTAATTTACTACTATCCCAGGATACTCATAAAAATTGGTCATGTAGAGACAAGTTAATAACTTTCTCAAATGAATAAATTGTACAGATCCCATTATCTGAACAAAAATAAAATATGAAAATGATAACAGCCTGGCCAGCATGGCTCAGTGGTGAAGCGTCAACCTATGAACCAGGTGGTCATGGTTCGATTCCTGGTCAGGGCACATGCCCAGGCCTCAGGCTCCATCCCCAGTGAGGGGTGTGCAGGAGGCAGGCAATCTATGACTCTCTCTCATTGATGTTTCTATCTTTCTCTCCTTCTCCCTTCCTTTCTCTGAAATCAATAAAAAAAGCATATTTTTTAAAAAAGAAAATAATAACAAGTGGTTAATTTAAATACCTGTTTAAAATTGAGAAACTTTTATTTGAAACATAATGTATTAAAATTTGTAATAGGCCATTAAACTATTATACAAAGAAAATATAGATCCTTAAAAAATCATTATTGATAAATTACAAAAAAGGAAATAAATAAGATAGGCTTGTAGGGACTACCTTACAAAATACAATTATAGAAAAGTATAAATAAAATTAATAAGGTAAAACAAATAGGAAAAAAATAATAGATTATAATTCACCAGTAATTTTATAAGCTAGTTCTTTGAAAAAATCAACAGCATTCTCCAGTTAATATAATAAAAAATATGTAAGAGAGCAAATATCTAACACTGCAAATGAGAATGATCATATAGCCACAAATGCAGATAATTTCAAAACTCTAAAACCACCAGATACACTGAAATGTGTAAGTTCTTTAGAAAACATAAATTACCAAAATTAATTCAAAAAGTAGAAAATGGAATTAGCCAATTAATCCTGAAAAGTTTAGTAAAAAAAGAAACTCCAAGAAATCTCTCTAAATAGAATCTCATCAGTTCCCTTCATGGAAGGAATCTATAAAAGTTTAAAGGAACAGAGAAAGCATATTCACAGAACAAACGACATAAAAATTTTGAAAATCTCTTATTTAAAAAAATGTAAGTCAGTGTTGCAATTGTAAGAAAACTTGAAAAAAGTACTTGTACAAATGTAAATCCTTAGTAGTATCTCATTTACCAATGATATTAATTTGGATTTGAGCTTATTACATGAGTTTATTATATAGATGGTAGAGTAGTTGAACATTAAGGACTCTATCAATGCAATTCACAAATTATTAAGTTATAGAATCTAAAATTATATGATGGCCCGGCCGGGCGTGGCTCAGCGGTTGAGCATCGACCTAGAATCCAGGAGATCGGGGTTCGATTCCTGGTCAGGGCACATGCCTGGGTTGTGGCGCAGGAGGCAGCTGCTCAATGACTCTCTCATCATTGATGTTTCTAGCTCTCTCTCTCTCCCTCCTTTCCTCTCTCTGAAATCAATAAAGATATGTTTTAAAAAAATAAAAAATAAAAAATAAAAAAATAAAATAAAATTATACGATGGCATTTAATTAAATTCATCATTTTTTTCAGATACTATTTAACAGTTTAAGGGAGAATACATCCTTAACATAAAAGTTCTAAAAATCTGAAGCCAATTTTTAACACTAAATTTAAGATTAAATGTAGATACGGCATTCAACCTGAGATCTTTGGAAAACTACTTTTTTAAGATGTAATATATGCTCTATAAAAAAAAAAAAAAAAGTGTTCTGTGTTCTAATATATGTGAATCATGGCTCATATTTATTCTCAGAGTGTGCTTTTGTATGTGCATGTATAAAAGAATATAAGAAGCCTTATAGTAAAATAACCTTTTTAACTACATTTAACTAAGCACTGACAGAATAATTATTTCCAGTGTTAGCAGTTATTGTCACCATGTTTTACATTAGCTCCTCAGAACTTATCTTACAGCTGAAAGTTTGTATTTTCTTACCAAGCTCTCCCTTCTTGCCCCAACTGCCAGCCACTGCTACCACTTTTCTGCTCTAGTTCTATGAATTTGTCTTTTCTCTTTAGATTCCACATGTAAGTGATGCAAAAAGGTACTTTTTGAGCGGCATGGATATTAAAAAATTGTAGAACACTGCAGGTAACCATTTCCAGAAATTTAAGACTCAAAACATATCTACAAAAGCCAGGAATAAGACAGGATCCCTTTATTCATAAGAATTGTTTAACTCCCCCCATTTTAAAATTCCAATTAAGAAAGCAAGGAAGGAAGGAAGAGAGAAAGGAAGGGAAATAAATGAATGGCAAGTATTAGTAAAGAAGAAACAAATTTTTATCATTTTTAAATTTTCCGGATTGCTTTAATCCTAATTGCATCAATTTAAGAGCTTAATTATTTATTATTTTAACTGATTTTATTGGGGCAACACTGGTAAATAAAATTATATAGGTTTTGAGTGTACAATTCTATGGTACATCATCTACATATTGTGTTGTGTGTTTACCACCCCAAGTCAAGTCTTCTTCCATAACCATTTACCCCAGCTTTAACCTCTTTCAAACCATGGAGGTTATTGAAACAGCCAGTTACACAGTCTATAAATAAAACATAGTATCTCTTTTATATTTCCAGAAAATATCAGTTACAAATTATAGCTGGAAAAAATCTCCCATTTGCACCAACAAAATTTATAATACATCTGAGAATACATTTTACAAAAAGTAAATAGTGCTTATAAGTAAAAAATTAAAAGTATAAAATTGTTTCTTATAAGTATTAGAAATATACCAAAAAGCATTATGTTAACAAAAGCACAAGACTACATTAACTGTTATAAAAAGTGTATAACCAGAGTAAAATAATTTGTCCTGGATGACTAATTTTAATGTGAAAAAGAAGCTAATTGTCTTCCAATAGGTATTTGAATTTATAATTCTTTCAATAGAAAGACCATTTGCTTTCTGGCATTCAAATAAATTATCAAATAATGGTAAAAATTAATTCTAAAACTTATCCAGAAAAATTAAAATAGTAAGATAACAAAAGAATTGTGAAAAGAGAGGTAAGTAGTTTTTACACTGCCAGGTATTGATTCATTATAAATACATAACTATAAATATGCTGTAGTGATAAAAGAATAGGTATACATATAAATGAAATAGAGTAGAATGTCCAGAGAAATCATTGAGGTATAACAAGAATATGGTATAAGTTAAGTATTGTGTAACAAATTTAAAAAGTGGTATCATAACCATTGGTGATGAATGAAGACAATGACCAACCCAGGGCAGATAAGGAATTAGAAAAAAACATATTTCATAAACTGCCAAAGTCCCAGGAGTGTAAATTGGAATACATTTTCTGGAGAAATATTCATCAGTTTATGCCCATTTGGGCTCTGACTTTTCTCTCCATCTCCTTTAACCAACATAAAACTTTTATTTCTGGTAATTAATTCTGAGGAAATAAGTTTCACAAAGATGCACTTTTAAGGCTGTTAATCTCAGTGTGGTTGAGAATATATGGACAAATGAAAGCCAAAATATGAATGTACAATAGTAGGGATTTAGTTTGTAGTTATTATTAAGATTGGGGGGGGGGGATGGCTGGTGTGGCTCAGTGGTTGAGCAGCCACCTGTGAACCAAGAAGTCACAGTTTGATTCCTCGTCAGGGCGCATGCCTGGTTTGGGGGCTGATCCCCAGTAGGAGGCATGCAGGAGGCAGCCGATGGATGTCTCTCTCATCGATGTTTCTCTCTCTCTGTCGCTCTCCCTTCTTCTCTCTCTAAAATCAATAAAAACATATTTAAAAAAAAGATTGAGGGGATGGATCGGTATCTGGCATAGACTATACATACACACACATATGCTGTGTTAACTAAAATTTACCATGGGGCCTTGTGAAGCAAGGACTGTCTCTTTGTTGGAGAGAGAGATGAAAATGCCTTTTATCTATTTTTGGCCATTCACTTATCCATTCCATTACTTAGGTCCCATGGAATTTTAGACTTTGAACTAAACCCCTCTGTCTCAAATCTCTTCATTTAATTGGATTTTTCTCCTGTCTTCTACAGGTGAAGCCCCTTGCTATGGTCAAAGCCCCATGGCCTTGTTTCTGCCAAGGAAAACATCAGCTTCCTAATGAGAGCTTTCATGTCACTGGGGTCATTAAATGGCAACCTGTCCTCTCTTCCTAATAAAGCGGGACATTTTCCTTATTGGCTTTGCTCTGCCTGCCATTGGTACGTGGCCTGGCACAGTATGTTCCTAGGTCCACTGCACTTCACATTGCAGAAGTTTATTTTCTTGATCTGCGTGTTACAGCATATGTTGTTTAGGTTGCAGCCTGAAACATTCTGTCATCATCGAGTGTGGCGAAGACAATAGTAAATTTAATTAATTTAATTAACTCATTTAATTGAATTACTCTTGGCTCTAACGTATTAGAAAGTGTGTCTAGACTATTTGATTTTTAAAATTATATATTAAATTTTTTTTTCAACATTAAAAAAAAAGTTATGCCAAATCCAGGACCTTTGTTGACTGTAGCTGCAGGTGGTCTCTGTCATAAGAACTTCCTCGAACTGTAATGGGCTCAGGGGGCAAAAAAGCATACTTGAGCCCGGCCTGCGTGGCTTAGTGGCTGAGCCTTGACCTGTGCTTCAGGAGATCACGGTTCAATTCCCTGTCAGGGCACATGCCTGGGTTGTGGACTCGATCTCCAGTGGGGGCATGCAGGAGGCAGCCGATCAATGCCTCTCTTTTATCATTGACATTTCTAGCTCTCTCTCCCCCATTCCTCTCTCTCTGAAATCAATAAAAACATATATATATATATTTTAAAAAAAGCATATTTGATGTAGGAGCTGGACAATGCAGGCTTCAGGTCTCAACATTAAACAAAAGTCTTATGAAGCAAACAATTAGTAATAAATTACTCAGCATAATCCAAACATATTATAAGGTAAAAAGTGAAATGTTTTCAAATTAAGCTTATATTCAGTGCATTTATGAACAAACGTAATAAATAATATTATGTAATCCTGCAATCTATCACATGACATGCTTTCCAACTCTCTGGCAAATTACTTTTTTTTTCATTTCTGTTTTGTGACAAAATATAAGAAGCTATGGGGACATATATATGTAAGTTATCATAGGAAAATAAGTAATTTCCTGCCTTAAAATTAGTAAAATCATTATTTTAGTGATGATAAGAGAAGTTTATTTTCCTGGACACATTTTACACATAGTGTTACTTCAGTGTCAAAAATAGAATGCTTAATACCAGAAATATTAAATATATATTTTGGTCTGTTCCACAGTAAAATAAAACAATTGAAGAGAACTCAAAAAAGAAGACAATCTATGATTCTACTTGAGAAGTTGCCCTAAGTTTTATTTTAAAGCAGGTGTCTATCATTAAACCAATAATTAAAACAAAATATTGTATTTGCTCATTTTAAAATATAGACTTATGAGGCTTAGAAACAGTGATTTCCAGGCTTGCAGGGAAATGTAATTACTTTACTGATTCTACTTTTCTTCTGGTTTTCCCCCCTCTCCTTTTCACAGTGTTGTCCATTTTATCTGTTCCGAAAAATAAGCCCGAGAGCTTACATACACAAAGAAAAGATAAAATGTCACCTCCAGAGCTTTCACCAAAGGCGGACTCAAATGAAATATTCTAACAAAAGGTACATGAACAAAAAACTAAAATATGGTGACACATATATAATGAGCTACAGAAAAACAGATCGAAAATTGCACTCAAGATCTGTGGAAATTATACCGTCCCTGATGCAAGCAAAAGATTATTTCGCTGCAGTATTTTGCGAGCAGAGCTCTCCTGTGGGATCGGACTGCAGAGGACGTTTCAGTGGGAGGAAAAGAGCGATAGGAAGGGGAGAATGATTCATGTTCAGCATCTCAAGTGGAGGGGAGAGTGCAAGCACTGAATAATGAAAGAGAGACAAGACACTCAGCATGCCAGGAAGGTTACTGTGAGAGAGCTGTTAGAATTATTTAAAAAGGTTAGTCTATGAATAAACATGCTTCATCAAGGTCTCTTACACATGCAAAGAGAGATGCTAATGAATAATAAAAGAGTAATGGGGACTGGCAAAGAAATTAATGTTAATCTTATCCAAAGCAGATACAAATTAATATTGGAGCAACATTTTTGTAATCACTTCTCAAGGCAAAAATTCAATTAATGTGACTATATCAATATTTCAAATCTTAGTCCCTTGAAAGTGCGCTTGTCTCTCTTCACATAAGCTCGCTCTCCTCCGCGAAGGGCTTGCAGCGCCTCTTACCCGTGCTCGGGAGGCTTCTGGACGGTGCGGCTGGAAGGAATCGGGCCTGCTCTCCAAGCACAGCTCGGCGATGCAGAACCGGTCAGGGCACGCTTCCCTGAGGAAGTTCAGTTTAGGTAGTAATTACCCTATAGAAAATAGACCTGTAAGCCAGGACTAATTTGCCTTACTTCATGGTTTATTTACTATTTTATAGAGACACACATGTATTCACACACACATGCACACACACACACACATACGCATATGTGGAAGAAAGCTGTTTGTGATTTCTGAAGAATACATATTTTTAAAAAATACATCTTTATTGATTTCAGAGAGAGGAAGGGAGAGGGAGAGAGAGATAGAAACATCAATGATGAAAGAGTCACTGATCAGCTGCCTCCTGCACACCCCCTACTGGGGATCGAACCCACAACCCGGGCATGTGCCCTGGTCGGGAATTAAATCGAGATCTCCTGGATCCTAGGTCGATGCTCAACCACTGAGCCACGCTGGCTGGGCAAAATTACATGTTTTTAAGTACGTGCTTATAGTCACAGGATAGGTGTATATATTATGTATATATCTCCCTATAATATTTGTATTTAAATGGCAACATACAAATGCATCAACACAGGAAAACATATCACAACTACAATGCCAAAAGCAGACTCTAGTTCCACCAGTGAGAAAACGTTCATGTAAACCAGTTAAAATAGATTTCCGAGTCTGAGCTACTTTTCATCCTTTGTCATGGCCTCCTTTGAAAACAGGAAAAGGAATATTTTCCAAGAAATTATTAATATATATGAGTTTTTTCCACTAGAGATTTATTTTATCTCCTAATCTTTTTTCTTTCTTTGGTAGTCACTAGATACATCTTATATAGTGAATTATTCCTCTTGTTTGGCATACAATATAAATGCCTGTCATAGTTTGTTTAAGGTGTCAGAGACTTAGAAAAAGTTTATGAAACTAAATGGACTCCTCGAATAAGTGTTTTGCAGCTGGGCAGAATGTGTTGTTTACGCTGTAATGCCCTGACAGGTTTATATAATAAGAGGTGCTAACGCCACCATACTATGATAGATTGGACTCATTTGAAGCGTGGTGCTGTAGACAAATAGGCTTACATGCTGTTGTTAGAAAACCACATGACTATCCAAAGCCAGTCACCCTATTAAAATAACTGTCTGGACAACCTCACTTCCATAGACACTGTATCATTCCCATAATGAAAGAAACATCAAATGATTTCCATACGGAATGAATTCCCTAGAGGTGCTGGGATTTGTCTCATTATATAAGGCTTTTCTATCACCATCGCAATACCTCTTCTCATCTGTGCTTCTCATTGGAGTGGAGAATTTTCTGTCAACAGCTCTAGCCAGGCTAAACCTGCATAACACAGAAGAGGGATATAAGGGAGATAAGATTACTTTTTTCATTTATGTAGAAAATTATACCCAGTATTCCTGCCTGAAAAGGATTACTCCGTGATGTGGACAGCATTCTGCACTCTCATTAAAAAAAGGCAGTCTACAATCTTATTTTATTTTATTTTTTAAAGAAGTTGGATATGGCAGGAAAGACTATCTGAAATTTCATGCTGTGAAATTCACCAGGGGGAGAAAATCACCACTTGTGTATTCCCCTCAGATGCCTTTGGTAACTAACAGTCCAATACCGCACTGATAACTTCCCATGGCCGCAATCCTACCACCTGCCTCAATAATTTTGACTGGAGGAAGAAGGTTAATATGATGGAATAAAATGAACTTTGTCAAGTAATATTAAAGTTTAGTTACTAACTGACAAGCTGAAGAATTTTCTGAGAAAAAAAATGTTACTGTGCTCTGTGATTCTCCTAGAATTCCTGCTGCTCCTCTTTGCTTTAGTTTGCATATTGTCTTTTGGGCAGCCACTACCTCACAGCAGACTTATGTCTTTGTGTCCTACTATGCACCCCTACATCATCATCACCATCACCATCATCATCATCACTACCACCAATTATTGGTTACTTTAAATATATCAGTCTAATCTCAGCATCAAAAAACCCTCTGTGTGTTTTTATGCTTATCTCACATAGAAAATAAAAGGGGCTTAGAGAGGATACTTCATGCCTTTAAAATCACACAGGTCGTAAATGTAGGAAATAAGATTCAAACTCATGTTTGAACCCAAAGACAAGGCGTTTAACCCTCCTGCAATCCGGCCTCAACAGGGATGTTCTAATTCTGTTCTCCAGACTTACTTCTTTTATAAATGTCTTCAATTATCATGGCAATATTTAAATCACTAGATTTGGGTAAAGTCCCTTGAAAGACAGAGATACTCCTTAAGTCCCCTCTGGGATATCAGGCATACGCAACAATGTGCCTTGATTTAACAGGCAGTAAGGAGAACAAATTAGCATTCATGGATTTATTCTTTGGCAAGTAATCAAGTGGTTTAATTTTATTTGATACTAATTTCCAAATGGTTATTCTGGACACATCTTTAAAGGCAGGCATAGCAATGAAGAGAAGCCTGTTTGCTTTCCCTTTGTTCATTTATTAATTTCTCACATAGCAATATAATTTTCTTAGGTTCTGCAAAAAAAATTGTTAAATGTAAGTGGTGATGGAAAAGGTCAAATTGTGTGTTGTGCCATTATTGCTTTTCAGAGAGGAATTCGACTAATCAGACAGATGTAAGGTAAATGGAGCAAAATAAAAATGATTAAAGAACTTAACTCCCTAATAAAGAAGGAAATTACTGAGACCATCAACTGCTAACCAAATCTGCAACAAGCAGTGGTGATAGGTAAAGTCTGGAAGCATGTATTCTCATGACTTGCAGATAAATTTTATCAAATAAAGCATCCGCTTCAATCTACTCTGGTTCATTCCATGTTATCATCTATGGAATATGTTTTGTATCCCATTCGATTTGTATATTCATGAAATATAATAAATACCTTTAAGATCAACCTTGAAAATCAAAACTGTGTATTCTACCAATAGAAGCCAGCAGATAAGACTATTCTGCTATTTTCATTGATATATTTAGGTTTGTGGTTTCCCAGCATCCATTTTCTTTGGAGAAATGATGTCTTCCTAGTTTGATTTAGTGCTAGTTGGACTGTAATTCAAGGCATATATTGGCTCTCACCATGAAGTTGAAAAAGCCCTTCTCAGTTTTTTTGTGTGTTTTTTTAAAATATCTTTATTGGTTTCAGAGACAGAGGAAGGGAGAGGGAGAGAGAGATAGAAATATCAGTGATGAGAGGGTCATTGATCAGCTGCCTCTTGCACGCCCCCTACTGGGGATTGAGCCCGCAACCCAGGCATGTGCCCTGACCGGAGTCAAACCTCCGTCTCCTGGATCCTGGGCCGAAGCTCAACCGCTGAACCACATAGGACCTGGCCCTTCTCAGTCTTAACAAGCCCTTTCTCTTACAACTCCAGTATCACAAAAGAATGTATGAACAAACCCTCTGAATTGGGACACTGAATCTTTTTTCAGATTATATTTATTGGTTGATAATATTATGTAGGTTTTAAGTGTACAATTCTATGATACGTCATCAGTATATTGCATTGTGTGCTAACCACCCAAAGTCAAATCTTCAGACACCATATATTTGACTCCTCTTACCCTTTACTATGCCCCACCCCCTTCCTTCTGACAGTCACCATACTCTTATCTGTGTCTATGAGAGTTTGTTTGTTCATTTTTCTTGTTTGTTCTTCTTTTCTGTTCTTTGGTTGTTTTCAGTCTTATATCTCACATATGAGGGAAATCATATGGTTGTTAACTTTTTCTGTCAGACTTATTTCACTTAGCATGATATTCTCAAGATCCATCCATATGGCAGTATTTCATCTTTTATATGGCTGAGTAGTATTCCATTGTATATCTGTACCACATCATGCTTTTTAATTAATTTTAGAGAGGGAGAGAGAGAGAGAGACATTGATGTGAGAGAGATGCATCCATCAGTTGCCACTTGCACGGGGACTAAACTCACAACCCAGGTATGTGCCCTGACTGGGAATCCAGCCCATGACTTTCCAGTGTACCAGATGACACTCCAACCAACTGAGCACACTGGCCAGAGCTACCACATCTTCTTTATCCATTCATCTATCGAAGGATGCTTCAGTTATTTCCATGTTTTGGCCACCATGAATAATGCTACAATGAACATATGAGTGCATATATCTTTGCAAATGAATGTTTTCAATTTTTTTGGGCAGGTACCCAGAAGAGGGGGTGCTGGGTCATATGGTAACTCTATCCTTGATTTTTTGAGGAGTCTCCATACTGTTTTCCATAGTGGCTGCACCAATTTATATTCCCACCAGCAGTGAATGAGGGTTC
Source organism: Miniopterus natalensis (assembly GCF_054644295.1). Taxonomy (NCBI): domain Eukaryota; kingdom Metazoa; phylum Chordata; class Mammalia; order Chiroptera; family Miniopteridae; genus Miniopterus; species Miniopterus natalensis. The sequence continues at coordinate 68,737,206 of NC_142082.1, read as the reverse complement.
CTTTTTCTCCACAACCTCTCCAACACTTGTTATTACTTGTCTTGTTATAACAGCCATCTAACAGGTGTGAGGTGGAATCTCATTGTCATTTTTACTTACATTTCCCTGATATATCTCTTGGACATTTCTTTGTCTTCTTGGGAGGAGTGTCTGTTCATGTCTTCTGCTCATTTTTTAATTGGATTGCTTGTTTGTTTGGTGTTGAGTTGTATGGGTTCTTTATAAAGTTCAAATATTAACCCCTTGTCAGAGCCGTTGTTTGCAAGTATCTCCTCCCATTCATTTGGTTGCCTTTTTGTTTTGTTGTTGGTTCTTTTTTGGTACAGAAGCTTTTTATTTTGATATAGTCCCATTCATTTATTGTTTCTTTACTTCTCTTGCTTTTGAGGTCAAATTAATAAAACCTTCTCTAAGTCCATAAGTTTTGAATCTTTTGTTTCTATGTAATTTATTGTTTCAGAACTTATATTTTGATTTTGATTCAGTTTGAGTTAATTTTTGTATATGAGAACAAACAGTAGTCTAGTTTTTTCTTTTTCATGTGACATTCTAATTTTTCCCAGCACCGTTTACTAAAGAGACTTTTTTTTTCCTTCATTGTATATTTTTTGCTCTTTCACGGAAAATTGTTTGCCCATATACATGTGGGTTTATTTCTGGGGTCTCAGTTCTGCTCCATTGTCTATTTTTCTGCCAATACCATGCTATTTTGATTATAGTTGTTTTGCAGTATAATTTGCAGTCAGCGAGTATGATACCTCCAGTTTCATTCTTTTTTCTCAGGATTACTTTGGCTATTCGAGGTCTTTTGCAGTTCCATACAAACCTGATGATTTTTTGTTTTAGTGAACAATGCAAAGATGGAAACAGTGATTGCGTTTTATTCTAATCATAGTACACTGGTGACTGGAGGTACCTGATCTAATAATGGAATTTCCAGAGCTCTGCCTAACTCTGTTCATTTACCTCTCCTTCATAGTATGATTCCTTCTATCTTTCCAATTAATTCTTGTTTGTTTAAATAGAATCACTTTCTATTGTTTATATCTAAAATAGTAAATGTCGAAAATCCCAAAAGCCAAATAAAAACAACCAACTTTTCTTGGTACATAGATGGAATTTATACTTCATTGAAGACAATTCCATGCCAAAACTATCACCTATTATTAAGGTAAAAAAGAGGCTAATTTCATGGTCACAATCATTAAAGCTAATTTACTTTCCATATCTAATCAACCAACCAGTGTAATGGCCCATCCAAAACCTTCACCCAGGCCACCATTTCTCTCTTTGGATATCAGGTGCGGTATCTTTTAATTTACTCTGTTTTTCACTCCAATCAGCATCTAGGGATATAGTTTTAAAATACAAGTTCATTTCACTCTCCCATTAAACTTCTTCGATAGCTGCCAATTGTACTGCAGATAAAATCCAAACTACTATGATCTGGAAGGCCTTGGATGATCTGGCCCATGGCTCACTTTTAAACACAATTTCATACCACTGTTTTTCACAAAGCCACTTCTACTTCTTTCAGTTCTTAAAAATTCCATAACTGTCCTGCATCTCAGGCTCTCAGCTCTCAGCTTAAATGGTTCCTCCTCAGGAAATTCTTCCTGAATTAGTCTGCTTTTACTTACTTGCCCCTGTTTGTTTACTGCATTGCTCTATCATATTTGAAGTATGTACAATTTCTTTTTCACTTATTGTTCCTGTATTCACTGGAGTGTAGGATTTATGAGGGCAAATTGATTCCCAAAACATGCCCAGGGTGGCACAATTCTAGCTCATGGTGGCCTCTCAGTAAATATTTTGTAAATAAATGAATGCATGCTTTCGATGTAGATCAGAACAGTATTGCTTTTCTCTTAATAACACGGTTTATTGTGCTTTTAGTTTTAATCCTACATTTCATGCTTTGGTGCTTGAAAACTTCAAACAAGCCTTTATGTAGGCTTGTCTTTTATAGAACATAAAATGAATGGTATTTTGAAGTGTTAATGCCTGTTTGTTTTGTATAACAGTAATGTGATTAAAATAAATACAGTACAAGCAGGAAATCTACTAAAACTTCACCAGAGAATAGGCTTGTAAATTAACCAATGTGTCAAGGGGAACCTAAAAAGTCTTCTTTTCACCTGTAAGCTTTTTCGTGTTAGGACCAACACAAGATTCCAAGGCCTCACACAGACAGTGGAATGCTACATTTGACCTACTATGTGCCATCAGTCAGACAGATCTCCACTTTGCTTCTCAGAACAATACACTCAAAGAAATGGTTATTGAGTTAAGAGAGAGAACTCAACACTTTTGAGGGGAAAAAACTAAACTTCTTCCACTTCGCAGAAATTATGATTAGAACTTTACAAAATAAATAATTTAAGTGGAAAAGTCAACAGGTTTCATATAAAAAATAGTATAAGCACTCTTTGTTTTGCATCCAAGGAATACTCGTACACTCAGATGAAAAATAAATGCAAGTCGGAAGGAAAGGTGTGCAGAACTGAACTAGTAAGAAAATAATGCTCTAAAAGTAGAAATCAGAATTTTTTTAAATCCTGTGCAAGTAAAATGTGACCTCTGATTTCCATTTGAAATACAGTTTTCACATTCAAATTGTAACAAAATTTCAAATGTGATACAATATGCAATTTGTTGAATCTGGTCTGGGCAATGAGATTAACATGGAGGGAGTTTATTAGTCTTTGGTTTTTCTTTGTTAGAAAAATATGGTGAAAATATTGTTTCAATGCGGCTAACATAAAAATTTTATTATTTGTTATGGGAAGAAGAGAAGACTGTTAACTCTGGTTTTGCTAGTTTTTTCTGATCACAGCATTTGATCTATAATATCACAAATTTTAGATTAAAATTATCTAGTTTATAAAGTAGCTACCAATAATTAGCTTTTCATATGGATGAGATAAATGTTGTAAATCCAATTTAATAAGCATTATTAAATATCTTCTCTCTAGAAAGCGTCAGGTAGTGGAGTTTTTCAAATGTGTATAGCCTCTTCTCAAATATGTCTCAGTTTACCAGGATATATAAGATCTGTACAGACTGGGGGAGAAATTCAGGCTTCTCAAAGATTAATGAAGGTAATCACTTGGAAGTCAAGGTAAAATTCAGATTCTGTTTCAGTAGATCCAGTGTGGAATCTAGATTCTGCATTTCTAACAAGCTCCAAAATGCTGCTGCTGTTGCTGTTATGTGGACCAAACTTTGAGCAGAGGAGGTAGTTTGAAGAGGCTCTCAAAGAGTGAGCCTTCCCTTGACCAGAATTGCTCTTAAATATTGATAAGATGTTGAGTAGAGATATTTTAGAAACAGGAAAATCATGTTAGTGAAAGAGTATAAATAAGGAATTGTTTGTTTTGGATGCAAATTAATAACGATTATGATTTTTTGATGGAGAGGTATTGATAGCTTGCTATATGCAAGATTTTACTATATATAGTTGGTACACTTCAAGATTTACTGCTGGTTAGTGTTAATGTACAATTTTGAAGGTAATAATTAAAGGCACCATCTTCTCAGGAAATTGATTCTTTTTTCAAGATTCCTCTTTCTTGATATACCTGAGAAACTTTGGGATGCTTTCATATGTAACTACTAGACCATTTCATGAAGTCTTATTGCAAATATACTTACTACCAACCTACTGTTCTGCTCCGTAAGCTCCTGCCTGCTTGCTCCTGGCCAGAAGGAAAGCATGCCCTGTTTCTAGTGATCAGCCCATCAGAAGGTGTTCCCACAACAGAGAGACAATGACCCTTATACTGAGAACCTTTATTTTTCAGAGTAAACAAGACCTGGAATTGAGAAGAGGAAAGGACTGGGATGGATCTTGGGTTTGAGTGGTGAAATACACCCCTGACATCTCAACCGTAGTCATTATGGGCTCTGCTGTTCAGTCTGACCCTTTCTTCTAAACATCTCTTCTATTATTCTTTCTGTCATGAGCTCTTTATTCTCTCCCTCTGTCTGACTTCCTTCAACAATGACTGGTTCTTCAGATAGGTCTGTTAATTAAAACAAGCTCATGTTCTTTTGCACTATGCTCCTAGACCCTGTGTAAATTAAAACTCGTGGCTGGGTAATGTTTTCAGTAAAATTATACAACCTGTGACATTTTTCTAAACACTAGAACTTTGTGTTACATTGAAAAGGTTTGGTCTGTTTAAAGCACTAAGAGGACATCTAAGAAGAAGTCATTGTGTAATGCAGCCCACTGGTCAAGCTGAGTCTCAGGTCTGGTTCAAACATTACAACCTCTCATTTTTGCAATATCATTTAATCTTAAAAACCACCATATAAGTTAGACCTTATCTCCATTTCCAACAACATTTTAAGTGTGGGAAACAACTAAAGCTTAAGAAAATTAGATCACTTTCACAAAGTCAGATAGCTAGTAAATGATAAAGCCAAAGTGCTCAAGCACTTGGTTTTGGAAAATAACCCCAGTCCCAGTGAAGTAATAGCTGGTGTTTTTTAAATAATCATTTCTACATTATACAGGCTGTATATTTATTTTTTAATTTTTTAAAATTTATGTTTATTGTTGAAAATATTACAGATGTCCTCTTTTTTCATCATTTACCCCTTCCACCCTGCACCCATACCCCACACCAGGCCTTCACCACACTATTGTCTGTGTCCATGGGTTATGCATATCTAAGTGTCCATCAGTAGATAAGTGGATAAAAAAACTGTGGGACATTTACACCATGGAACACTATACAACTGTAAAGAAGAAGGATCTCTTACCCTTTGGGCAGTATGGATGGAGATAGCTAGTATTTCTTAAGCACTTGCTGTATGTTGGTCAGTGTTCTAAACACTTGACGTGTGTTAAATCATTCATTCCTAACATTAAACCAAGAAGGTAGGGATTTTATAGATGAAGCCACTGAAGCACAGAGATTTGTTTCAAAGTCACAGATGGCAAGTAGAGGAGCTAAGATTCAAACTCAGGTATTGTAGTTCTAAAGCCACACACTTTTTAAAGAACTTATTTTTTCAACTACAATTTACATTCAATATTATTTTGTATTAGTTTCAAATGTACAGCATAGTGGTTAGACAATCATATCCTTTACAAAGTGTTGCCCCAGTATTTCCAGGACCCAGCTGACACTATACATAGTTATTATAATATTATTGACTATATTTCCTATGCTGTACTTTACACCCCCATGACTGTTTTGTAACTGCCAATCTGTAATTTTCTATCCTTTCACCTTTTTCACCCAGTCCTCCTAACCTCCTCTCTTCTGGCAACCACCAGTATGTTCTCTGTATCTGTGACTCTGTTTCTGGTTTGCTTGTTTGTTTATATTGTTCTTTAGATTCCACATATAAGTGAAATCATATGGCATTTGTCTTTTTCTGACTGACTTATTTCACTTAACATAATACCCTCTAGGTCCATGCTGTCACACATAGTAAGAATTCATTTCTAAAACCACACTCTTAACCATTACCTTTCCATCTTTCTATAAAAGATATTAAAGTAGTTTAAGACTACAACTAAGAGGTTAGGGCAACTGGTTATTACTGAAATGTAACCTAACCAAATGTGCTGGATAATGGCAACTATGTGTAACAATGGTGTGAATCAGCAAGTTATAGACTTTATCACTGCGGAAATCTTTGTCCAGAGGTGGAGAGGAGGTCAATATGCGCAATGCCAGTCCATGGAACTAAGTACACAGAAGTCTGGGAGCCAGAGAGAATGATACTGTAGTAAAGTTAGGTTAAGAGAAACTGAGAAGGATATGAACTGCCAAAGCTGAAGAGAGAATCTCAAATGGAAAATTTCTTAGAGTGTGGAAGGTTGTGTCCAGAGCATGAATCTTGGGTCAAGACTAACTTCTTCCAACTACGGTTCAGACCCACTTAAAGTTTTAGTTCCTGTCTCCTGGATTTTCCCTCTTGATTTTAAAAAAATAATGTATATTTAAAATGTGCAATATGATGATTTGATGTACCTATACATACTAAATTGACTCAAGTTAATTAACATATTCATCCCCTCACATAGTTATCATTTGTATATACATGTGCTGTGAGAGCACCTGGAATCTACTCATTTAACAAATTTCAGTATTCAGTGGGTGAGAGACTAAAGTCTGGTTCACAATTCTCCATGACATGAAATAGGCCAAATGAGAGGAAGGCAACGTGTGAACTAAGTTATGAATTGTGTGAAAGAAGAGAAGATCATAAATGTGAAAGGTGGGCTGTAAAACAGAGATTTTCAACTGGGGTACTGAAAAAATTTTTTAAACATGCCATACCTGACTACTTAGTCAGGGGGACTGGCCTCTTTCCTTTAGATTGTCAAATTAAAAAATGAAAACAGCCAACCCAACAATAGCCAACTGGTGTGAATAACCTGTCTTGAACCATGCATATCTAGGTCATATAATAGAGTTGCATCTTATCGGTCACACCGCAGAAAAGGTTGCATCTGATTGGTTAATTCTTGGTATCAAAAATTCTTATATACAACTATAGGCACCTGATTTTTTAAAAAGTCACTTTGGAGCAAAAAGGGTAGATAATTACTATTTTAGTAAATCAGTCAAAATTTTACCTAATTTTTGTTAGACTGACAAAAAATATGTTGTTTCGATGTGCCACAGAATTTTAGTAATCAGTTTATATGTGGCATGAGATGAAAAAGGTTGAAAATTGCTGATGTAGAACAATGGAAAATTCTGAGTGAGCCCTTATATGCAGGAGATGAGACAGAGAGTTGAAGTTAGAGATATTACTGTGCAACCACCAATTTCAACATCTATCATTAGAGTTATTCTATCTGGTTTGGTGACATACTTGGCTCTGCCACTAACTCCTTGTGCCAGTTAGTTACAGTATCTCAACTTTAACCCTCTCTACAATAGTCCGTGATGCTGAGGCTGGAACTGCCAATCATTTTTCTTTTTGTGGTGTGCTTTTTTCCAGTTGGCTCCCTATAAGTCTCTGCCAGTAAGGAGGCCTTGGAGGGAGTTTTATCTTAGCAATGTGTCTTTACTTTGGCAGTAGCAATTCATTCTACTTAGTAGTACTTGATCCAGTTTATAATTTTCCCAGTATTTGCAAAACAAGCCTCATTACACCTCCTCAGAGACACGAGAACAAGCCAACTACTCTGACTAAACCCCTCCATGAGCTTAGAGACAGCACAGGCTCGTGGCAGCCTCTAGTTAGCAGTCTGAGTTTGGAGCTCTGTAGAATCCTTTGAAGCTTCTAAGTTTCAATAATTGCAGGCTCCTCTCTGCCCCAGCAGTGGAAGCTGCCCCCTGCAATGGCAACCTCATGATAGCTTGTGCTCTTCGGACTCTTCAGTTCTTTAGGACCTAGTCAACAATCTTTATAAATATATTCTCAAGTTTAAAAATTATGTGGCATTTTCCCCTAACTAGACTGAGACTGATATACTACATTTATGACTTTGAAAAGTGCCCAAAACATGATTTTCTTATTACTAAAAGGTTTTTACTGGACGAAAACCAAGGTTTCTTTTAGCTATATGTTCTATGACTACCTGTATCCAAAATTGGGTAAAAGAAAAGACCTGGAAGTCTTACTTGGTCTTGCACTTACTACTGTGTTTACAAGGATTACCAGGCCCATCAAAGACACTTAATATCTCAGCTCATGAGGACAATATAAAATCACGATAAATTATAATTCAATTCAGAAGAAAAAAACACTAGATGCATGCAATGGTGGTACAGACACTGGCGTGCTAACTGGGGAGGGAAAACACACGTCAGGACCTGAGGCATGATAACCAAAGAATGAGAAAATAATTATTACTACAATTGCTGTTATTTATTGAATACAGATTTTATATGTAACACATTATTCTATTTATACATGTCTAATCTACACAATAACCCTATGTAGCTGTGGTGATGCTTTTATTATCCTCTTATTATTAGGGAGGAAGCCAAGGCACGTAGCTTGTCCATCAGCTGTAATAAGTAAGAGGTAGGGCTGGATTTCAACACTATTCCAAAGTTTGTTTTCTAATCATTTTACTTGTTATGAAGGTGCTGGACCAAAGAGAGAAATAAGGTTATTAATAGGGCCAAAGACAGATTCTTAAGAGAAAAATATTAAATACAAATGTTACATACATCAATTTCTGGCTCTCAAGATATCTTTATTGGCTCTTTTTTGCATTTGAATACGTTATATGGCCTTTGACAAGTTGCTGTTTTGTCTTTTTTTTTTTTTTTTTATATTCTCAAATACAAATTCCCTATCAATGATCACATCTAAGCCATAGTTGCCCAGAAACAATACTGAAGTAGGTGCCCCACCTAAAATACATACTATTTGTGAATATTTATGTTATCCTTGAATCCTAAACATAAATAATTTATATCTGCATGTGAAATTGCTGATATTCTGTTAAATTTTGATTCACATACTTTAATATCCTTTATAGTTAAATGCAAATGAAGTTGAATTTGTCAGAAAACTCAAAAAAGAGACTGGTTCAGACAAAAATTATACCCTTTAGTCTTGCCTAAGATTAATAGGCAGAACCAATGTTCCTAATTAGTACCAGGCAAGGTGTCATGAAATTCTGTCGAAATGAATGACATACTTATAACAAAGGAACTAATATGCCTAATCAAGTCATCTTGCTTAAATCTTGAGTTTATTTATGATGTCACACGTTTGCACAGTAAACCAGCAAATGTATTAATGGGAATGAACATGAAAAAATTTCTAAACTTCCCAATTCCCTTTCTAAAAATTCCCTGTCTAAAAATTCGGGAAGATCGGAGGATACTGTGTGCCCATCCATCAGGGAAGTTATCAGGTTTAATAGGATGGCATCTGTGAAGAACTCAGAGCTCCTGAGGGAGCCATCCTGTGTAAGCAGGGTTATCACTGTTATAAAGTAGCAAATGTTCCTGGGTGTGTGGTTAGACTGCAAAGAAACTCAGGATAAAGAAGCAGTAAAGGAAAAAGGAGAGCGAAAAGGTGGGGGGGGGGGGGAGGCCAAATAATGTTAACAAAAAGGAAAAAAGTGCTGTTATAAGGCTTACTTAGAACCCAAAGTGAAAGGACAGACATCTTATAGGTTGCTAATCGAATGCTGATCTTTTCCCCTCTGATCTTTTTGGCGCCTGTGCAGATGGGCTGGAAATCTAATGAGGACCATCTTTCTCATGACATATCAAACACGCACCCTGACACACTGCCAAAAATACCACAAAAAAGAATGGCACTTCTCATAGTACCCCAGCCTTTCTTTCCAGATGGATGGTGTAATAAAAATATTCTTCCAATTATTTCAGGGCCTTGAAAGAGAAGAGAAGATGCAGCTTAAGTTCAATTCTGAGAAGCAGTAAAGCTGTCAGTGAAGCTATTTTTGAACAGGTTGGCCATTCTTAGTAAAGATTCTTTGAAGAAAACTTTCCTGTCCTGTTTTAAAAAAATATTAGAGGGAAGGTAGAAGGTTTACGCCCTTGTATCATAGTAGCGGTAGAAGAAATACAGTGGAAGTTAGTGAAGTCATTTCAAATAGCGAAATACTCAGACAAAAGGCAGGTAAATACAGGAATATTGAACTCAATTTGGCAATGGCACCAAAAGTACTTGTAGGATTTCTTCAGAGGACTGTTTGAGGGACTGAGTGCTAAGTACTAAAGTGACTTCCTTCCTACTTTTCTCTCCAGAACAGACAACCTAGGGTCTTCTTCACAGGCTTCTCAGAACGAGTCTATGCAAGTGCCTACCTGCACTGAGAGATGGACCGTTAGCGACTAAGGACAGAGAGGAGCCTGTGGCCTGTGCTGCCCGATGCGGGTGGTCACTCCTGTCCCATCTGCCTTCTGTTAGCAGGTAAAGTGAAGGTCAGTATGTCAACATTCAGCATAGAGATCCCGTGGCAAGTATTTTGCCTGGATACGAATTTCCCTAAGGAAGAGTAATGTGGTGGTAACTGAATTACAGAGAAGTTAGGTTTTAACAAAATTGAATCCAAAACTGGAGGGGTGTTAAGGGGGCTAACTTAGTAGGCTATTGCAACAGAAACTATCTCTGAAGTATAAAAACACTCATGTTTTTACGTAACTGACTCTTGTGTTTGTAATGGGTGTTAAAAAGAAACAGCAAACCCCAAATGGAGTCACTTGTGCTAATCCCCATGTCAGGAAGCCGAGAGGTAATATCTAACCTAAGTGCAGTTTCAGCCCCTCCCAGGAATGTAATGGTAACTGTTCAGTCTGGAATTTCCTGGTCAGCACCAGTGAGACCATCAGCTTAACAGGCCCTTTTGTCCCCCAAAGGGAAGTGATCTTGCCCAAAATAATCATGTTTTTTATTACTGTTTATTACTGTTTATTACTTTCTTCCCCTCTTTGCCTTTAAAAACCTTTCCAGTTCTTTAGTTCTTTGAAGCGCCTTTCTAGCCTACTTGCTAAATGGGATACTGTTCGACTCCCTGCTAGTTGAATGAAACCAATTTGATCATTAAATTTGCTGGTTGTTTTTGTGTGTGTGCGTGTGTGTGTGTGTTTTTAACCTGGGCAATTTCATTGTGATCTCTGAGTCAATCCACAGCAGAATCTGAGGACCTTTCATGTGGGAGAAAGTAAATACACATTGGGCAGCTTAATTTATTTGATAGTGTTCAGAACCAAAATCAGTAGTTCTCAGTTTTTATTCTGCCTACCATTAGTACTTGGTTAGTAATCAGGAGGAGATGAAATCCTTTTTACTTGGAGAGAACTAGTTTCTGAAAGGAGTCAGTATTAATCTCTTGCCCCTAGAAAGGGTTCCCTTAAAAATTATTAAAAGCTGCTTAAGCACTAAGGGTTCTCCAGTTTCTGTGTGAAGCTTGTGCCATTTATTTATTCAAAGGTATCACTCTGTGTTATGAAGATCCCCCGGTTGTGCGTTTCTGATCTTTGGTCTTATTTAGCATTTACATCTCACTTCTATTTTAACACAGGTCGGCCGCAGTCGTTTTTACGAGTCATTCCTCACAGCCCCCTGGTGAAACAGAACAGCGTCATTGCAGGTATTTCACAGAAGAACAAACTCAAGCAGGGCCGGGATGCAGCAATTTTTAACGGATACATTTGGACTTAAGGAATGTGGCTTCAAAGCATCATCGTTTCACCAGGTGAGCTAATAAAAATGTTTTGAAAAAGAAATGAGGGATTCAGGTGCCCTTTTTAATCTCAATTCATTTAAGATTTTGTTTGCTGTTTTTCAATACAATAAGCATGTACATTAGTAATATTATTTGTTTAAAAGCTCACAAAATATCCTCAATATACTAGCATATATACACATTCAAATATTAAGCTGCAATGCATCTTTACTAAGAGAAGGGATGAAAGAATTGGTTTCTATTTCTGTTGCAGTATTATCTCCCAATTCCTCTTTTTTTCCAGGACATAACATCTCCCCAGGAAGAGGCCATATTCAACTTTTTTGCAAATTGTCTATTTGCCTTCTGCACCTGTTTCTGCATCCATATGTATGGTTGACATTTATACCTGTTTCTCCCTACCCAAGATCCAGTAATTGCAACATATTTATACACAGTTTAGCTCCATGAAACCAGTTATTTTCCCACTATCTACCCATAAAACACTTAACCAAGGCAATCAATTCAATTTGTCATTCTGTTGTTACAACTGGGAGAAAGTTTATCTAGTTGCTTTCTTAGTATCACACAGACTTGTTAAACACTCATTATATGAAAGGAGCATTATAGATGATGGGGATGGTGTAGTGGGTCTAAGTGAGGTCTCAAATAGTTGATACATAATAATATTTTTCCTGGGATAACCTAATATCTCTGTCTGATTTTATAAATTTTTAAGCACTTTTGATGTTAGGCATCTCATATTTATCACTGAAACTTAACATGCCCACTTAAAAATGTCAGTACAACCCTACATAGGCCAGACTATGGCTTCATCACTGGTGGAGGGGGGAGTGCAGTCTGCTCCCCCATGCCTCCTACCCATTCTTCCTCTCATTTATTTTGAGGTGTGTTGGGGTTGGTAGGAAGGAAACCGGAAAAATACGGCTTACTTTGGTAATTCTTTGTTATAATGGTTGTTTCCATACATAAACAAATGTCCTTTATTTGGGAAGGAGGTTGCTATCCCCACCGTTGCCATCACTGTTGATTCAGCTCCTTTTCAAAAGGTATGCCAGGCCATGTATAAGTGGAGGTCTCACCAATCCCTGTTGATACAACGTGGGATCTCCGTAAAATTTCCCAAGCATTTATGGTCCCATATCTTCCATATAATTTTTAGCTGACAGCATTGAACTAAAGTCTTCTGATAAGATCACACACAGCAAAGCCAGAGCATCCAATCTCATCTGCCTCAATCTGTCTTTTTCCAAGAGTCTCATCTCTTGGAAACCTGTAACTCCAAGGATTCCCTGCCCTCTCTCCCGTGGCCTGGCCACAGGCACTCCCTCCATAGTTCTCTCTCCCACACTCGCATAGCATAGAGACAGAGTGGTGAACCCTAATTGCACGACAGAAGTCCAAGGGGGGACAGACTTCCTCCTTCAAGGATTTTAAAATTTTCCAGTTCCCTTAATAATTCCTTCTTCGTTTTCTAGATAAACAGTAAACTTTCGCAAACAATGCACTTTGCCCAAAGGCAATGCCTTTTCACATTTACTGATGCTTATCTCTACTTGTTAATGGCTTACATATCAGTTTGCCTTTACTGCCCTGGGGTTTCACAAAGAATTACATTTTGCTCAATTCTGCTTTTGTAAATCTAGTAACTCTTTCCCAGCTGTTCAGTAGCTTGCAGAGCTGGATTTAGGGAGCGAGGGGGCAGTGTTAAGAAAAGACTGTGTTAGTACATTTCTTCATTCTGTCTTGTTATCTGTGAGTAAGACACTGTAAGTATCATCACAGCATGCCCCAACTAATGCGGAAGCCAGGGCACATAACCTGGAAAGTTATAAGTGACGTCTGATAACAGAGCAAAGAGAGGGTAATTTTTTGTGGAGTAAGTGAAGCAAGCGGCACGGAGAAGGAGATATTCAAATGATGAAATAAAGAATGGACAAAGCTGAAAAAGAGAAGCTCCACAGTTTATCTCTCCAGAGAAGATGTTGACTCTTAAAAATATCATGCCAATTTTCATCGGTTTCTACTATCAAAGCAAACATTTTCACCAGACAAAATTAAGCAGACTAAGGTCACTTTATTCAGCACTGTTACAATAAAGGACAGACTGAACTCAGTTTCACTGAAACAAAAGATGGGAGGACTTTTAAGCACTGGGCGAGCTAGTGGAAAGCACTAGAGGGCAGTAGGGAGAGGGGGGATTTGATCAGTGGGGTGTGTTTAGCACACTGGGTTATTCTTGTATTTATTTGTGTGTCTTTTTCTCTGTGATTAGGCCACCTGAGTTGTCTCATTGATATCTGTCCTACGTAATTTCTATCTTAGTGCTAGCCTAAATTAGGCTCCTACCTACTCACAGACAGGGAGATAGAGTTGCTATCTCCTTCAAGGCTAATATTTCAATGGATGGCTCTCAGGTCCTTGAGAGAGACATTTCCTGGCTTGTAAAACTGGCAAGAGGCAGGAAGAAAACTTATACATTCACTTCAAAGGGGCAGAGAAATAATTTACAAGTGGAAATTTTCTAAAGTCAATGCTCTAAAAGGGAAATCAGGGGCTTAGAGTCAGGAAGAACCAACTGTGAATACAGTTAGTCAATCTAAGGAGACTGCTAAGACCACCTTAGTCACTGCTGTTTGGAGAGAGAGATGATGAATGTTGGCCAATAGATTAAACTATAAAGGGGGCAGCAGAGCAGACTGTGATAATCAGCTTTCCAGAAAACAAAGACATAGCCTATTGAGGTTTCTACATTTTTATGTAAAGGGCACGACCAAAGTAATACTGTTTCACGTGGTTCATGGATCAGAAGCTTGTCATATTTATTCAAATAAATGGACATGCTTCAATGTCTCTGGGTCGATTTTTTTCATCAGTTTATGTCATTCATGAGATTCCACATATAAGTGAGATCACGTGATACTTGTCTTTCTCTGACTGGCTTATTTCACTTAGCATAATACAGACTGAGGTATATCAGAGGGAAGGGGGTGTGGAAAGAGAATAACGAAAGAACTTGTATGCATGTATACATAACCCATGGGCACAGACAATACTGCAGTGAAAACTTGGGGAGGGGCTAGGAGTGGAGAGAAGGGGACCAATGGGGGGGAAATGGACATCTGCAATATTTTCAGCAATAAAGATAAGTAAAATAAAAGAAATAAAATCCAAATAAAAAACAAACAAACAAACAAAAACAATACACACACACAAATAAATGGACAATGCTTCATGCTTTGGAGCAGTTAAAAATCCTAGTTATAGAGTCAAACTGACTTTAGTTAAAATCCTTTCCTTAAAATTAATTTACTGTAATATCTAGAAAATGTGCTTAATATTTCTACTATAAATAATCATACCTATCTCATTAGTGTATTGAAAGAACTAAATGAAATGCCCTAAGGAACATTTTCCATACAGTGCTTCCTTGGCACATGAGGAATGTTCAAGAAAAGGTGGGCACATTATGAGTGCCTAAAAGAGAAGTCAGCCCCTAATTGGTCTATTGCCTAAAGTTATTTTCATTCTCTCATCTCAAATCCAGCAAATAAGCACACTATATTTAGTCCTATTCTTGAAGGAAAGATGTAGCAATCTCTTTGAGCACATCATGGTAATTATTATTATTATTTGTTATACTTTAAGCTCACATGTGATTTATGAAATGATAGATTATCTCAGGTGGAAGTAACCTTAAGTGGAATTACTCCAAGAAATAAAAAAGGTGTTTTTTTTTCTCTTTTTCTTTGGAATAATCTATCATTCCTTTAGCCTTTAAAAAAGGTTATTTTTATCAAAGCTTTATATTTCCTTATTACCTTACCACTCTGAATCTTTAGGGAAATTGTATATTACATAAGCACTAAAGGCTTTAGAAGTGAAAATCAGTAAAGAACAGAGTTAAACTCATCCCTTGAAAGAAAAAAAAATTCCAAACTTCCTCAGGCCACCGACAGAAGAGATTTTTCTTCATAACAAAAGAGTCCTGCTACTCTATGAACCCTTTTCTAAATACGAAAGAATTTTCTGGATTTCTACCTTGCCTGAAAGGCTAAGCTTCCTGCAGGACTACTACTGATTGCCTCAGCAGGAAAGAAGTCAAATAACCTCTCAGCCTGGAAAGTAGGGCTGAAGTTCTTGGTCAATTATCAAAAACCTAACATGGACTAGAACCCGACCACAAATATGATCTGTATGCAGTGACTCAAATTATGCTTTTATTTAATTGATTCTCATAGAGCAAGAAAATAATTATTTTTTTAAATGCTTACTATGTTCTCAGTTCCTTTTGTTGTACTTATATGATATTGCCAAAGAGAAAGATTGACATTTGCTATAGATTGAATGTGCATGACCCCCTAAAATGCGTATGTTGAAATCTTAACCCCTAATGTATTAGGTGGTAAGGCTTTGGGAGGTGGTGAGGTCATGAGAGTGGAGCCCTCACGAATGGAACTAGCTTCCTTATAAAAGAGGCTCCAGAGAGCTCCCTTGTGCCTTCTGTTTTCTGAGGATACAGCAAAAGATGGTCATTTATAAACCAGGAAATGTGCCTTCACTATATGCTGAATCTGCTGGTGCCTTAATCTTGAATTTCCCAGCATCCAAAGCTATAGAATTAATTTCTGCTGTCTATAACCCACAGTCTGTGGTATTTTTTGTTATAGTAGGCCAAAATATCTGAGACAGTATTATTGTTATCATTTTTAAAGATGAGGAAAAATATTCCCAAGACTAATATGAGACGAGAGGAGATTTGCATCCAGACCTCTGAAAGTTTCTAACAAATGTTAAGAAGGAAGACAGGCCCTGGCCCCTGCGGCTCAGTTCGTTGGAACATCCTCCCACACACCAAAAGCTGGTGGTTCAGTTAAAGGCAGGGCACATGCCCAGGTTGGGGTTTGATCCTAGGTTGGGATTTAATCCTTGGTTGGGGCACCTGCAGGAGGCAACCTATTGATGTTTTTCTCTCACATTGATGTCTTCTCTCTCTCTCTCAAAAAAAATCAATTATTTATTCTTTTAAAGAGGAAGACAGAACAGAAAACAGGTCAGTGAGGGAAGCAGTGCTTTTGGAAAAGGGTGCAGCATACGCCTTATATATGGAATAACATGTTTCACATCAAATGAGAGAATCTATGAAGGAGAGATTATCTTCCCTTTATATAAAGAGAAAACCAATTTGCTGATGACCAGGGAACATATAGACCTTTGTTTAAAGGTCTTGTCAAAAGAAATTTAAATGAATAATTTTAACAGATGTTTTCCTTCTCTATGATTCAAAAAGGGGGGCGGGGATCACCATTATTTTATTTGTATTTTTCTTAGAGACATTCAGCAAATATCGATTAGCTGCCACGAGTTACATGGAATCAGCTCACGGGTCTCTGAAATCAAAAATTTGAGAGCTCTTTCATGCCTGGGAATTACACCCAGCAGCTCGGAGGCCATAACCATGTCACAAAACAACTATATCAGTTGCACTATAAGCACTATGGATATTGTTTGCATGAACCATGAGAAAAAGAGAAAGAAGGAAGGTACAGAGGCTCATGAACGTCCAAAGAAAGCAAAAAAGGTCTGAAGGCTAAGCTCAACCACAAACAGCGCCATGCTGGGAAAATACAAATGAAAGAGCCTGTCAAGATGCATGAAAAGAGAAACACCAAGCAAAAGACAGATGAGAAGGCTCCACGGGGGGCAGTCCCTGCATGTTTACTGAACAGAGAGGGACAGTGCCAAATTGAAGCACTTTTTCAATATGATTAAATAAAAATAAAAAAAGAAAATGGGAAAACTGGAAGTCCCTCTGCCCAAAGTTCATGCCCAGGGAGAAACGGGCATTAAAAGTTATTGGAAAGGAAAGGGAAAGAAGAAAGCGTGGAAGGGGATGATTACTAAAGACAGCTTTGTTGGAGCTGGGTTTACTCGAAAACCACATACATATGAAATATTCATTAGGCCAATGGGTTTACATTTCAAGAAGGCCTATGTAACACATCCTGACTGAAAGTCAACTTCTGCCTGCTGATACTTGTTGTAAAGAAGAATCCCTCATCCCCACTTTGTACAACTTTGGGTGTTATTACCAAAGGTACTGTTATCACAGTGAACTTGAGCAAGTTGGGCCTTATGACACCAGGAGGCAAGGCTATTTGGGAAAAATATGCCCAGGTTACCAACAACCTTGAAAATAATGAATGCATAAATGCAACCCTATTGGTTTGACAGCAGTTTCGTATGTGTAACTTCTTATCATTATTGAAGACTATGCACCAATCAAGAAAACTTCTTTACTGTAATACTTTTTAATACTATCACACAGTTACATGTCTGCAGTCATCAAAAGGATTATTTATTCTATTATAAAGAACATTAAAATGTCCCAGTTTAAAAATAATATTTGTTAAAAGTAAAGATGAAAATAACTTGAAATGTAGGCAGAAAGTAAATATATATTTCAAGTTACTTACTATTGCTAACAAACCAGAAACAAATGCTTGCCCTGACTGGGTGGCTCGGTTGGTTGGACAATCTTCCTATACATCAAAAGGTTGTAGGTTCAATTCTGATCAGGACACATACCTACATTGCAAGTTTGATCCCTGGTCAAGGCATGTACAGGAGACAACCAATAGATGTTTCTCTCTTACATCGATGTTTCTCTGTCTCTCTCAAAATAAAAAATAAAAATGTATCCTCGGTTGAGCATTATAAAAGAACAGCAACAAAAAAACAAATAAATGGCTCTATAAGTTAAAGTCAATAAAAATAAAACACTCCCAAGTGCTTTAGATAAAAAAATAGTAATAATCATAAGTAACTTGATTAGATATCTAAGTTTGGAGATATTAAAATCTGTCATTTCTTCTATATGATAGAATTAAATACTAAAACTTAAATGCCTGCTATTGATAAACACTTTAGAATTAAAAAAGCTGAACTTAAAGACTTTCTACATACAAATTACCAAATGGAAAAACCTCAACATATAAAAGCCTTTAAATGATTTCCTTTATAATTCAAAAAATATGCCAGGGTAACCATCCAGTCTAGAAGACACTCCAACAAAGAGAGTGTGTCCATCAAACTTGTCACAAACAAGAACCCTTGCAGCTGTGAGGCCTGCAAAGAGAGAAATACAGAAATGCAGCCTGCAGGCAATTTAGCTTAGTCAGAATCACTGAAAACATATGCATGGTATTAAAATTTTGAAGTCTTGTTCTTATGTTAAAACTTACAATGACAAGAAAAAGAGAATCCATTGTCATGACAAAAACCATAAGACCACACAAAATGGTCCATTATGTCATCAGAAAGAAGGCAGTATGACTTTAACTTCCTGAAATGTTTTCTTTACACTCTAGCTAAAATTAGTTGAAAATGTGTTCCTTCTATATTTAGTATTTTTCCAGCTTACTTTAGAGAAAAGTCTTCTCTTTATAGGCAAAAACTCTCTCAGCAAAAACTACACAATTTCATGATGCTACAATTTCAATCAAATTAGTGGGTACATCTACATTTCATAGTAATTCATTGTGTTATGTATAGTCATAGGACCTGGATACAACTATTGCTTTATGTATTCACTAACATTCAAGGCAAGTGAGAGATCAGGCCTTGGAAAGTCAATTACAAAGACATCTTTAATAGTACTCTCATTTTCTGATATAGAAAAATTTATAGAATTCAGCAAAATAAAACAAAAAGATCTAAAGAAAAAAGTCTATTCCTTAGTTCTCTGTACCCACATTAATACTATACTTAATACTACATTAAACTGTCCTTGATAAAGTTCACTTGCTTCAGGTTGAAATATGATATTTCACTTTTATACTTTATAATGTTGCTGATATTTAGAAATTTATAATTAATCTATTTTTGTAACCTTTGACTTAACATAATCATAACCTGGCTTGAGTGAAAGTTAGCAGAGTTATAATGGAAGTCTATTATATATCAAATTTGACCCAGAAATTCTTCTTGCAAGAATTTATTCTACAGATATACTTGCATGATTTCAAAGAAGTGATTTGTACAAGAATAGTCACTGAACTATTCTTTTTGAAGCAAAATATTGGAAACTATCAAAATATGTATAAAGATGGGTTAAATCAATCATGATATAATCACAAAATGAAAAATTATGTAGTCATAGAAAATAATGAAGCTGCTTATTTATGTGTTAATATGGAAAGATTTCTAAGACATACTGTTATTAAACTTTGCATACAATATTATATAAAATAAAGATATGTATATATACCTCTGAAAAATGCATAATTCTTTTTTAGTTTGTTCAAAGGAACTAAGTAGATGAAAAAAACAGTAGGAGGAATAATTTTCAATGTATGCCCTTATATATTTTAATAGTTTTCATTATGCAGATGCATTACTGGGCAAGATAGCATTCTCAGCAGATCTGAATTTCTCAAACTGCACCTTTCACAGAATGGTTTTCAGGCCTGGCCTTTAGTAGACTCCTAGAGATATCCTTGTAACCCTTGGTATATTCTGCCTAAGAAGAATAATTTTTTATGACTGATGTGTTAGGTCACATTGTATTTATGATAAATACCTGTTTTTGTATGCCTGAGGCTTCAGGTCATGCTCTATCAGTTAGACCAGATAAGATTATCCTAACAGTGTAATTTATGGTGAATACTTGGTTCTCCTCTAAGAGACTGAAGGAGTGTGAATAGCAAAGGTCAATCATATAGTAAACAATGGACACTAAGACTTAAGTGAGCTTCTGTGGTTGGCAACACTTCTCATATTTTGTCATATATTATTACTAGGAGAATTTAGCATGTCCTTATGTGACTGGGAGGGGACACTACTGAAAACTTGAACACAGTTTCTTCTAGTCTTTCCCTCTTTGCTCATTTTAATCTGTATCCTTTGACTGTAATATACTATAACCATGAGTATAACAGTTTTTTCGAGTCCTAGGAGCCCTTGTAGCAAATCAATGTGTCTAAGGATGGTCTTGGGAAGCCTTGATACAATTGCATATTCACAAAATCAAAGTAAAACATTTTAAAGTTTAAATAGCCTTTATCAAAGTCAAAGCTATCAGTAAATAGTTTATTGAACTCCTACTGTTATAGGATAGGACAGAGCCTCATCTCCCCTGGCTGCTTGCAGACAAATGAGCTTCTTGGGGTACCACTGAAATAAGAATTTCTGGAGACCCCCATGGGAGGATGAGATATGATAGAAAGCTTTATTTTTGTAGGATCACATCCCTGGGTTTCCAAAGTCCCATTCCCCTTAGTCCATTCATAGGAGGAGTGGAGCTGGAGCTTCAGTATAGTTAAAACTAGAACCAGTGTCCAGAGTTTCTGTTTCATATTGGAGCAGGGTTTAGTACAGCATCAGACTAGCTGTGTGTGGGGGTCCACATAGCCGTGGGCCACACAGGCGAATGCAAGGAAGCAAGAGCAAAAAAGGCTACAAACCAAGAGTGAAGCACAACAAAAGAAACAAGAAAACTCCTTTGTTTAGGGGATTAAGTATTCCCAAATTTTTGCAAGTTTGCAGTGGCCACTCCCATTCTGACCAATGATCTTTTTTCCCAGGTGTGACTGACTGACACCTTCCTTTACCACCCCAGCTTCACTGGGCATGCTTCTATCTTCTCTTAGTTGGATTCCTTCCCCCAGTGTTTTGCATGGAATAGGCTGATTGTTCCCTGGGGAGTGCAAAGTTGCAGCTTCCTGGTGAAGCTGCCCAAATGACATGCCTACAATGTCTGGCTTTCCCCTTTGTTTCTTTCCTGTTATTAATAACTAGCCAATTACAACAGTATCACTACTATCACCAAATTCTGTGATAAAGATTGTGAGAAATCCTGGAATAAAGCCCTTATCAAGTTTACTAGCTAATTGAAGGTATAAAACTAAGACAGTAAAATTATTCACTTTTAACATGAGGAGTTATGACTATTTTATATATAAAGTGTATCAGAGGCTCTGAACTCCTGGAGATTAAATATTATTATAAAGAAAAAGAATGCAAGTACTGTTTTATGAAAATAGTTCTTTCTTACTGAACATCTACTATGCTCTGCTATTGGTGCAATTTGTTTTACTTATATTTTCTCTAAAGCACTTTGAGGTAAACATTTATAGTCCAATTTTACAGATGAAACTAAGGCTCAAAGAGCATAAGATCAATGTCATGCATTTAAAAAGTGGTAAAAAAATATCTTATTTTATATTTGCTAGTGGTATAGGCATACAATATGACCATGCAATAATATATGAGTACATTGTCTAAAATTTCAAGCTTTACAAGTGAAGAATTCTCAGTTTTAGAGACATTAAGTAACACTTAGCTAGGAAGAGTAAAACCCAAAATATGAACCCCTGTCCACTTGAATCTGAAGATTGCCTTTCTTCCCACTGTCTTAAAGTGCACCATGAAACTAAATAGTCTGTATAAATCAGATATTACAAGACAGACCATGCTTATATGATTACAGAGAAACAATTCAATTATTTTGTTTCATAAAAATAAAATGTTACCAAAAATACACCTAGTTTTAACAAAATTTTCAAATATGCTTTATTTATCTTTAAATATAGACTAATTGTGAAGGAAGAACTATTAGAGTAGTAGGCTTCAAATAGTATGAAAATCCATGCTTAAAAACCGTCTAATATTGCACAAAAATTAGATATAGATGTGTGTGTTACAAACCAAAGAAAGTGAAACAACGGTAGCATTCTCTAGTTTTAACTAAAAATAAATGGGTTATTCCAGATGCACACTTCTCAGATTTTGAATCCTTACCCCTGAAATATCTATTTGTACTCTGAATGTATTGCTATATAACTTACAAGTAATCACAGAAACAGTTAAGAATTGTCAAATTGCATCAGTAGGTTGTACATATATGGCAACATCATAGTTATTGATGTAGGTATTAATTTCCAAGCAATTTCTTCAAACCTCTGAGATGGAGGCTAAATGCAGTTGTTGTTTCTTTATGACCCCATCATTGCATTGCTATTGAAGAATCCAACAGAAATTTAGAGTACTAACTAAATTAAACACATTAAAAGCTTATTGGAATCTCCAAATTATAGCCTTTGAGGACTCAAGAAGTCAAAAATACAAAGAGAACTATATTTAACTGATTTAAAAGGAAAAAAACAACACAGCGGGAAATTTATAAGACAGTGCTCACAATACAGAACTGCATGTAGTTTTCACTAATGTCTATCCAAGCATTCTAAGGAAATTTCAACTTAAAGACAATGCATATTTCCCTTAGGACATCACTGTATTAAAAGTAAGGTGGTTTTTATTTTTAATCGGAAAGAATGAGGAGCTGCTTGAATCGTGCCATTCTTTATAAGCAGTAAGCAAACATTACTCCCAAAGGCGAGTCAGATGCAAAGATTCTCTCAAGAGCAGATTAGCGAAGCACATGCTTCTTATGATAAAAATTGGTACTGAGGAAAAGGAAAAGATAACTCTCTGAGCCACTGAAATTTTCCTCAGTGGTAGTTTATGAATTCAGGACTACAAATCCAGTCCTGGGGGACTGAGGTGGTATCGTGTGCTGGGACTTGACCCACTGTGGAGCGGGGCCACTGGAGGAGTGGCATGGAAGCTGTGTTAATGCCATAGACAGCCTGCCTTGAATCTTTTAAAAAGAAAACATTAGCATAAGTAAGGCAAGAAGCATTCCTTAATCTTCCATTTAATTCTGTCCAGTGTTACAACAAAACAAAATCTGAATGTTTTGTACTAATGGAAGCAACTTCGTGGGTTCGGTGAAGTGGACTCTCCTCAGCAGAAGGGACGAATCATGATGCAGAATTCAAACCTTTTTTAAACAGACTTCAAAATTGCCTTAACAAGAGTTTATTGATACTTATTGCACTACTTTTTAAATTTTTTTTCTTATAAAATTTAAGATATAACGCTTTCAATTAGAATGAAGAGAAAAAAATTTCTTTTTAATAATTGTTTTTAAAAAAGAAAACAAAATATTTTCTTAAGCATATACCAGGTGCCAGCAATACCTTCTTTTCTGGGGAATTAAAAATAAATGAAACATGGTTCTTTGAAACTGCATGATGAAGGATTGATTTTGTATCTAAAAGTTTAGGACAGGAGTGGTCATAAAAATGTCTAGCATATTTTAGTATGTGGTGTTGTATTCAAATACCAACTAAATTGAGATTAAAGCTGGGAATTTATGGGATTATGCATGAGAATGGACAAAAGGATTTCTATGTTTCATAGCTAGAAAGGTCTAATTCTTGGGCTACTTTGAATGCAAAGGGGGAAAAATAGCACCGTCAATATTATTATTATTTTATTTTTATTTTTTTATAGGATAATGCATCTGTGGTCAATTAGAAGTTGTAACAGCTCTCAGTCAAGTGGGGGATTTTAACACTTACCAGGTTTTTAAAAATCAAATACATTGAGGGAGGAATTAAATTTCAGTGGTATTTATTGCTTTTCTATGTACTTTAGCCCCAACAAGTCATTAAGGTGTAACTGTTCTTATGACTATTTTTTCTTGGGATTTGTTCTTTAGAAACATTGCTAGAATTTTGTAAAGCAACTGAGTGTGGTGGGTATAAATTGTCACAAACACCTATATAATGTTAATAGAGCCGTTTTTATGCAATTCATAAGATTTTTCTATACTGGTTAAAAGGATATAGCTGTGGTTTCCTGCTGGAGTTTCCATGCAATAGTGAGAAAAGCATCAGAGGACATAGTTGGTTGTGGTTATTTGCTCATACACTGCTGCTCTTTTCTTTTTTGTAAAAAACAGAAAGCTGAAATTTGTTCTTTACTTAAGTTCAATTGATGTTTAATAAGGACTGTTTGTGCGCCACTGTGGGAGAATGGAAAGATGAAAAGACATATCCTTGACTTTGAAGACCATAAAATCTTTATATTAAGAAACATTAAAGAGATTTAAGCACTCAAAAAAACAACAGCTTGGGAACTTAGAAAAGAAACACTCATTAGTAATTGTAATTATTTAAGAATTAAATAAAATATCATTTATTTCAAAAATTATTTAAAAAATAAAACACTCAGACTGATGCTGCACTTAGAATTGAGTATCAACTGATGCCTCTTCAGATACAACTTCAGGTTTGCTTCTCATAATTTCCCTCGAGTTATGCACGTGTATACAGAGAGAAGCTAGGAATCTTTTAGGACAGTCCTCTGTTTTACTGGTTCCATGTTTTATTTTGTATTTTTGGCTTGTTGAAGATGCCTTTAAATGTATATATGTCCCTCTCAGGTCTTTGAGATACCTTATGTAAAACAATAGGTATCTCCTCTTTGTCAATAGGTGTAGTAGTTCCTCCTTGTCTATGATTTTGCTTTTTGTGGTTTTAGTTACCTGTGGTCTACCATAGTCTGAAAATATTTTTTAAAAAATTAGAGAAATAAACAACTCATAAGTTTTAAATTGCCGCCCTCCTGAGTAGTGTGATTAAATCTCCCACTGTCCCTCTCAGTCCCAAGCAGGATGTGAGCCATCCCCTTGTGCAGCATCTCCACTCTGTGCAAGCTCCCCATCCTTTCATTCCTTAGTAGTCCTCTCAGTCACGATGCCTGTATTCAACTAACTTTTTTATTTTACTTAATAATGACCCCAAAGCACAAGAGTAGTGATGCTGGCGATTCAGATGTGCCAAAGAGAAGCAATCAAGTGCTTCCTTTAAGTGAAACGCTGAGTGAGTACAGCACAAGATATTTTGAGAGGGCAGAAAGCAAAAGAGCACACTCACATAACACTTATTGTGGCATATTGGTATAGTTGTTTTATTTCATTATTAGCTATTGATATCTTACTGTGCCACTTTATAAATTAAAATTTATCACTAATATGCATATATGGGAAAAAGCATTGTATATATAGGGTTCAGTATTATTCATGATTTCAGGCATCCACTGGGGGGGTGTCTTGGAACATAGCCTCTGTGTTCTATATAAACATAGTTTCAGTGTGCTATGATATAAGCATTTTTAAGATAAAAATTTTAGAGGGGAAGATGGCAGCCCTGTGAGAAGCAGCAGAGCACCCCAGCTCAGCCACAGACTCGATTTACCCCTAAAATCCTATGGAGCCAGCTTGGAAAAACCAGAGAAACACACCTGAGTGGACAGTGTGCGAGTGGGGAGCACTGCAGACACATCACGGAGTCGGGTAAGAGGGGGGGTATAGGAAGGGGGGCCCCCCTGAAGCCTGTGCTGAGCGCCGAGCCTCGAGGCCTGGAGGCTGCAAAGCTCCCTCCTCTCGGGAGTGCAGATGGCATCCAAAAGTGGGGAACCCACACCCGGAGCAGAGAGGGGAAGGAGCGCCCCGCACACAGGGCAGAGGGACCCAGGGGAGCGGTGAGTCCCGGAGGGCACAGCGCCTTCCTAGGAAACAAAGCCTCTAATGGTGGCTACAACCGGCATCTAGTGCTCAGGGTGCTGACCATAAGGAAGGCTGTCCCAAAGTGTGTGGCACCCGAGTGGTAAGGGACCAGAGGACTGCGCTGAGCAGCCGCACACGGAGACCCTCTGCCTCCCTGTGGGGCATTGTGTTGAACCCCAGAAAGCGCTGAATCTGCGTGGCGTGGGGGAGGGGAGGAGCCTTCCCACCTTGAGCTCCTGGTACCGAGAGGCTGGGATCTGTGACAAGCCCTGAGGGTGTCCTCCTGCCCTGAGCTCCTGGTGCCCAGAGGCTGTGACCTGTGACTAGCCTTGAGGGTGCCCTCCTGCCCTGAGCTCCTGGTGCAGAGAGTCTGGGATCTGTGACCAGCCTTGAGGGGCACCGTGGTGGCACATGAAGCCACCCCAGCTTTGCTGGGACCAGTGATGCAGGGAGCTGTGTGGAGCTGAATTTGGGTCCCCTCCCGCTGGGTGCCTTGGTACATGGGTGGTGAGACTTTGCAGGGTGGACTCTCTGCCTGTGTGTTGCTTTGTGCATTTGCGAGCTTGATCTTGGAACCGACTCCCACTTTCCCGGCGTGCACTGCATGGACAGACCAGCAGAGGATGGGACTGGGGACTGGGGACTGCACAGTAGACAGTCTGAGTGGGGGGCCTGGTGCAACCAGCCAACCAGAGCTGAGCTGGGAGGAGCGGAGCCTGCCAGCCTCTCCTGCAGCCAGGAGCACTGCCCCCAATAAGAAAGGGGTGGGCCCCACTCATTGAGGCCCTAGACACCCCCGCAGGGCACAGTCCTGAGGGGAAGGGAGAGCAGCTCACAGGAGGACATCACAAGAATAAGACTCTCAGGGACTATTGTTTGGCAACTGGAGGAAACTCTGAAAACCCCTGCTGGGGGCAGGGTAGGCAAAGAGCTCACCAGAATGTGTTTTTAATCAGATCCACTGAGCCCAGGCTGCTGAAACAGCCCAGACAGAAAAGGAAATAGGCTGAAATCAATCTGAAGCTACAGCAGGCCAGAGCCTGGGGAAGTAGAATCAGAGGACAGGATAGGGACTGAGGAGCTGCCTGTGGAGCAGAGACTAACTCCCTCAGAGTGAGTGTCTGACAGCGACACCTCTAAGGAAAGTGATACCCTGGGCTACACCAGCCACCCTGCACCTTAAAGACTTTATAGAAGACTCTGGAGCAAGACCAGGCAACGACAAGGTTGCAAAATAGTTGACAAGAGGAAGTGGCCCACGGAGAGCCTCAGATCAACCATCTACCTAAGGACACCAGAGCCAAACCTAGACGGCTCCTCACATTGGGTGATACACAAACACTTCCCAGGAGAACTGAAATCAGCACACAAAACAGTGACCCTCAGACAACATAAGTTGCCCAGAAAAAACTCACCTGATTGACTGTCTTTTTTCCTTCTGTTTTTTTTTGTTTTATTTTCTTTGTTTTTGGTTTGTTTGTTTTTGGTTTGTGTGTTTATTTGTTTTTTCTTTTTTCCTTAGGGAAAATTTTTAAAACTTATAATAATTTTTTAAAATTTTTTTGTAAAAACATTTTTTAACTAATTTTTTTTCTCTTTTTTATAAAAGAATTTTGTCTTGCTTAGCTTGTTTTTAGTTTTGTTTTATTTATTTGCTTTGTTTTGTTTTATCCTTGCTTCTACTATCAAGACTTTCTTGATATTCCCAACTTTATCATTTTAACTGAGTTTATTGCTTTCCTCTATAGTTTCCACCAAATCTCTTACTGGACTCTCTCCCTATCTGGGCTATCTCTCTCTCTCTCTCCTCTCAATACATTGGCATAACTTTTTTTTCTTTTTCTTTTTTCTTTTTCTACTTTTCTTTCATTTTTTTGTTATCCTCCCTTCTGTCTTCCTGCCTTTTTGTTCAATTGTTAGCTTCTCATATTTTCATTATTGTATTTTTATTTTCTCATTTTCAATTAGTATCCTATTCCTATTCTCTCCCTTAATTATTTGCTGGCCCTTCTTTCGGAAACTTTTCTCTGCTTCTGTTGTCTCCCAGTAGCTTCTCTATTTTTTACATTTTAGTTTATTATTATTTTCTAAATTTTCACCACTATTAACAATATACATCTCTCTCTCTAAGCATTACTTTTCTTTCTCTCTTTCTTTTTTTTAAGCTTTTTATGTGTGTGTGTGTTCTCCCTTTACTCTCCCAGTTCTATTTTCACATGGGTTGTTTTCATTGTGACTGTAAAGATATTTTGTAAGATACTTCTTGTTTCCTGGAAGCTTAGTTGTGTATTGTCCTGCCTTGTGAGCACCCGTACAACAGCTTACACAACGAGGTTGGGGCTGAGGCACAGTTAGCTAACCTGAGAGGAGGGTCCTCCCAAGGCCTGATCAATGACAACCTAGGCCCAACCACAACAGGAGAACATAAAGAAACCACAAAGGGACACCCACAAGAGGGACACGCCTAGAGCAAAGAGCTCAGAAGTATAAGGAAAACTCACCTCTGGGCTCCACTGGACCCACAAGACAAAATCCCATCCCACAAGACTGGGAGACAGCAAATATACCTAATAT
Organism: Miniopterus natalensis; assembly: GCF_054644295.1. Lineage (NCBI taxonomy): Eukaryota > Metazoa > Chordata > Mammalia > Chiroptera > Miniopteridae > Miniopterus > Miniopterus natalensis. Next base: position 68,709,064 of record NC_142082.1, on the reverse strand, counting down.
ATAGATACAAACACTAAGACCTACCAAAATGGGGAGACAAAGAAACAACCCCCAAATTAAAGAAAAGGAAAAGTCGCCAGAAAATGACTTTGATGAGATGGAGTTAAGCAAGTTATCAGAAACCGAGTTCAGAGTATGGATGATGAAGATGTTCAAGGAACTTAGGAAGACACTGGATGATAAGATCGAGGACCTTAGTGAAAACGTGGGAAAGAGATACCATAAACAAAACTCAGACAGAGATAAAGAAAGCTGTATCTGATATTAAGAGTGCACTGGAAGGAAATAAAAGCAGGCTCAATGCAGAGGATAGAATAAGTGATTTAGAAGACAAAGTAGAAAAAATCAGCTAATCAGAGCAACAAAAAGAAAAAAACACTTAAAAAGCATGAGGGCAGTCTAAGGGAGCATTGGGAAACATGAAGGAAAACAACATTTGCACTATAGGAGTGCCAGAGGGGGCGGGAAAGAGAGCAAGGGGTAGAGAAATTGGTGAAAGAAATAATGATATAAAACTTCCCTAGGCTGGCGAAGGAGAAAGCCACAAATTCAGGAAGCACAGAGGGTTCCAAACAAGAGGGACCCAAAGAGACCCACTCCAAGACACATCCTAATTACAATGGCAAATGTCAAGGACAAAGAGAAAATATTAAGGGCTGCAAGAGAGAGACAGTGACCTACAAGGGAATCCCCATAAGGCTGACAGCTGATTTCTCAACAGAAACTCTTCAGGTCAGAAGGGAGTGGCATGAAGTTCTCAAAGTAATGGAAAGCAAGAACATGCAACCAAGATTGCTTTATCCAGCAAGGTATCATTTAAAACTGAAGGTGAAATAAAGAGCTTCCCAGACAAAAAAAGCTAAAGGAGTTCAGTACCACCAAACCAGCATTTCAAGAAATGCTAAAAGGACTGCTTTAAGAAAAAGAAGAAACAGTGAGAGAAAGGTACATCAGCATAAAGGAGAAAAAATGGCATTAAATAAGTTGATATCAATAGTAACCTTAAATGTAAATGGAATAAATGGTTCAATCAAAAGACATAGGGTGGCTGAATGGATAAGAAAACAGGACCCAAATATATGCTATTTACAAGAGACCCAACTGAGAGCAAAAGTCTAACACAAGCTAAAAGTGAAGGGATAGAGTAAATGGAAAGGAAAAGAAAGCTGGAGTAGCAATTCTTATTTCTGACAAAATAGACTTCAAAATAAAGACCATAACAAGAGACAAAGATGGTCACTACATAATACTAAAGGGATCAATCCAACAGGGGGAAATAACCCTTATAAACATTTGTGCATCCAATATAGGAGCACCTAAATATATAAAAAAATATCTTGGGTAATTTTGGGGAGATTGACAGCAACACAGTCATAGTGGGGGACTTTAACATCCCACTGTCAGCACTGGACAGATCATCAAGACAAAAAATCAAGACGGAAACACAGACCTTAAATGACTCACTAGACCTAATGGATTTAATTGACATTTACAGAACATTTCACCCCAAAGCAGCAGAATACACATTCTTCTTAAGTGCACATGAAACAATCTCAAAAATAGACCACAGTTAGGGCACAAGGCAAGTCTCTACAAATATAAGAAGATTGAAATCATATCAAGCATCTTCTCGGATCACAATGCCATGAAACTAGAAATCAACCACTATAAGAAAACTCAAGTATTCAAACACATGGAGGCTAAATAGCATGTTGTGAAACAATGAAAGGGTTACCAATGAGATCAAGGAAGAAATTAATCACTTCATGGAAAGGAACAAAAATGAACAGACAACAACCCAAAATCTATGGGATATGGCGAAACCCGTCCTGAGAGGAAAATTCATAGCATCACAATCTATCTCAAAAACAAGAAAAACATCTAACACAACTAAAAGAACTAGAATGAGAACAGCACAAAAAGCCCCGCGGAAGTAGAAGGAAGGAAATAATAAAAATCACAGCAGAGATTAATGATAGAGACTAAAAAAAATACAAAAAAATCAATGAAACCAAGAGCAGGTTTTTTGAAAAGGTAAATAAGATTGATGCACCTTTAGCCAGACTCACTAAGAAACAAAGAGAGAGGAATCAAATAAATCAAATCAGAAATGAAAGAGGCGATATAACAATTGACCCAACAGAAATACAAAGGATTGTAAGAAAATATTATGAGCAACTACATGCCAACAAATTGGACAACATGGGGGAAATGGACAAATTCCTAGAAGCATACAACCTTCCAAAGTTGAATCAACAAGAGGCAGAAAACCTGAATAGGCCTATAACAACTAATGAAATTGAAGCAGTAATAAAAAAGTTCCCAGCAAACAAAAGTCCTGGACCAGATGGATTTCCAGGCAAGTTTTACCAAACATTCAAAGAAGAATTAACACCTATTCTATTGAAACTATTTCAGAAAATTCAAGAGCAGGGAAAAATCCAAACTCATTTCATGAGGCCAGCATCATCCTAATCCCAAAACCAGATAAAGATACTACAAAGAAAGAAAATTATAGGCCAATATCCCTGATGAACAGAGATGCTAAAATCCTCACTAAAATACTAGCAAACCAGATCCAGCAATACATTAAAAAGATTATACATCATGACCAAGTGGGATTTATTCTGGGCATGCAAGACTGGTACAACATCCACAAATCAACAAATGTGATACATCACATAAACAAAATGAAGGACAAAAATCATATGATCATATCAATAAACTCAGAAAAAGCATTCTACAAAATCCAGCCCCCTTTTCTGACAAAAACTCTCAGCACAGTGGGAACAGAGGGATCATACCTCAACATAATAAAGACCATATATGACAGACCTACAGCGAACATCATACTCAATGGTCAAAAACTAAATCCATTTCCATTAAAAACAGGAACAAGACAGGGATGTCCACTTTCACCACTCTTATTCAACATAGTACTGGAAGTCCTCGCCATAGCCATCAGACAGGAAGAAAACATAAAAGGATCCAAATTGGAAAGGAGGAAGTAAAACTCATTATTTGCAGATGACATGATACTGTACATAGAAAACCCTAAGGACTCCATCAAAGTACTACTAGATTGGATAAACAAATTTGGCAAGGTAGCTGGATACAAAATCAACATCCGGAAATCAATGGCATTCTTATACACCAACAATGAACTTTCAGAGAGAGAAACTAAAAAAAAAAATACCATTTACAATTGCAACTAAAAAAATAAGATAACTGGGAATAAACTTAACCAAGGAATGGTTTTTGAGGCTTGATTTGCAAACACTGATTTTTTAAAATAACTGTGACACAGGTTCAGCCAGAGAAATACGAATAATTGTGTGTGTTTATTAAAAAAACAAAGGTATACTCTGAGTTGTGTTCCAACCCTAAAAGTATAATAAAAACATATTTTAAGAGATAATGCATAGCGTTTTGACTTAGGCAAAAATTAAATGTGTTACTAGAACATGTTAGAGGTGAAAACTGCTGTTTTGCTTTCTACACCACTAATGAGTGCTGGCAGGCAATTTTCATAATATTCTTTCTGACTTTTTTTGTTGACAAACGTGTTTTCTAACAAACCTGGCATGACATCACATTGTGGTAATGACTAGATTCATTGATGTCATACACAATAACACATATACTAGTCAAGAAAGAGTTATGAATTCATTTATTTAACTAATGAGATACATTAGATAGACACTTGACAATCTGCAAAATAGAAATTAAACAGACTGATTATTCATTCACATATATTTGCAATATATAGAAAGAATAGAAAACATTTACTCTTGGTTATTAATTCTCTTTTGGAAATCAAGCCCCATTAACTAATTTAAAATTTGTGATATTTCCATCTGGATTTATTTTCAGTTTTCATAAAAAATGGATTTTGATGCAAATTTTGTCCAAATTATTTTGTGTAATTTACCCAGTTCCATTAGTTGAACATGTTAAACCCTTTATCTCTTTTTTCTAGTGTGTAGAATGGGGGTAGTAATGTTAGTCACTACTGCATTGATTGTAGTGTATATTAAGTTAAATATAAGTAAGTAGATCAACATCTGGTATATAGCAATCACTCAATAACTGCTAATGCTTGCTATTGTTATCATTAGCATCATTACTATCATTTTTACATAAGATAAAATATTTCATAGTATCTATAAAACCAGTTTATCATTTTTTATACATAGACCAAATGTTTGAAGGTAATAAATATAAAAGTAAAGGTTATTTTCCCCACTAATTAAACTGGAGTTTTTTCTTTTATGGCTATCAAATACACTACAAAATAGCTAACATGTGCTAACAAAGGAATGCTACTTCACTAACACATAGTAGGGACATCTAAACTGAATGACACATTTGGAGAAGGTTCTCAAACAAAATGAAATATGTGTTGAGTTCTGATAAGTAAAAGTTACTCAAGAGAAGTTAGAGGTGGAGGGAACCTGGATAAAGGAATTAGCATATGCAATGGTAGGAAGGTTTGAGGGGGAGGCCGTACTGGGGAATTTTAAGTGCAGTAGCTCAGTGTCGCTAAAGACTATGAAATATAAGTAGAGAAGCAGGCAAGAAAAAAACGCTAAATTAAAAACACAAATGGTAGAAATTGTATGTATTTAAAAGTATTTGAAAAGTATCTTATTGGCAACAAGGAATCAATATAGGTTTTTTTTGTTTGATATATAGTTTTAAATTTTTTAATTTATAATTTACATTCATAATTTCTTTAGTGTTCAGTTTATGAGTTTTTACAATTGATTATCTACATGTAACAACGATTCCAATTAAGATACAGAAAATATTTATCACCCAAGTACCTTCATCTCCCTTTAAATAAATGCCCTGCCCACCTCAGAAGCAACTACCTTTTGATTTTACTGTTATATGTTACTTGTTCTTCTTTTGTGTATAGATAGAATAAAAAATATTGCATTCTTCTCTGCTTGGTTTCTTTTGCACAGCATGGTATTTTAGAAATTCACCCAAGTTGTTGAATATATCATTACTTTACTCCAATTTATTACCAATAGGTATTCCACTGTATTGATGCATTTCAATGTATTTATCCATTCTGGATATTTGGGTTGTTTCCAGATTGGGACAATTATGCATAAGGCTGCTATGGACATTATCTACAAATATTGTTTTGTGTGTGTGTTTGTGTGTGTGTGTGTGTCTGGACACATGTTAAATACCTCAAAGTAAAATTGTTTCAGCATTGTGTGAAGGTGAGAACCAAAACTTTAAAATAAAATATCAAACAGTTCTCTGATGTTAGTTTACTATTTGCAATCTCAACAGTAATGTATGACAGTTCTAGTTGCTTCAATTTCTTGTCAGCATCATGAATCTTTTTGATACTAGACATTTTAGCAGATGAAAAATGATATAATTGGGGGGGTTTAAATTTGTATTTAGATAATGATTAATTCTGTTACACATTGTTTCATATGTATGCTGAACATTTATGTATCTTCTTTTTTGAGTTATTTTTAATTTGGCCAATTTTAAATTGCATTGTGTTTTTATAATATTGCACTGTGCAAGTTCTTTATATATATTAGTTGCACATCCTTTCAGTTTGAGGCTTGCCAGTTCATTTTCTTAATGGTGTATTTATGACCAGAAATTCTTAGTTTTGATAAAGCCAATTGACTGTGTGTGTGTTTGTGTGTCTTAAGAAATACTTTACCACAATGATGTAAATAGTCTGTTGTTTCCTTCTAGCTTGTATGTTTCTAGTTTTTATGTTCAGGCCTAAGACCCATTTCAAATTATTTTTATTTTTGGAGTAAAGAAGGGGTTAAGATTATTTTTCTTTATTTCTTTTTTATTTTTTAAACATAAATATTCAGTTGTTTTAAAAACATTTGTTTAATACATGCACATGCACTCCTTATTTTACCCTTTGAACTGACTTAGTACTTTGCTGTAAAAAATCAAGCGACAATATGTGTGTGGGTTGAGAATCCCTTTTCTGTTCCATTGATCCATGTGTCACCCTTAGAGCAATACACCGCTATCTGCTGCAGCAGCTTCGCAGGAAGGCTTGGAATCGGGAAGTGTAAATCATCACAGGCTGTCCTTCTGTTTTTAAATGTCAAGACAGATTTCTTCTTTCTTTGTATTTCTTTTTCAATATTAAAATGAGCTTACTAATTTTCTTTTTAAAAGTCCACTGGAATTTTTGTTGTGAGCTAAGTGAATCTATGCATCAATTTAGAGAGAATGGATACTTTTAAATAGCAAATCTTGCAATCCATGAGTATGGCATACCTCTCTTTTTATTCATATCTTCTTTAATTTCTCTTAGAAACGTTTTCTCTTTTTCAGCATAGAGATATTGCATATTTTTATTAAATTTCAATATTTTATGTGTTTTGGTGCTATAATTAGTGCTCTAATTTTAATTTTATTTTCAAATTGTTTATTGATTTTCAGTACAGTGTTCAAAGGTAGCGACGTGGATCTAGCAGATATCATTGTTTTCTTTTTATTCAAAAGGGAAATGCTCAATGTTTGTCATTAATTTCATTATTAGCTCTTGATTTTTTATGGATATTCTTTTGTCAGATTGAGAAACTTCCCTTCTACTCTAGGTACTGAGAATTTTAAAATTGTTTTAACATTAATAGGTATTGATATTTCTAATTTTTTTCTCTGTATGTATTTTAATTACCATTATTATGCTTTAATGTGCTAAATTACAATGACTGATCTTAAACTGTTAAACCAACTTTGTATTCTTGGATTAATCCCACCTGACCATGATGTATTTATTACCTTTTTACATATGTTCAAAAAATATCCTGCTATGTGTTTTTTATATAATGTATTTAATCCAACAAGTGAGTTAGAAATATTCCTTCCTCTCTATCTTTGGAAAATATTTATTTAAGATTTGTATTTCTTCTAAAAATGATTAATGAAATTCACTTAGACATCTGGTCCTGGATTTTTTTTTTTTTTTTATGGACAAGTATTTGAGTATGAATTCAATATCTTTAATAGATAAAATATTTGGGTATTTATTTCTACTTCTACTAATTTTGGCAAATTGTATTTTCAGGAACTTTATTTCATTTAAGTTGTTTAATTTATTGGCATAAGGTTTTCCTTAATATTCTTTATTTTATCACTGATATTATTAATTTTTGCTTTTCACTCCAGGTTTTTTTTTTTTTTTTTTTTTTTTTTTACAAATCTTGCTAGAAATTTATGAGAATAATTTCCTTAATTCAAAGAATCAGCTTTTAGCAATATGACTTTATCAATATTTGCTCTATTTCCTATATCATTGATTTCTACTCATTTTTATTATTTCTAATTTCTATTTAATTTTATTTTAATTTGTTCACTTTTTCTAATTTCCTAAAAATAAATATTAGATCATTGATATTATAATTTGTTAAAAATATACGCACTTAAAGATAAAAATTTTTCTTTAAGAACTGCTTTAAATACATCTTAAAATTTATGTTTTGCTTTCATTAAAATTCAATTTAAATTATTTTTAAAATATTTATTTTAATTTCTTATTTGACATGTATTACTTAGATATGTGTTGTTTAATTTCTAAATGTTTGGAGTTTTTTTAGATGTCTTTTATTGATTTCTAATTTAATTCTGCTATTGTCACAGAACACATTTTTTGTGATTCTAAATATTTTAAATTTATTTACAATTTTAAAAAAATAAATATATAGTCTATCTTGTAGAATGAATCATGTACACAGGAAAATAATTCTTATTCCTTTGTTGGGGTCAGTATTCTATAAATGTCCATTTGATCAAGTTGGTGGATAGTGTTCTATTCTTACTAATTTGTTTATGTATTTAGTCTATCAATTGCTGAGAGAAATGGTTGCATCTCCAAACATGATTGCATATTTATCTCTTTTTGCCTTTAGTTATATTTTTGGCTCCTCCAATACAAGGAATGAAGCAATTGAGACTAAATTATAAAAAAAAAAATTAACATGCAAATTTATGAGGATTTCATAAGAACTTTATTATACTAACTACTCTTGGAATTTATAATTTCTCAATTTTAGAGATCATACCAATTTCAAAATCAAATAAAACATAATTATTCCTATTTAGGGAAATGAAATAAGATTATTCACAAGATGTAGAAATAGTATGAAAATTAGCATATTATATTTAATAGTCTGAAAAGGAAATGACTAAATTTCAATATGAATGACATAAATAAAAATCCTTAAAAATGTGGAAAATATTAAAATTATTGTTTACCAAATGTCTGCAAAAATTGTCCATGTTGGGTGAATGATTTGAGACAATGAAAATCATAATAGTTGGGTGAATGATTTGGAGCCATTCAAATCAATAAGGTGTCAATATCTTAGAAAATACAATTTATTTTAGTGTGCTCATGACGTTTGTCTTGAAATAAGGGGAATGAATACACAAACTCACATTCACATAAACACACACACAAATAAGCCTTCCTCACCTAACACTTCACTAATCTTTTAAAAATGTTTAGGTCTCACAATTACTTTCTAATGGATTCATTGTATTATATATCTCAATCATTTAATCTTTAAGTTTATTTTATATTTGTACTTTAATAGGGCAAAATATTTGTAAAGATCTGAAACTTTGTATATTTGGCCATTTTTATTAAGTAGATCAATATATCAGTGTACCGTTCTCTATGTGTTTTACTTAATGACTAAGCATAAATAGATAATTAGCACACTTATGAATATTATTTATTTTTTCTACATTTTGGGGGGTTTGTTGCTTGTCAACAAGATTGTATTCAATATTCTGTATCATAGAAATATAAGCCTTTGTATTTGGAAACTTCGTAAAAGAGAAGTTCAGATTGTCAAATTTTCTAAATAGCAAAGAGTTAGTATTTTAATGACAAGTGTTTGTCCTTGTGCTTTAAAAGGAACACATTTTAAAAACATGAGACTTTTGCCTTGGCTCTGAAACAAAAACCTGAACACAATTTAAACCTCATTTTATTGTCAAGGTGTTAACTATAATTGTCAAAGTTTGGCCATTGCTGTAAGTATTATGCAGAGGCTGATGTTAGTGATTTTGCACTCCATCCAAAAGAAATTGTGATTGCATCATTTGTCCTGAGAAAACAACCCTGATCACAGTTTATCATTGGACCACTTGCTGCTAGCTGCATAATTGATTACTCAATGAACTTATAGAGCAACTACAGTGTGTTGCTTGTCAGTGTATTAGGGCTTCAATGATCTTTACATCAGTCTCTGCTCTCAAGAAGCCTGTTTCTATTAGAACAGAATGAAAAGCCTGCATTGGCAAGCCCAACGTTTCTGCAAGGTAAGGTATTATACTCATATTACCCATGTGAAAATTGGAGCTCTAAAATGTTAAACAACTTGACGTATAGCAACAGTGGTGAAAAGTAAAAACAAAATCAATCTCAGCCCTCTCTGACTTTCATACATGTGTCTTTTGTCTTAGCACATCCATGCCCTTGAGGGCTTGGATATATAGTGAAGAATCTTCCCCACAGCCCTCTTTAAAGGGGAAAACAAATTCTGTCTTCTGTGTGAGGTTGGCTGCTTATCTTTGCACTCAGCCTTCTGAGGCAGACAGTGATGTCATCATTGTTTCGGTAAGTGCCAATTTCATTAAACCACAGATCTCCAGGCTTGGGAAGTCCTGAGAAGCCCCTTCCTTGTACAGTTAAAGCACTCAAGCTTAGTGGAGCAGAGACTTCTCAGAGACCAGAACTGAACATGTTTGCTAGACCCCCAGGAACACAGTCTTCCCATGATAGCATGCCATACTTCCTTGGATGTATTATCTATGCTCTTCATTTTCCTAGATCTTTAATATTGCTTAGTCTTCATTCAAATAATACAGGCTCTGCTACAGATGCCATCCATTTTTTAGATTACTACACTTTTTCCTGTGAGGAAAATGATAGCAGAGAAGGCACATCTTCATATTTTTAATCACTGTTTACATGTCATTAGATGTTTGTGCATAATAATCCTGGTTAACAAGGTCTGTGACTTCTCTATGATTAAGTCTAGTTTACACACCTAAACTAGACATGTCAGCCCTTACAGAGCTAAAGTTATATAGGTTTATTCTTAAAGGACACTGTTGATTGTTTCAGTTTAATTTTAATTTTTAGCACTATCCTCAGCTTATTATAAGAAGTGCCTGGAGAATGTGTTCAGTTTTTACATGATTTGGAATGGGGTTTTTCTTATTATGAAATTGTTTACTTCTACAAAAGTTTTACTGTGATTAAAACAAAATTATTATCTCTAAGTATTTTCATTGGTTCTCAATTTTACTAATATCTCAAAAAGACCAGCAACTAAAAGAGAACAATGCTTTTGTATAAATTATAAAAATAAAATAATAAAATAAAATAAAATAAAATAAAATAAAATAAAATAAAATAAAATAATAAAATAATAAAATAAAATAAAATAAAATAAAATAAAATAAAATAAAATAAAATAAAATAAAATAAAATAAAATAAAATAAAATAAACAAAGGGCCCTTCTTTATATTCTTTTTAAGAAGCTTCTTCCTCTAGGTTGACAACCTCCAGGCCTAGTCTGATGAGGACCATGATTTGACACTGGGCCCCAGGCTCATTTAAGACCCCACTCTTTCCTTTGGTCAGATTGTCTTTTTGTAACATCATACCAGAGGTATATTCTCAATCATGTGATTTAACCAGAGAATCACTTGGTAACTAATGCCCAGGGCTTGTCTCTAAATGATGCTTTTTACATAAAGGAAATATTGGAAATGATCAGGATCAGGGGATATGATGATTACACTCAAAGAATCTCTTGAGAAACCAGGTTTTGTATAGTCTGGACCCTACTTTGGTAATCGTGTATGAATGTATATGATTTATATATGTATGCATTTTCAGATTTGTTTGACACTGACTCCCTCTGATTTCACGTTGAATACATTTAATGTGTCACTGTTTTGTCACCTTTTCTAAAATGATGCTTTCACTGCCACTATTTTGGAAGAGTGTTAGGAAAACAACAAGTCTGATCTCAAATGAATTTGTGGTGATAGTCCTATAAAAGATAAATCATAGTCACAATTCCATTGTATTTTCAAAGGACTTAATATTTAATAACTAGCCAAGCTTTTTTAAATACTTCAGTAGGATCAGTGTATTATATTTATCAATTCAGTTTGGATACTATCTGCTAAAAATGCATCAGCAATTTAGTACACTTGATACAGTTTCTAAAAGACTGTAAGTGAAGATTACATTATTAAGGTTCTTGGAGTTATGGTTCATATAAAAGCAAACATTAAAAGGGATGGAAGCTAACATACATTCTTCAGGTCTCAGAGACAGTGAACATATAAAAATGTGTAAGAATAATATTATTGTTATACTAATGTAAAATATGTGCATCTTTGTCATTCTTAATGGAATTACATGTGTAGATTTTTATTTTAATCGCCCTTCTGTATATTAGCAAGGACTAGTGGTGCCTGTCACCTTTGCACTGTCAGTGTAACTTTATGGCCCTATGAATTGTTCCTGTATCAGACTGCTGTAGGACTTTTTGTGTATTTCCTAAGAAGTAATGTGCTCTTAAAAACTGAACTAAGATTTTAAAACCTGGGAACTCATTTAAAATCTGCCACTTACCAGTCAAATAAACTTTAAAAATTTACAACCTTTATAAGACTCACATTTCCATGTATAAATTGGGGCAAGAAATACTTGCTCTGGCTTCCTTCCCATGGTCAAGTTGTTAGGAACAAATGAGAGTAATATATGAAACTATTTTAAAGTTGTGAAGTTCTGTGCACAAATAAGATGTAATTATTTGAAGTCTACTGTGTACTTTGAAAAATGGTTTGACTTCTGCTTATTGACATCATGTATCATATGTTAAATGTGGTCAGCCAAAATACACTTCTGGATATCATCTTTTAACCAGTTTACTTTCACCATCAATTGTTAGCCCAGTAAATCATGCACCCACATTTTCTAGTGTATCGATTCCAAGTCTGTCATACTATCACCCAAGGCTTGATGTCTAGGGTCATGCTTCTGGAACCAGCTATAGGTGACCTCCTGTGAAAGGCTGATCTCAGCTCCCTCTATCTGCAAGGCTGGGATTAGTGTTATCCACTGATGTATCTTAAGTGCCTAGTACAATAATTAGCTCCTACAAGCTCTCAATAAATACTTGCTGAACAAGTGAAAGAATATCTCCCCTTTAAAATGCTGAAAACATCTGAGCACAAGTGGAAAAATGTGGTAAGCCATCCTCGCTTATTATTTAAAACACAGGGTTATGTTCATTAGGTTGCTCTTTCTCCTGTCCTCTCAACACAAACTGTTTTATGCTGTACTTCCAAGGAAGTGCCACTGCACTAAGTGCTTTCATAAAACTTATTTATGTACACATAGCATTCATGCCTCAAGGTTTAAAAACAACTCAGTGAAGTCCAAGGGAATAAATAGCACAGAAGTTTCCCCCCAATCCCTTTTCCATTTGTTTGTATTATTTTTATTAGTAGGAATTCTATGTACCTAATAAAAAATTCATATGTTGTAAATAGTTAGCAGGTAATGTATTTATCTTCAATGCTCTCTATATATGCCCAATCTTTTCCAAAAATATCCAGTTACCAATGACCTTATGTATTATTTCAGATATATTTCTGAATTTCCAAATGATATCATAATATATATACTGTCTTGCAACTTGCTTTTTACCTAAACTACATATCTTGGTTGTTATTTATATTAGCTTATATACATTTTTTTTTAATTTTAATGACCATAGCAACATATTAATACATTATATACTTATATGTAATTTAACTAATAATCTCTTGACATTACTGTTGTTTCCAATCTTTACTACCACAATATTGAGATAAATATTCTTATCCAAGTGTCTTATGCTAAAGAGTGAAAACATCTGCAAGATACAATAAAAACAGAATCAGTATATCATATGTTCCATGTGATTTAACTGGCTACTTAAAAACAAATTATAGCCCGGCTGGGTGTGACTCAGTGGTTGAGCATCAACCTAGGATCCAGGAGATTGGGGTTTGATTCCCAATCAGGGCACATGCCTGGGTTGTGGGCTCGATCCCCAGTGGGAGGCGTGCAGGAGGCAGCTGATCAATGACTCTCTCATCATTGATGTTTCTATCTCTCTCTCTCCCTCTCCCTTCCTCTCTCTGAAATCAATAAAGATATATTTAAAAAATATATACAAATTATAGGCACACACAGAGATATTGTGGGTTTGGTTCCAGACCACCACAATAAAGTGAATATCACAATAAAGTGAGCCACACAAATTTTTTGGTATCCCAGCGCACATAAAAGTTATGTTTACACTATAGTCTATTAAGTGTGCAATAGCATTATGTCTTTAAAAGAAATGGACATACCTTAACTTAAAAAAACTACATTATTGCTAAAAGATGCTAACCATCATCTGAGCCTTCGGCAAGTCATCTCTTTTTGCTGGTTGAGGGTCTTGCCTTGTTGCTGATAGCTGTTGACTAATCAGATGGTTGTTGCTGAAGGCTGGGGTGGCAATTTCTTAAAATAAGAACAATGAAATTTCATGTATCTGTTGACTTTTCCTTTAGAAACCATTTATCTGTAGTACACAATGCTGTTTCATAGCATTTATTCACAATAGAACTTTCAAAATTGTAGTCAATACTTTTAAACCCTGCCACTACTATATCAACTAAATTTAATCTAAATCCTTTGTTGTCATTTCAACAATCTTTACAGCATCTTCACCAGGAGTAGATTCCTTCTCAAGAAACCACTTTCTTTGCTCATGGATTAGAAACAACTGTTCCTCCTTTAATGGGATTGCAGCAATTCAGTCACATCTTCAGGCTTCACTTCTAATTCTAGTTCTTTTGTTATTTCCACCACATCTGCAGTTAATTCCTTCACTGAAGTCTTGAACACCTCAAAGTCATCTGTGAAGGTTGAAATCAGCTCCTTCCAAACTCATTTTAATGTTGATATTCTGTCTTTCCCCATGAATCACAAATGTTCGTAATGGCATCTAGAATGGTGAATCCTTTCCAGAAGGATTTCAATTTACTTTGCCCAGGTTTATCAGATAAATCACTACTTGTTGCAACTATACCCTTACAAAAACATATTTTTGAGTAATAAGCTTTGTAAGTCACAATTACTCCTTGATCCATGGACTGCAGAATAAATGTTGCATTAGAAGCCATTAAAAACACACATTAATCTTGTATTAAATCTCCATCAGAGCTCTTGGGTGACCAAAGCATTGTCAATAAGCAGTAATATTTTGAAAGCAATCTTTGTTTTCTGAGCAGTAGGTCTCAACGCTACACTTAAAATATTCAGTAAACCATGTTGTAAATAAATGTGCTGTTATCCAGGCTTTGAAGTTCCTTTTCTAGAGCACAAGCAGAATAGATTTAGCAGAATTCTTCGGAATGGTAAATGAGCACTGGCTTCAACCTAAAGTCACTAGCTGCGTTAGTCCTTAACATGAGAGTCGGCCTGTTCTTTGAAGCCTTGAAGCCAGGCATTGAATTCTTCTCTGTAGCTATGAAAGCCCTAGATGGCATCTACTACCAATATAAGGCTGTTTTGTTTACAATGAAAATGTACTGTTTAGTGTAGTCACCTTTATTAATTATCTTAAATAGATAGTCTGGATAACTTGCTACAGCTTCTATGTCAGCACTTGCAGTTTCACCTTGAACTATTAGGTTACAGAGATTCCTTCTTTCCTTAAACCTGATGAACCAACTTCTACTAGCTTCAAACTTTTATTCTTTAGCTTTCTCTCCTTTCAGCCTCCATAGAATTAAATCCTTGTTCCGGATTAGGCTTTGGCTTAAGGGTATGTTGTGTGTGACCAGTTTAATCTTCTATTCAGACCACTAAAATTTCCTGCTTATCAGCAATAAAGTTGTTTCACTTTCTTACCATTTGCGTGTTCACTGGAGTAACAAAATTAATTTTTTTCAAGAACCTTGCCTTTACATTTGGCTGTTTGGCACAAAAGGCCTAGATTTCAGCCTATTTTGGCTTTCGACATGACATGCCTTCTTCAACTAAGCTTAATCTTTTTTAGGTTTTAATTTGAAGTGAGAAACATGTAACTCTTTCTTTCACTTGAACACTTAGAGGTTATTGTAGGTTTATTAATTGGCTTAATTTTAATATTGTTGTGTTCCAGGGTACAGGGAGACCAGAGAAGACGGAAAGAGATGGGGAAACAGCTGGTCAGTGGAGCAACCAGAAGATACACATTTATGCATTAAGTTTGCTGTCTTATATGAGTGTATATTCAAACTTTCACGCATTGCAATTGTGATAGTTAAGAAAAATAACCACACGCGATATTTTCAAGTTTGAATTAGTTTTCTAATAATAGAATTTTTATACAGTATTTTTATATGCTTAAAAGTCTTTTGCATTTATTTTTATATAAACTATATTTCCATAATTTTTTGCCCATTTTTCTAAAGGAATTTTCACAGATTTTCATTATAAGTTAAAAATTGCGTTTTTTCCTATCAAATGGCTCAATAGTTTTACTTAGTGTGTTACTTAATTTGAATGATACTTTCATACAAGAATTTTTAAAATTTTGTGTAGTCAAATTTATTTGTATTTTATTTTAAGACTTCATAATTTATTTTAAGATATAATTTTGCATTGTACTAATATTATGAAAAAATCTCCAAACTTTATTATTTTTATCATTTAATTTTTTAATTATTTTATTCATCCGATATTTATTTAGTACTAATGAGTGATATAGAATTCAAACTTATTGTTCTGTTTGTTGTTGTTTTTTTTAGGTGTTTAGGAAGTTTTCCCAATTTTTCTTATTCAAGAATGAATTTTTTCTTGAGAAATTTGAGGTTATCTTTATTATAATATAAATTCCTGTTTAGGTATATATTTCTCAGTTCTCCCTGCTATTTCATTGATCTCTCTGTATTTTTATGCATAAGTACCCAGTGGCTTTAATTTCTAAAATTATATACAGATTAGAATGTCTTATGGGGCTAGTTTTTACCTATTATTATTTTTTAAGAACTTTCTTGGAAATTCTTGCAAAAAGTTTTATTCCAAAAACCCTATATAATTGTTTGGTTGAAAATAAAAATCATCCTGGTGTTTATTATTATTAATGCTGCACTAAATTTATGATTACTTTATGGAAAACTGATACTTTTATAATTTGGAGTCAAGGAAAATGCATGCTTTTCTATTCAAATATATTTTTAAGTCCCCCATTTTATTTTTACTTATATATTCTACTTTTCTTGTTAGCATTTGCCAATGAAAGTTCATCTTACTCTGTTACTATTTAACTGGCCTATTTTATGTTTTCTAGAAAGTTACACTTTCTATATGGCTGTTTTTATATAGAAACTATAGGTGATAGAATGTTGGGAGCCGGTGACGTGTCTGGACATGGTCCACGTAGCCTGAGGCTCTGGAGCCAAGGACTCAACCCTCCCCAAAAATTCCTATTAGAAGCTGAGATAAAGATAATTACCAAGGTCTGAGCTCATGCAGGAGGCAGGGTGTTTACTCTGAAAGAGTGTTCATGCAGCCTTGAAGGAACTACTCTGTATCACCCCCACCTCATTATTAATTGTTTGTTACTCTCTGTATAATAAAGGCTTTGAAGCCATTTGGGGCTGCACCTCATTGGAGGGCAGCCCTCCCGATCCCATAACTTTATTTGTCTCTTTAATTCCCACCGCTCAAACTCAGGTTTGTTCGTCTTTCAGGCTGGTTCCTGACAATAGAAAGATTGATAGAGAGATGGATAAACATTGTTTTGCCTATTACTTTTTTACTCAGTTACATAACTAACTTATATTCCCATAATGACTTTATATTCCCATAATATTTTTTAGTTTATTTACATGTTTTTAAAAGTGTAGTTTGATTTACTTCGAACACCTATACCTTTGATTTGCTTTTTCAGTCTAAATATGTCAAATAATTCCTCCTGAAAAAAATCATATGCTTTTTATTTTAAAATTCCTTTACATGTTCTTGCTTTTGTAAGTAAATTTCTAATTCATTTTAAAATGATGCTGGCTTTTGCTTTGTCCATATCTATATTTACATATCTATATCTATATTGCTATGCCTATATCTACATATCTACATACACAGATATACAATGCAGGTTTTGTAAGTGTGGGAACATATATAAAGCTGTGCTTTCTTTTCTTACACAGGTGTGTCTTGTTACATGCGTCATGTGTGACTCTTGAAGAAAAGCAAGGCATTAGGTGGATTCTTCTGGGGCTCAGTCAACAAATCTTATTTAGGGCTCATGAGTCATCTAGTCAAGTACAATGGAAAAATAAAATTAATGGGCCCGTCCCTCTAGCTTATGAAAGGTAAAGTTCCCCAGGGTAGAATGAATGTGTCGTTGTGGAAAAAAATAGAAAAGGTTTTGGTTTGTTTGTTTGTTTTTCAGAAGTGGGGGTTGGATGATGAGAGGTGAGTATGAGGATGTTTCTGTTTCAAACAAAAAGACTTGTCTCTTCAGTAGTAAGGCAGAGTGAAGAATTGTAGCCCCAAGTCTACTACTAACTGTGTGACTGTAAATACATTGCCTAACTTTTTTTTTTTTCTTATTTGAAGTGTGAGGAAGAGTAGATAATGCCAAAATATTTTTCATATTTAACATTATTCAAATTCTGTCATTTAACACAACCTAGAAAGTGACTACTTGGCAAGATAGATTGTGAGACTAGATTATAATCTCCATTTATGCATTTTTGTTCCTTCAGATTCAAAATTTAGAGAAATAAAGCACTTCAAGCTTCTAATTCTATTTATTTGATTCTCATTCTTATTTCTATAATAAATGTAAAGTGAATTCAGAATATATTTCTGTTTAAGTTTATATTCTGCCAAGTTCTTTTTCCTAATTTTATTGAAGAGTTCCAACTTTTATGTGCAGTTAAGCTCTACTATAATGCAGATTTCTTGGCTGATAAAATTTAGGATCGGAAAATAGGTGTTTGACTGACATGGAGGTGGTAGATCCTAACATTTCTACTTTTCTTGGAAAGTAAATCTAAATGTTATAGGTAGTTTAACATTTGTTTTCAGGATTGTGATAACATAATGTTTTCGGGATTGTGATGAGGTATTTTTCTCCTGCTAAGCAGGTGCACTCATCATTACCCTTGCCAAGTGAGTTCAGTGCACAGAATTTGAAACACCAGGCTATCTGCACATGTTGCTTTGTGCAGGGCACATGCTTGTCACTAGTCAAGCTTGAGGTCTACGAAGTGGAGGCAGTGAAACCTGGGCTTGCCACAACTCTCCATTGAGGTTCTTGAAAACAGATTAACTGTCACCTAAGAGCCTATGAAATATGAGCAGGAAGGAAGGATCGCTAATGATGAAGTGCTGGCAAGCAGCCAGTCTCCCTGCCACGAAGCCCTACTCACTTCCATGTAGCTCCACCAAGCTGGATGCATATGGAGGGCGGGTGACAGGAGGACGTTCAAACAGCTGCCAGATGATAAGCTCAAGTGGGACAAATGCGTGCGGGCAGGAGGGAGGAGTGGGGTGTCGGGGTGTTCGCTGAAGTGCTGCAGGACACCACACTGCAGCATCGCGATGCTCCCTGATCACAGAGCAGTACAAAACAATAGCACCACCTTGGCCCTTAACTTTCGGGGGGAAAAAAGTTTTTTATGGGGTTTTTGTTGTTTTCCCCAAATAATAGAAGGGAATCAAAGAAACAAAGTTCTTTCCTTGAATGCTAGACTGACATTTATTATTTATTTATAAAATATGTTTTTATTGATTTTATAGAGAGAGGAAGAGAAAAGGAGAGAGAAAGAGAAATATCGATGAGAGAGAATCATGCATTGGCCACCTCCTGCATGCCCTCTGTTGGGGGTCAAGCCCATAACCTGGGCATGTGCCCTGATCGGGAATCAAACCTGCGACCTCTTGGTGCGTGAGGCGACACTCAACCAAGCCACACCGGCGGGGCTGAGCTACATTTTTATATACATTCGGCTTACAAAACAAAAACACTGTATTATTTTAAAATCAATTTTTGATAAATCATGCCTTTTCTTTCATCTTAGTAAAAAAAATTAACCTATAATTTCCTTCAATGAGTGTTCAATACCAACATTTAGGACTTCGTCAATGTGTTGAAATTGAACTATCTCCTACTACTTTGAATTCATACTAGAGAGAACACCAACCTATAGACATATGCACATTGGTATATATTGTAACAGGATCTAACACCACAACATTAGAAACCAGTTGATCAACAGGGAACTAGTAAAATAAGTGATAGTCCATCCATATTAAGGAATGTTATGTAGCTATATAAGGGAAGTTAGCTCTGCATTTACTTAGTTAGAAAGATAACCATATTATGTACGCAAGGTATAAAAAGAGAGTTATAAAATAAAATATATAACTTTTTTTTTTTTTAAAGGAAGAAAATCCCTGTGTAGGTTCTGTGTTGGAATTGTAATTTAAAAGAAAAACAAACAAACACAAAAACCCTGCCCTGCCCAGGTGGCTCAGTTGGTTGGAGTGTCTTCTTGTACACCAAAAGGTTGCAAGTTTGATCCTTGGTCTTGGTTCTATCCTTGGTCTGGGTGCATACTGCAGGCAACCAATGTTTCTCTCCCACATCAATGTCTCTCTCTCTTTCTCACTTTCTCTAAAAGGCAATGAAAAGAATATCTTCAAGTGAGGATTAGAAAAACTATTTTTAAAAATTAAATTAATAATAAAGTTACTCACGGCCCTCTATTTCAGCCCTAAGTTAGGGAAACACCTGCTAAGAGTGGCTTATGACCATGGGCTCTCCCAGATGTTATTCAGATGCAATAGTGATACCATCATCAACTAAACTGGAGAAGGTAAAGAGACTAGAAACAGAAATATCTAAGAGAAACAAAAAGGGGACTAGAAGAAGGAGTTCTAGGGCAGGGGAAAAAGAAAAAGATAAGAGACGGAAGAAGCAAAGAAAATGAGAGAAACTTTTTTAAAGCTGTATTTCTGCTCACCTACTGAACAAAATATACTGTAGAAAATACCTTCAAACCTACACCGTTAAGGGCTTGTTTCCATTTGGGAATGTTTGTATTGTTACATTTTTCTGTCTTCTTTGTCTACCTACCGTGACTTTCACTTAAGGACTTGGTCCAAACCAATTCTTTTTATTTTCTTTAACTTTTGCTGTAATAACAGTAATCTGAAGTTGTGATTTCCTGGTCATGCTACCCACTGAATCAAGCTGTGATCCACTGTCTGACATACGACCAGGAGGACGGCGACCCTGAAGTTCTCACTGTTCAAGGCACGAATCACTTCTTTGGGTTAAAGTGCTTTCTCCATAAGGCCACTGTTAAGTGCATGCTATCAGGACCCGGGCTGGCGGTGACTCTTTAGTCCCTTGACTACGGTGGCAGCCATGGACTGTCTTTTATTTTGATATGCACTCCCTTTAACAGTAAAAAGATATCTAAATGTTTTGATTTTTCTCAATAAAATCAGCAGGTTCCACATTTCCAGCCTTAAAAAGAATATGTTCTTTTAGCTTTCTTTTCAAATCCTGTAAATCAGCATGAGAAAAAGAATGGCATGAGCTGAGGCAAGGTAATAAAAAATGAAAAGACAATTAAAAAGTAAAAAAAATCCTCGATAATTTTCTAACAATTAAGTTCTCTCCTGGAGGGCTTTGTGTATTTTTGGAGGTTACGTTAGTCTTAAGTTGGTGCTAATACTTGAGATTTTTATCTGAAAGAAAAAGCATTATGTTGGTAGAAAAAAATATACTGAAGAATGTTTATTGTTTAGAGGAAATATGTTTATGAACACCCATTTATGTGGATACAGTTTTATCAAATACAACAGGTCAAGAATTACTGGTTGAATGACTCATTCCTTCACACCACATTTGAAGCTGACTACTTAATTGTATCTTGTGTATATATATATTTTAATATATCTTTATTGATTTCAGAGAGAGGAAGGAAGGGGGAGAGAGAGAGATAGAGACATCAATGATGAGAGAGTCATTGATCGGCTGCAGCCCGCAACCTGGGCGTGTGCCCTGACTGGGAACCGAACCCCGATCTCCTGGATCCTAAGTCGATGCTCAACTGCTGAGCCAGGCCCGGCCAGGCAATGTCTTGTATATTAATGTACAGTTTGCACATATGACTAGATTTGACTCACTTTTTGTATTTGGGTGCTGTCCTTAAAATCAAGATATTTTACATATGGACCAAGGCCTGCAACCAATAACCACCATCAATTAATTTACTTACATTTTTGTTGCACATCTATCATGTACATGACACAATGCAAGGGACTAAGGGCACAGCAATGAATGAGAAGCTTGTAATTCTTAAGCTCCTGGAACTTGCATATTTATTGTTTAAAGCCTAGTTTACTTGGTATTGCTCAGGGGTACAATACTCAACACTTGCTCACAAAAGGCCAACAATTTCACTGGAGAACTATGAACCATATGAAAAAATAATAATAAAATGCAACAATCATGATTATCTAATGAGTTATTCAGAGCAGGCAAACTTTTTATTGAAAGGGGCATAGAATAAATATTTTATGCTTTCTGGACCAAATGGTCTCTGCTATATCTATTCAATCCTACCTTATAATACAAAAGTAGCCATAGACAAAAAGGAAGTAATGGGTATAATCTTGTTTCAATGAAATTTAATTCATAAAAATAGGTAGTGACCTGGATCTGGCCCATTTGTTGTATTGGGTCAACTCCTGCCTCAGAAAGTAATTTGTACAGGAACAGGGAAAAAAGGGGAATAAGAACAGAAGATCAGAGAGTAGTTCACACCCACTGTACATAATTTCAGCATAATAATTAGACTATACCTCACATATTCTTATTGATGGTACATAAATTCATTTATCTGGACCCAAACTCTGCTACCCATATCAAGTTTTACTTAGTCTTCTCTAGCCCAATTCTTTCTACATGAGGCCTGATTTTTTCCTTTGGTTTTAAGTTTGGTCCCTAGAAAAGACTTAGCCCCTGGAACTCTAAACCTCAATGAACAACCACAAACTGACTGTTTTAAGGCTCAGGTCTTGGTTTTGTATTGGTTGGCAAGCACAGATTTCTTTACTTGATAGTGAGTGAAAATGAGAAAAAGAATGAAGTATAAGGTATGTGCATATAAGAGTGGTGGAAAATGGGCTGTGATGAAAAGAATTTTAAAAAAAAAGGAAAGATTTTCAGAGATTAAAAGAGAGATAGTGGTGAAGAAGCATATAAACCTTCTTCAGAAGGCCCAAATGATTACAGGCATGCCATTCCCATGGATAGAGACAACTTCATTAAAAACTGATGATGTTAGAGTCGGATAATTCCATCTCTATAGAAGGTACATGGGAAAATTATATATTAGTGGTGAGTTTATGAATATTTCACAATCTGAATATGCTTTTGATTCCCATAATACTCTCCATAGCCTTCATAATTAAGTGTTAATAATTTAAATTGGTCTTTGAGGTCTCTGAGGATTTCTAATTATAGTATAAAAATTGCAGAACTTTACCATTACTGTTCCCTTTTTTGTTAATTGTTAATTAAATAACAAGCTAAAAATGATTCGTTTTTAGCACCAAATACATTCTTTAAAAAGGCACTTGCAATGTGTCTAGTTTTGTTTTGCTTAGGACTGCCTAAGCAAAATGTTTCTAAAAGATTTTAACACTTTATGGCTTAGCGTATGTCCATGTTTTCCAAATGATATCCCTTCTGCTTGGTCCTTTCTTTTGCATTCCACATACAACTAACTTGTCCCCTAATTTAACATCCTCCAATCTAACTTTTATCATATCCTTCAAAGGAGGTCTTCCTTGACCTTCCCAGGAAGGTTAAGTACAAACCACAATTCTTGCTTAGTGCTATCATGATGTTTGTCAAATCGATTTCTGATTATTTAAGGTTTTATTTTCAGCAAATTGTGAGCCCTGGAACACAGGGATTCTTTTTTTTGTTTCAGTAGCCACTGCTTTTGCCGGGTGTAGAATGGCTAGTTAATAAATACTTGAAAGAACAAATAAATGGTCAGTTCCTACTCTACTATGTATTATCCAGAAGCTACAAGAAAGCATTTTTTCTGTACAGTGATAGCTAATATGAATCTCATCTTTACAACATCTAATAAATTCATGTTTATGTTCAACACACAATTAGATATAATACATGGAAGATACAAATGCTGTCATCTATATGGATAGTGCTTCTGGCCTTAGACAAAGTCAACTTGAGTTCATTACTATTATCATCAGCTATGATAATTTGGGTAAGTCACTGAGCTTCAGTTTCCACATCTGTCAATTGAAAATAGTATTCTCCATGGTTACTCTGAGAATGGAAAAGATAATTTAGATAATGGCTTCTAAATCACATCATGAAATATAAACCATCATTATTATTTAATTTCTTTTCATATTCAACTATAAGATTCACCAAGTAAAACATTGTTAAAAGCCTCAAGGAGCAGGGCCTGCCTTGGAATTTATATAGAAAATTTTATCCAATAATTACCTATTTGCCCCTCATTCTTAACTGTTTCTAATGAATATTATAATTGCTGCAATAGCTATATATTTCCATAGTATTATTTATGTGGTTTTGGTTCTGAACCTATAATTAAGACATGAAATAATTTAATTTTCTAACTAAATAAAACTAGAGGGCTAATCACAGTTCTTTGGTTTTTAATGAGAATGATTGGTCTTTAGACAGAGATGTGCTAAATGATCAGTTTATGAAGAACATATTTACCACGGATTGGATATGCAAACCACGGCTCCTTTTCTAGGCATTCCCTTGGCCGGCAGAATAATGATTCTGTCTTTCTCTTGCTTGATAGGAATATAGCTATGCCTGTAGCAGATTCATGCTGTGTAACTCTGCATATCCACTATCTGTGAAAGAGAGTTTGGTCTCCAGAATGTTAACTCACATTTACAATGTTTGCAGGAGCTTACAGTGCAGGAGTGAATTTTTAAAGAGACTTACTGCCACATTCGCCATCCATCCTATTTAATAAAATGGAACAGAGGAGGTGTTTTAAAAGTCACATATGTTTCCTTATTACTCTCTTCTCCTTCTGGCATAGCATAATTTTTATTTTTCTATAGCATAAATATCTCTTTTCGTTATTTTTAATACTGCTCTTTCTCATGGAGTCAGATAGTTCTCATTGAGCTCTTTTATTTTATTTTTTTACTCTCAAGTGTCTCTATTCTTCCATCTGCATTGTTTTTAGATTTCTGTTTTCAATATCACTAATTCTTTCCTCCCTCTGATCAGCTCTACTCCTAAATTTGCTAGTTCATTTTTCAGCCCTTTAATTGAGTTCTTTATCTCCAGAATTTCTAATTGGATGTCTGTTAAAGAAAGTTTCAATCTCTTTGGTAAAGTACTCCTTTGATTCATTGATTTTATTTCCGAGTTCATAAAATTGCCTATCTATATTTTCTTGTGTCTCAGTGAGTTTTTGTTTGTTTGTTTGTTTTCAGAACTGCAATCTTGAACTCTCTATCATTTATTTTTATTTCTATGTATTTTATGTTTATTTTCTAGAGACTTTTAAATGTTCTTTCTGACCTGCCTTGTTGCCTTGGTTATTCATGATATTTGATGCATTCCTTCTCTGCCTCACCATCTATGCAATACAATCTGCTTTTTTAAAAAAAATTACCTTTATTGTTGAAAGTATTACAGATGTTCCCCTTTTTCCCCTAATTGACACCTTCCCCCACCACATCTTCTCCCCCAGCCCCCCCCCCCCGCCCCCCGGCCTTCATTACACTATTGTTTGTGTCCATGGGTTATGCATATAAGTTCTTTGGTTAATTTCTTCCTGCTCCCTCCCCTCTTCCCTCTGAGATTCATCAGTCTGTTTCATGCCTCCATAGCCCCAGATCCATTTTGTTTATCATTTTACCATGTCCAATAGATTCAACTTATGGGTGAGACCATGTGATACTTGCCTGTCTCTGACTGTCTTATTTCATTTAGCATAATACTCTACAGGTCCCTGCATGCTGTCTCAAAGGGTAAGAGACCCTTCTTTTTTATAGCTGCATAGTATTCCATGATGTAAATGTCCCACAGCTTTTTTTATCCAATCATCTACTTATGGGCATTTGGGCTGTTTTCAGATCTTAGCTATTGTAGACAGTGCTGCTATAAACATAGGGGTGATATATTCTTCCTGGTTGGTGTTTTGGGATTCTTAGGATATATTCCTAGAACTGGGATCACTGAGTCAAATGGCAGTTCCATATTTAATTTTTTGAAGAAACTCCACACTGTTTTCCATAGTGGCTGCACCAATCTGCATTCTCATCAGCAGTGTACTAGAGTTTCTTTTTCTCTACAACTTCACAAGCATTTGTTGTTTGTTGATTTATTGATGGTAGCCATTCTGGCAGGTGTGAGGTGATACCTCATTGTCTTTTTAATATGCATCTCTCTGATGATTAATGACTTTGAGCATTTTTTTCATGTCTCTTGGCCATTTGTGCATCCTCCTTGGAGAAGTGTCTATTCAGGTCCTCTCCCCATTTTTTATTGAATTATTTGTCTTCCTTTTGTTGAGTTGTATGAGTACTTTATGCAATTTGGAAATAAATCTCTTATCAGATGTATCATTAAGAAGTATGTTCTCCTATATAGTGTGTTCTCTTTTCATTTTTATGCTGGTTCTTTTTGCTGTGGAGAAGCTTTTTAGTTTGATACAGTCCTATTTGTTTATTTTTTCTTATGTTTCTCTTGCCCTAAGTGATATATCAGTGGAAATTCTGCCACCTGAAATGTCTGATATTTTGCTGTCTACATTTTCTTCTAGTAGTTTTATGGTTTCATGACTTACATTTAAGTCTTTTATCCATTTTGAGTTTATCCTTTTATAAGCCTTAAATTGGTGGAGGAAAATACATTCAAGTGGAAGAGTATACCATGTTCATGGATTAGAAAAATAACATCATAAAAATGTCCATACTACCCAAGTAAATCTGTAGATTCAACACAACCCCTATTAAAATACCAATGGCATATTTCACAGATCTAGAACACATACTCAAAAAATGTATATGGAACCAAAAAAGACCCCAAATAGCCACAGCAATCTTGAGAAAGAAAAACAAAGTAAGAAGGATCACAGTACAGGAAATCAAGTTATACTACAAAGCCACTGCAATCAAAACAACCTGGTACTGGCATAAAAACAGGCATATGGATCAATGGAACAAAACAGAGAAACCAGCCATTATGCTCAATTAATATTTGAGCATACAATGGCATAAGACAATCTCTTCAATAAATGGTTTTGGGAAAATTGGACAGGTACATGCAAAAAAAAAAGAAAAGAAACACTAAATCTGCTTTATTTTTGGACTGGTACGTTTTCTAGTTAGTAGGTTGATAAGTCTTTCTTTTGTTTTCCAATAGGTGGTGCAAAAACACAGGTGGGTTTTTGTTGTTGTTGTTGTTTCCAGTTTTTCTTGCATTTCTCTGGCTTCTAGGATCTCTGCTGGGTGGAAGAAAATGCCCTGTATTACCTGGGGAGGTGGGGTTGTCCTTTGAGGCCAGGTCACCTGGGTCTCACGGCATCATATCTGTGTGAGAATGTGGTGCAAATGGGCTTCCAAGCCTGTGAAATTCTAGCACTATCCCTTGCAACCATACATTGCCAGCAGTGTAGTTGCCATAGATGGGGTGAGGTGAACTTAAAGAGGCCACTTGGTGCATTTGTGGCTTTGTTTTCCTCCCAGTAATGGCAACTGCCAGACCTCAGCTGCCTCACCTCTGCAGCTCTACCTATAATTGTGATTAGCCACCGCATGTGCCTGCCACTTAGGGAAACATGTTAATTTCTCTAGATGTCTGGGCTTCAGGTAATGTGCTCAGCAGCCTGACAATCACTGCTACAGCTTCTTCTGGGGCTCACTGCTAGCTCTGGGAGGGTGCCCAGGTCCTGTGTTTAACAGCGTACAGCCACTGCAGCAGGAAACACTAACTGTATCTCTTTGCTCTTCCATGCTGCAAGGATTGCAGGCTGCAAGATGATTACTGCCCTCTCCTGAGATCCACAGTGAGCTCCAGGCTGTGTCAGTTCATGGCACCCCATATCTGCTCTTCACCCCCCACCCTCACCCATACTGACTAACCCACCTTCAGATGTTTCAGTGTGTGACTCTCTCAGATGTGTTTGTGTGTTGAGCAGGCAATCCTTTTTTGAATTATAGTTGTTCATATTCTTGTAACTTCAGAGGGAGAGGCCATGAGAATCTCTCACACTGCCATTTCTGACAATATGCCTGTTGTTTTTCAAGTATATTATTATTTTTTAAGCTATTCTGAATAAAATTGCTTCTTAATTTTATTTTCAGAAGTCCTACATACTTACAAAAGGGATGTTTGATAATTCATGTGGCAGTGGGAAGAATACAGGGTTTTGTGTTAAGCATCTGAAAGTATACTGTATTTAGAAGGATATGCTGAAGTTATATTTTTAAATAGTTTGCATTTACATTTTGATTTGTAGAGAAAAATGACCTAACCAGTGGTGAAGAGGAACTAAAGCTAGAAGAAATGAGACTACATAATGGGGATCCTGAAAAAAATTGGTCAAAGATGAGTTTTGAGGAGGACCTGGACCAAAAACAGTAGTAGGGACAGGGACCAAGGATCCAACCTGAAAATGAGGTATGTGCCCTTGACTGGAATTGAACCCAGGATTTTTCAATGTGGGGTGCTGATGCTTTAACCATTGAGCTCAACCTGTTAGGGCTTAAGCAATATTTTTGACAAAAATTACTTATAAGTTTCTTTTTTATGTTTAGCATTTTAATAAGTGCTTCCTGTAATTTATTTAATATGTAGAAATCTGCAAAGTCTTGGTTTATAGTTTTACAGTGAAGCAAAAAAATGATAAATGATAATGCATCTATCCATTGACTTTTGCTGAACTTTCCCCAAATTGTATAAAGTTGCAGTGAGCATTACATGGGGTGATATATAGCACAATGCAAAAATTTGGCAAAAAAGATTGTTACTCAACAAGTGTTATTTTTTTTGTTTTCTTCTTCTCATCACTTATATTGTATTTATTGAAAGAAAAAGAATGCTTAACATTCAGAAAAAGATTTTTTCTCTAAAGTTTTTTTTTGTGTGTGTTATAAAGGCAAAATTAAAATAAAAAATACAAACAAAAACTTCCTAGTACACATCCTACAAGAAGGACAAGAAAATGAGTGTGCAATTAGAGAAAACTGCATCTTTTTCAAAGAATTGTATTATTAAATATTCAAGATTATGTGCATTAGTGAGGATGTAAACTCAGAGGCTTACCTTTATGCAAGGCTTCTGACAGTAACTAACCATTAGAGAAACATTAAATGAAACGCTGAAAGGGGGAAACAATTCAAGAAATGGGCCAATTTGAACAACTCAAAGGGATAGCTTTTGATGACACATTTAGCAAATGAAAGGCAAATGAGAATCAGAATGAAAAAAGCATTTAAAGACAAAGTGGCCACTGTCCATTGATTGAGAGGTCACACTTTAAATCATTTTGACAGCTGAAAAAGAAAAAGAATATCGTTTCTAAGGAGGTCGTTTTCAAATTTTTTAAAAATTTACTTAATATAAAAAGAAGACATCAAAGCTGACCCAGAAATGACTAAGGAATTTAGTAGCAGAAGATATGACCAACATAGGACTAAGTCCAGACAAAGAACATCTATAAATTGGATGCAGAATAGATAAAGGAAACAGCTCACTAAATTGCCATTTTCTGGCTGCTTTGGAAACTATATCTCCCTCTAGCAATATTCTACCCTTCCAGTCAGTTTAAGCATAATCTTATTTTTTCCAGCATGATCTGGGTTTATGACAACTTCCATCTTTTCTTAGCAGAGGCATTTATTAGATATATTGCTTATGACAAATTCTCTCAAAATTTAGACAGTAAAAACAATAGCAACACCAAAACACATTTAGAGTCATTCTTCATTCCTCATTTTATAAATCTTGAACACGCAAATATTATCTACCAAATCTGCTGTATATTTTGTAAAATGTATTAAGGATGAATCAATAAAATGAAGTATTATTTGCTTTTCATCTCACAGAGCTGTGATCAAACAGAGTTGGCATTCGTGTTATGGCTTGAGAGATATTTTTTCTTGGTTTAACTTTGAAATGTTCAGTGGTCCTGCCACTTGGGTTTATTCCAAATACACACAGAGAAATATGGAGAAATGAGGAAGTTATTTGAATGATTTGAGCAAATTCCCAATTTTCATCTAAATTATATGAATGTCAGTAAGCATGACTTAATGATTAGGTTCTCAGGTTTGGAGTTAAACATATCTGGACATGAATTTAATCTATGTCTCTTAACCTCATTAATGTTTTGGTTTCCTTTATACATTGGGGTAAAAATAAAATTTATATAATAATAATAATTTCTATGAAGACTAAATGAGATAATGCATGAAGGGCATAGTACAAAAACAGTAATCATTCAGCAAATGTTAGGCTATAGTTATGGTTATAATCATAGTTATAATAATAGTGTAGTATTAGTAGTAGTAGTAACAGTGGGAGTACTAGTCATAGCAGTAGCCGTATCAAATTTGGCCTGAATTATCAAAAAAAAGTTTATTTTACTTTTATTCTTGAACCTCAGGCTGAGTCACATAATAACTGAGAATCTTTATATGTGAAATGAGGAAAGAATGTCATAATAAAAATGGCCTCAATTTATAATGTTTTTAATCTATGACTGATACACTACATGCACTCTCTCTTAGCTCCAAAAACAACCCCCAGTGAAGGAACATTAGTAGAACTCTAGTTACTAGGGGCTAAACTATCTGTAACCAGTTTCATTTTAAAATGGGAACTATTCAGAGAGGGTGAAGATAGGAGTGTAGGTAAATACAGTACTCACCTCCTCCCATAACTGCAACAAAATTACAACTAAACCACAGAACAACCATCATGCGGAACCACCTGAAATCTGGCTGAATGGAAGACCTATAACTAGAGAATTAAAGAAGAAACCACATTGAGACTGGTAGGGGTGGAGGCACAAAAATGGGCTCTGACATCCACAGGTGGTGTTTTTTTAATCAGAAGGGATATCTCATCTGTGGAGGCCCCATGAGGAGCAAAAGATCCCAGGTCCACACCAGGCCTCCTAGCCCAGGGTTCCACTGCCGAGGAGAGAAGTCCTCGTAACTTCAGGCTACAAATTCCAGCTCCAGGGATTGTAGCTAAGTGATGCAGAGGCTGCTAGAGTCCCAGGCAGTTCTGCTTAAAGGGCCAGCACACAGACTTACTTGAATTCACCTCCTCTAAGTTCCAGCACTGGGGCAGCAAGGTGAAAAGATCCAGGGACTTACAGGGAGGAACTAAATTGTCTGGCATCAGGACAAGAACTGGGGGGCAGCTTTCTCCCAGACAAAAGAGCTGGCAGAGATCTTTGTTCCTTTACAGAGACCTCTTCTTCATAGTGTCAATAGGCAGTCACCAGCTGTGAGTCTCCATCAACCTGGCTCACATTGTTTGCCCAGCCCTAGTGTCTCCCTCAGACACCACCCCAACCAGTTTACAGCCCCACCCCTTTTGTTTGCAGTAGCTTTTCCATATGAATGGCCTGTTCTAGCTCAAGCTTCAGACTCTCCTAAAATCACTCAAACAAACAACAGCTGGCCTCAGCATGCCCCACACCATTTATTTAGGGGATCCAGGCCCAGCACTAACAGCAGCCTGCCTTGGTTCACAGCTTGTCCTCTCCTGGGCATTTCCAAGTCCAACACAAGTAAGAGCCATCTACAGCTTGCTCAGTAGTTCTTGCTGGGTGGCCCCAGGCAAGGGAACAGACTTTGCACCTCCTGGGAGTCCTAGAGCCAGTGAACCTGGTGGTCAGCTTCAGACCAGGCCAGATTAAAACCCTACTACATCCATGAGCTAAATACTAAAGGGGCAGACTCTATGAGCATAAAAGTTCCACTAAGGCAAGTCCTGCTTCATAGGGCTTCCCCTGCACAGCAGCTCCTCTGCTGCAGTTGCAGTTGGTCCACACAGCCGATTAGCAGCCTGGGGTCAATCCCTCCTAGTGACATCAACATCAGTCATGGTTCAGCTACAACAGGACAGTGCACATAGCCCACACAGGGGCACCTAGAGTGCCCAGCTCAGGTGACTGCGGAGGCTGACCTACTGGGCCTTACAGGACACCTACTACACAAGACCACTCTACCAATCCAGGAGACACAGCAGCTCTACCTAATACACAGAAACGAACACAGGAAAGCAACCAAAATGCAGAGACAAAGAAACATGTCACAAATAAAAAAACAGAAAAAATCTCCAGAAAAAGAACTAAAATAAATGGGAGCAAGAAAACTACAAGATACAGAGTTAAAAACAATGGTTATAAGGATGTTCAAGGAACTTAATAGGACATTCAAGGAACCTAGTGAGAGCATCAGTGGCATAAAAAGGACCAGTCAGAAATGAAGGACGCACTAACAGAGTTTAAGAAAAATTTACAGGGAATCAACAGTAGAGTAGAGGACACCAAGAGTAAAATCAGCCATTTGGAATATGAGGAAGCAAAAAATACCCAATCAAAACAGCAAAAAGAAAAAAAACTCCAAAACTATAAGTATAGTGTAAGATGCCTCTGGGAAAACTTCAAGTGTACTAACATTCGCATCATGGGAGTACCAGAAGGAAAAGAGAGGGAGCAAGAATTTGAAAACCTATTTGAAAAAATAATGACAGAAAACTTCCCCTACCTGGTGAAAGAAATAGACATACAAGTACAGGAAGCACAGAGAGTCCTCAAGAAGATGAACACAAAGAGGCCCACAGCAAGACACATTATAATTAAAATGCTAAAGGTAGAAGACAAAGAGAGTATCATCTTAAAAGCAGCAAGAGAAAAGCAATTAGTTATCTACAAGGGAGTACCCATATGACTGTCAGCTGATTTCTCAACAGAAACCTTGCAGGCCAGAGGGAGTGGCAAGAAATATTCAAAGTGATGAAAAACAAGAACCTACAATCAAGATTGCTCTACCCAGCAAAGCTATCAGTTAGAACTGAAGGTCAGATAAAGACCTTCACAGATAAGAAAAAGCTAAAGGAGTTCATCACCACCAAACCAGTATCACATGAAATGTTAAAGGTCTTCTTTAAGAAGAAGAAAAATGATCAAAAATAGGAACATTAAAATGGCAATAAATACACATCTATGAACAATTGAACCTAAAAATATAATTAAAAAAAATCAAAATAAATGGAAAAGGAATCTAATGAACCAAATAACTGATGAATAAAGTAGAACCAAAGGCATGGAAACATGGAACAGACTGACGAATCTCAAGTTGGTCTGGGGGGAGAGGGGATGCGCATGGAAAGGGATTAACCAAAGAACTTATATGCATACATGCATTACCCATGGACACAGACAATAGGATGGCAAGTGATTGGGGTGGGAAGGAATCTGGGTGGAGGGGGGCAATGGGAGGAAAAATGGGGGGACATCTGTAATACTCTCAACAATAAAGATTTTAAAAAATAAAACTAAAAATAAGAGGAGCTGGTCAATTTACATTAGAAGCCATGGGATTATCAAGGATGGAAGTGACATCAGAATGTCTCTTGATTCCACATCTAGAGTCTGTTCTTTGCTATTGTATATGTGCTTCTCTTCATCAGAGGCATGTCTGCAATCAACTCTGGTTCAATGCCTTGCAGATCCCAGACCAAAGGGAAAGGGGACAGGTTTCCCTCATCTGTGGTTTGAATAAAAGAACAAAGGAAACTTGCTTGACACAGACTTGATTATGTTCTCACCCCTTGCCAATAATGACTCCTGGAGGTTGGACGTAAGGTTAGAAGTGGGGTTGAGTGTTAATTAGGCTGGTTTATATGACATGACCATCCTGTGTCCATGATGATGAGATCTGCAAAGTGAAGGATGCAAGAAGGATTTCTTGGTACAAAGAAAGATAACAACTGTAGCAAGTAGTCAGAACTTCTTATTTTTATGTGTGAAATTAGGGTTCTAACACAGTGAGTAGTTTGAAACCCTCAGAGTTATAGTGATAATTCAAATTTGTGTCTCTTTCACAGCAAAGCACATAGTCTGTCCACTGTGCATATTGCTGTTTCACAGATAGTATTTATACAGTGAATTTGAGTAGTAGGCGTTGGATAGGTCAGGGAATCCATGCTGGATCCTGAAATGTAAGCACCTAGTAATCCCAATTCTCTTGATAATTGGCAAACTTTTACTTAGTGTTATAAAAACTACTAAAGTTTCATGAAATCCACACTGAACTGCTGTTTTTCTTAACCATCCCAGATTGTATATATTCAGCAAACAGCCCAATTTCTGTTTTTCATTTAGTTTATTAATTTTCAACAATAACAGCTTACTTAACAGACCCTCTCATTAGTAACACCTCCCTCAAATCTAGAGCATATTTTCATTTCTTTCCTATTTTTTTAGATCTCACTGAGCCCCTGAGGGGATATATGTACATATACATTGTCAGGAAAATAGGTTTACAGTTGTTTCTTATGGAAAATAATGCAATAATTAATAAATGATAATACAAGACTAAACTGTGTTTCACATACAACTGCAGACCTACTTTTGCCCCACCTTGTATATAATATATGGGTATATATGTATCTGGTTAAATAAGTATGAGTTATTTTTTAAACTTTTTTGAAGATCCAAATGCATGCAATATTTTTTCCAATTCACTGGATTATAAGATCTAAAGTTAATGATACTGAAGAGTCTGTGAATATATTTATTTTATAACCTCTTTCCCTTTATTTTTTGACCCCCAAAATCATTGATTTAGTCAGTTTTCTTCCTTAAATTTAATGTGGTTATTTGATTTTTATATGAACCCACTAAAGCATGTTCTTCTATGTGCCCCTTGAGATATTACAACAAAGTAACGCAGTAATACACAGTGCATTGTTCTTTGAGACATGATCAATAATATAAATAAAATGGGCCTTGATGTAATTTGCTCTTTGAAATGATCACGGTTACAATTTATAAAGCTATTTATAAGGTAAGATTAAGTTTTGCTGTAATTAACTAATGTTTCCATATATTCTTTATTGTGTAAATTGGTGAACAATGATTCATTTTGTTTTGTGAATCTGAATTATATTGTATAGACTACTGTGATCATCACCCTCTGACTTAATTGCTAGCCTGCCTTAAAATGTATTTATTCTATTTTCCTAGGAGATACAAAGTTCAAATTTGGCATTATGCAAAAGAGTCCTATTTTTTAAAAGAATTCAAAAACCTTAATGTTATCATAATCCTAAATAGATGAAGCAACGGTGAAGAAAACTGCAAAACAAATATGAAATTTAATAATAGCTTTCCAACAGCCTGCCTTTCAAATTGTTAGGAATTCATTAAAGAATGGTTGAGCAGCGCTGACAATTAAATTACTCTCATGTGAGTTATCTAGCCATATTATGAATATTGCATACTACGTAGCTCACATTTCTACAGGAGTGTAGACAACAAATTGGATTTCAGATCATTAACATGAGGTCTGAATTCAGTCTCCAGAAAAATCCCACTTTGTTTCCAAGAAAAATAATTGGGATGTAATGTATAAAGAGGGTTAACATTAAAAATGTTAAAGAAAAAATATTTAGACCCATGGCTGAATAGGAGTTTATCACACTGTAGTAGTAATAGTAACTTTACAGAGTCGCAAATATCTTGAATGAATTAAGCCTTTTCAAGCTTACATTCTATCTGGTAGCTACTGTTCTTTTTCTTACAGATGGTAAAGCAATTGCTAAAAGTCCAGCTATTAAATGTGCCACAGCTGGTATTGAAACCTATAGAGTTTGAATTTCTAACCACTCTTTCATGACACATAGAAAAGTACCACCCACATTTTTACCACTGGACAACTTTTTCATTTTCATCTTTAGTGTCTGTATTTCTACTTAAAAATAAGGAATACATTATATTAAGAATACCTGTAAAACACAAAGAAAAAAATAGAATGAATGCTTCATGTAGAGCTATTTTATTCACTCATTGGATGGAGCCCACAGGTAGTTGGGAAAAAGAAAGAAATAAGGGCAGAAGGCAGGCCTGCAAAAGGAAAGAAGTTATGGAGAACAAAGCTGGTGCCTGTCTTTCCTGTAGTATGCTTCAGTTAACTGTTTTTTGAGATAAACTTTAAATTTTAAAATAGCTTAAATTTACATAAAAGTTGTGAGAGAGTGCAGAGAATTTCTAATGCCCAGTATTCATTTTCTCTTATTATTTCTTACATTAATATGATGATGCATTTGTCACAATTAATTAATCAATGAACCAATATTGTTGCATTTTAATGAACTCAAATACATTTCTTTTTCAAATTAGGTTACCTAAAGTTCTTTCTCTCTTCCAGGCTCCCATTTATGATACCACATTACATTTAGTTTTCATGTGGTTTTAAGTTCCTCTTGGCTGTAAAAGGTTCTCTGAGTTTCCTT
This sequence comes from Miniopterus natalensis, assembly GCF_054644295.1. Classification (NCBI taxonomy): domain Eukaryota; kingdom Metazoa; phylum Chordata; class Mammalia; order Chiroptera; family Miniopteridae; genus Miniopterus; species Miniopterus natalensis. Next base: position 68,673,391 of record NC_142082.1, on the reverse strand, counting down.
GTTTTGATGCCATTGACAGTTTTGAGGGCACTGGTCAGGTATTTGGTAAAAACCTCTCTATTGGAATTTGTCTTATGTTTTACTTATGATTGGACCAGGGGTGGGAGTCTGGGGGAGGAACACCATAGAGGTAAAGTGTCATTCTCATCACATCACGTCAAGAGTTTATATTATCAACATGATATATCACTTGTTGAGGTTGTTCTCGCTCATCTGGCTGAGGTAGAATTTGTCAGGTCTCTCCCCTCTACAGTTACTCCCCCAGTCCTGCCCCTACTTCCATCTCTGCTCTTTGGGAGGAGGTCAATATGTTCCTTCTGTTGGCTCATGTTCCTTTGACCTACTTTCATCATAGTGGGGTTTTTTGAGTAATTCAAGGTACTTCAGGCTCATTTTTTATATCTGATTATCTATCAGTTAATTTTTAGTGTGGCTGCAGTTATTTAAAAAAAAAACACAGATTTATTTATTATAAATGACATGCAATAAATTGCGCATTCTTAAATTTTACAAGTTTGGTAAACTTTGAAATATATATACACCTGAGAAAGCATTACCACAATTCAGAGAGTGACCATATCCATCATGGCCCCAAAGGTTTCTCAAGCTCCTTTTTAACCCTCTGCTCTCATCCTTCGCTCCCTTTTCCTTCGTCTTCCCCAAACAAAAACATTTTTAAAAAATTGAATTTTATACTCTATATTATTTTTAAGTGACCTCTTTCTCTTGGCATCGTTATTTTGAGTTTCACCCATGTGTTGTATATAAAAACAAAGTGGAACCTCATTTCTGGAACTTAATTTGTTCTAGAAAGTTGCTTGAGAAGTGATTTGTTTGAAAACAGAATCATTTTTTCTAATTAGAATTGTTTAAATTGAATTCATCCATTCCAGACCCACAAATGATTCCCCATTTTAACCTTTAAACCTTTGTCCATTTTAACAAAAAGGACATGAAAGAAAAATTTAACAAAAAAGAAATAAAATATACAGTAAGAAATGAAAATTTACGTACACACTACAACTTAACTTTAATGTTGACAGCTATCGGTGACTAAATATGGAGCAGAGAGATGGAGGGATGGAGGGATGTAACTGTTTGGAAGGGGGGTCCCCTTTCATAATAACACCAGGCAGCTGTTCTTCTGAAATTCCTTCTCTCTTTTGTCTTTTTGCCTGTGATGTTGTTTCCTGAGCACTTTCACAATCTTAGCAACATCAGCACTCTTGACGGCCTCTTTAAGTTTCAAAATTGTGCTAATCATAGATTTCCCCATGCTATTCTCAGTAGTCAGATCAGACACTTGAACACCTCTCTCACACTTTGCAGTTATTTCTTTTTAAGTCCTATTGTTCTTGCTGCTTTTCTTTTCACTTTGCTGCTATCACTAACCCGCTTAGGACCCATGGTGACTTACTGTCCATTATAATAACAAGCGGCAACAAAAGCAAACAAACATGAAAATATTTACAGCACAGTTTCCTGACATGTTAAGAACATGGGGTTGGGCAGTAAACTGCTCGCACATCCCCACACATTCTCCCCTTTGTCTGTCACCTGAGAGACACGTGAATGCTCTTACAGCTTTCAGCATGAGAGGGTTGTCAGGTTGAGCACCAAAGTTTTGTGCTTCATCTGAAACCTGTTTTCCATGAACAGCTTGGTGGGGAACCAAATTGTTCCATATGGGAGACATTCGAGATCCGAGGTTTGACTGTAGTTAGCTGTCTTTAATTTCTGAGTAAGATTCCTTAGCAATAATAAACACCCCAGCAAAAAATAAAGCAATTTTTCTCCATTCACCTGTTGATGAACATTATTTCCAGATTTGAGTTTTTGCAAATAAAGCTGTTCAATTACCCCCCTACTGAGGATTGAGCCCAAAACCCAGGCGTATGCCCTGACCGGGAATCAAACTGTGATCTCCTGGATCATAGGTTTGATGCTCAACCACTGAGCCATGCTGGCCAGGCACAAATGTTTCACTTTTAAGAAACTGACCAATGGTTTTTCAAAGGGTGGTACCATTTAAATTCCTAGCAACACTGTGAGAGTTCCAGTGGTCCCACATTCTCACTGACACTTGGTATAGTGTCATTTTAAACATTCTAATAGATGTGCAGTGTTATCTCATTGTAGCTTCACCTGTATTTTTCTAATGAAAAGAGTTGTTGAGTATATTGTCATGTGTTTATTTTCCATCTGAACATCTTTTATATAGTGTTTGACCTTTTCAAATTGTATTCTGTACTTTCTTACCATTTTGCTTTATATAGTCTGGTTACAAGCCATTTATCAGATACTGAGTCATAAGTATTATTTCTCAGCCTGTGACTTGGTTTTTATTCACTTTACAGTGATGTGTAAAAAGTCAGTTCTTTCTTTGGTGAAGTGTAATTTATCAATGTTTTTATTTTATGGTTTGTGATTCTATGCTCTATCTAAGATTTTCCAAGTCAGTGTCACAAAAATGTCCTTGTTTGTTTTCTTTAAAAGTTTATAGTTTTAGATTTAACATTTAGGTTTATGGTCCATTTTACGTTAACTTTCAGTGAAAATTGTGGTTCAAGGTTCATTATTTTTTTGCATATAAATATTGAGAAGTTCAACACCATTTGTTAAAAAGACTATTTTTTTCTCCACCTTTGTCAAAACAACCGACTCTATACTTGTGGGTCTATTTCTAGACTCTTAACTTTGTTTCATTAGGCAATGACACACCTTAGAGACCATATTTTAATAAACATAATTTTTTATATCTTATGAATAGAAAAACAGTGTAACTATAACATTATAATCAGGATATATAACACATTACTATTTATTCTTGATAGTTTAATTTCCTAATAGTAGAATCTAGTGTCTACACAAACTTTTTAAATTTTCTAGAAGAAACTATCAATATCTAGTCATTTATTTGACTATAGATGACCATTTTATTAGTTAATATGTTTTAATATATGTGCAGCACATACAAGAAATTGCAATCATAATTTTATTACATTTTCTAGAGATTGGGATCTAAAACCTTTATTTGACTATTTTTAGCTCAATTCAACTACCACTGAGAGAATAATTATTGTATTTCAGTCACTAAATTAAGATTCTAGGGTAACCTATATACATATAAAATGCTGAGTTTACCTTTAAGAAGTTACAGTAGACAGAAGATATCATATATATATAATAAATATACTATTAGCCTTTTAACTTATGTCCATATTTCCACTGAAAATTGTATTAACTTTCTAAAATAGAACATTTGATCATGACACTCACACGATTAAAATATTTCAACATTTTTCTTCTTCTATGTGGTAATATTACAACTCCTTAACTATAATTTCATGCATTTCATTAGGCATATTATTAGGCAGTTATAATATTTTCAGATTTATCTGTCTCTCTATAACCCCTCCTTTATTCTCTACACCTAAGCCTTTGTGTCTTTTCTATATTTCTTTATAATATTTACACAAGTTGAAAGTATTAGGGCCATTAAAATGATGAGAATTATATCTAGGATAAATAGTTTTCAAGTAAACAGTCAAGGATTCCTCTAGAGAACTATAACTGCAAACTTATAGGTTTTGTATTTTTATTTTATTGAGCCATTCTAACTTTTTCTGAGTTAAGAATGGTTAACTTCGTATAGATAATATTATGTGCTTAAGCCCAATTATTTTAAAATATAGAAATTAGTGGGCCTCTTAGTTTGTTGAAATAAAAGCAAAATTATTTGGGCATGATCTACAAGACATGACTAAAATTTATCTTGTTCTGAAAATGACTATTTTATCATGCTAATTTGAATTTTATAGAAGGGATAAAGCCATATAAAATTTTTTATTTTTAACAAAATAAAATATAAGTAACTCTAATATTAAGAAAGGGCACAATAAAAAGAACATATAAATATACAACACAACTTTTAGAAATAAGAAAAATAATGAGTCCTTTAAATTAAAAAGCAAATGAAATAAACATTATATAATTAACATCATTGTAGAAACAATTGAATACAGATTTAGTTTGAAGAAACTGCCTATAATTCCAAATAAAAGAAGTCAATTGAAAATACATAAAAAAGAGGGGTTTCAAGACATAACAGAAAAATCAAGATTAGTAATATTTAATAATATTTGCGTAATGAAAGGTTAGAGAAAATAGAGTTCTAATTCCAAGCTCTTTATTTTATTCTGTTCATTTATTTATCTTGATGGAAATGCCACACTTTGTAGACCATCTTTTACCAAACGTGGGGCAGAGGCAATATCAAATAAAATTTGACCAAAAAAATTTCAATAATTGCAAAAGTCAAAAAAATCCCAAAATCAGGACAGAAAGTGAACATTATGAAAGCCAAATAACACACAATTAGGCAAAACAATGTATATAAAGAGAAGTTCCTGAAAGCAATCAAAAAGAAAAGAAAGCTAAGTTACAATAATCAATAGCTAACCACACTGACATTTAGCTGTTCACATCAACAACAGAATCCAGACGATGATGTAATGCAAGAACAAGTAATCAGCTAAAACTTTTAAAACATTTAATAGTGTAGGCTAAATATAGATATTTTTAGACAAGGATTGAAGCTTTACTTTATCAGACTTCCAATGTAGGAGATAAAATGATATGTACCTTAGGAAGAAGAATACAGAGTGAGGCAAAAGTAGGTTTAGAGTTGCTCATATTGAAAATAATACAGTATTAATAAATAATAATTCATGAATAAACTCTGTTTCATGTACTCACAACTGAAAACCTACTTTTACCCCACCCTTTATTAAGCCTTGAAGGATGGAGTGAGATTTAAGAAGCAGTAATCAAGTGACTTGGGTAGATTATGCATTGGCTAGAAATACAGTAGTCATTATGATGCCAATGTTTGGGGTATAAGACAAGTTAGGAATACATTATTGAGTTAAAAAAACATTGGATAGAGATTGCATTTTAACATCCTTCTTTTATTGATTAATTTTGACTGTATAAAATTAAGTAGTGATGATATAATTTTAAGTGTAGCTTCAAAAACAACAGAACTAAAATGTGTAGCTTTCTAACAAGATGAAAAAGTAATAAAATAGTTTAGAAACACTATTATCCAAATAGATCTTACATAATACATCAACTCCTATAAAGCACAGAACCTAACAGATGACACAGAAACAAAGATCTTAGCCTGAGGAGGATTTGACCTCTTAATATCTGAGCGGGAGAAATGGGCCATGAGCCAAAGAATATAGGTAGTATTTAGAAACTCAAATGGCAATCAAATGTCCTTCAGAAAGGAATGTGCCCCTCTCCACACCTTGATTTTATTCTGCCGAGACCCATCTAGTACTTCTGACCTCCAGGAAAAAGCCACTAAATTTGTGGTAATTTGTTATAGCCTCAAATAAAACTAATACAATGATTAAAAATATAAAATAATTACTTGGTAGTTAAGTACATTTTCATCACTATGACCAACAAAACAAGAAGCTTACACAATTAAAAATAATATTGTATTTAACGTAATATCTTCTAGGTTTATCCATGTTGTCACAGATTTTAAGATTTCATTCTTTTTTATGGCTAAGTAATATTCCATTGTATGTATGCACCACCTTTTTTCTATATCCATTTGTCATTGGACACTGATTGCTTCCAAATCTTGGCTATTATAATTAACGCTGCTATGCACATAGGGGTGCATATATCTTTTTAGATTAGTATTTTATATTTCTTCAGATAAATACCCAGAAGCAAAATTGTTGGGCCATATGGAAGTTCTTTTATTAATTTTTTGAAGAACCTCTATTCTGTTTTACACAGTTGCTGCACCAATTTGCAGTCCTTCCAACTGTGTCAATCTTCCTTTTTATCTCCATCCTTGCCAACACGTGTTGGTTATTAGTTTGTCAATGATAGCCATTCTAACAAGTACGAAGCAATATCTCTTTATGGTTTCAATTTGCACTCCCCAAATAATTTGTGACTTTGAGCACCTTTTCATATGTTTATTGGCTTTCTCTATGTCTTCTTTGGAGAAATATCTATTCGGGTCCTCTGCCCACTGTTTAATCAGATTGGTATATTTTCTGGGGGAGAGGTTGTTAAGTTACATGAGTTTCTTATATGTTTTGGGTATTAGCCCCTTACCAGAAGTATCATTGGCAAATTTCTTCTTCCATGAGGTAGGTTGTCTTTTCATTTGTTCATGGTTTCTTTCACTATGCAAAAATATTTAGTTTGATGTAGTCCATTCGTCTATTTTTTCTTTTGTTTCCCTTGCCTTGGGAGACATATCTAAAAAATATTTCTAAGAGCAATTCCAAGGGAATTTATTGCTTATGTTTTATGATTTCAGGTTTTACATTTAAGTCTTTAGTTTATCATGTGCTTATTTTTATATATGGTGTAAGAAATAAGGCACACAGAGAAAGACAAATACCATATGATTTCACTTACACATGAAATCGAAAAAACAAAATAAATGAACAAACAAAGCAGAAACAAACTCATAGATACAAAGAACAAGTTGGTAGTCACCAGATAGGAGAGTGTTGGGAGATGGGTAATAAAGGTGAAAGGTATTAAGAAGTAAAAATTGCCAGTTATAATAGTAGTCACAAGGATGTAAATTACAGTGTAGGGAATATAGTCAGTAATATTATAGTAACTATCTATGGTGTCAGATAGGTACTAGACTTATCAGAGTGATCATTTCATGAGGTATATAAATATCTAATCACCATATTGTACACCTGGAACTAAATAATGTATGTCAACTATAATTAAAAAAATAAATTCAAAACAGAAAATGTAATTTTAAAAGAAGCAACTATTTACAACACTTCCAGAAAATACAGAGTAGAAAGGAATAAATCTGATCAGACATGCAGAAGTCCTTGGAAAAACACTGCTTTTGGGATTGCAAATTCTTTTTGAAGAAAACTTAGAATCATCTGATAAATATGTCATACCTATATTCTGAATCTCAGCACATTTTCCAAGTGCTTAACTGGAGATCTGAAACCTAAATTAACTCTATGAAGGGAGGAAGCTGGGGAGAAGTGTTCCAGGAAAGAAACCGGTGGTTCTTTAGGAAAGGCCAAGAAGAGGAAAAAAGAAAGGTCTGTTCCAGGAACTGAAAAAAGCTTGATGCCAGAGAGTAACGTGGAGAGCTTTGAGCTTAAGCTTGTAAGGAAACCTGAAGCCAGATTTTACAGACAATTCATTAGCTCAACTGTTGGATTTTAGACCTTGTATTTAATGCAGTGGAAAGACATAGCCGGTTTAAACAAGCGAGTGACCTGAACGGGCTTGCATTTTTAAACTACCTAGAAGGTTGCTCTGCTGATTGAAAGGGGTGTAAAGAACGAGAGCTGCAGGCTGCCTTCCTTCCTTCACTCATTCAGCCAGTCAGTCCAATCTAGACAACAGTCCCTGCCTTCAAAGACTTTTCATTTTACTGGAAAAAGAGACAGGCACTAAAGAAGTGAGCATGATACTATAGGTAGCTTTGCAAATGGCAGTGAACGCTCTGGGCGCAGGTGAGGGGAATAGAAAGCATGGGGACAGTGTGATGAAGAAGGGTCCAGCTGATAAGGTGACATTTTCGTAAAGACTGGAAGAAGGTGAAAGTGAAAAATGACTGGAGATGGGGGAAATGTTAAATTTTATTGAATTTCATTTTTAAGCTGGAAAATACTGGAATATACTGTACTTTAAAGTGTCTAGTGTGTGAGAGTAGCAGTAAATTCTGGCTGCAGATATTCAGTTCTTTTTGGAATCCTCTGCATTTTTCACCTCTGGTCCTAAGGAAAGCTGTTCTCCTAGGACACCTTCCACCTTCATTCCATGCCTTCCTCCCAGCCCGAGTCATCAAGACTTCAGTTCTCATTTTGAATATCATTTCCTCTAGAGCATCTTTCTTGTCTTTTAGACTATGACATTTGGTCTAGGCACTTGCCTAAGACCTTGAACTGCCTTTTCATCACCCTCATCACAGTGTACTGAAATATCTTTTCTTCCTTCCCTACTGCTCTGTAATGGTTGTGATGTCAAGGACTGTATACTGGACTTCCTGCATCCCCAGGCTCAGCCTACAGATAGATAAATGACTGTAGAGCTCTGTGGATTGAAATAAGCATTAAGAGATGTTTGTTTGGAGTAATATATCACTTAGGTATGCTCCTTTGAATTAATTTGTTCAATATTCATTCAACAGTTACTTATTGATTGCCTGCAATGTACCAGGCACCAGTGTTGGGTTTTCAATAGTAAATAAGATAAACATGGCCTCTTTGCTGATAAAGCTTCTTAGAATTTAATATGAAAAGGTACATATCCTTAACAACTACTGATATGCTCAAATTTGTAGAGGGAAGTCCATAAATTAAGCAATGTGTTTTGATTCAAAACCAATGTGTGTGCTTACCTCCTTGACCAGCACTGGGGCTGGAGAAACATAAGTGAATGAGACTCAGTCCCTACTCTAAAGGACACATCACCTATCAGAAAATATTGATGATGGAGCTCAAGTGAATGAAATGTCGTGTGATTGTGTGACTTGAGTCTGTGGGAGCACAGAACCAAGCAATATTATCCACCTGAGCTTTGGAAAAATTCACAAGGTAAGTGACATGTTATCTAGGTCTTAAGGATGGAACTGATTTGCTAAGGGAGATCTGTCCATGGCATTCCCAGCGAACGATAGAACAAATCAAGACAACATCAGTGGATTTCCAGAATTATTAACCAGCCTTAATTTCCATTTAATATTTAAGAAACAACATCATATTATCTAAAATGTGTCAATGCTTAGTATGTAGTGACAGTTGCTATGGGAATGTGACTCCCTTATAATTGGGATGGCAGGTGAAGCTATTTCTCATTTTTAGTCTTTTATGAAGTGGCATAAAAGTTACAGTGGTCAATATACAGCTCACAAAAATAATTGCCTCTTCTATAAATGAGTAAAGTACCTGTAATTTTTTTTTTAAATGCTTAAAAACAACTATTAAATTCTTCCATTAATTGCTGTGAATTAGTTTAACCCAAAATAAATTTACAGACTCATCCCTCCTCCTCTATGGATCCAGCATCAGTCATAATTGTTTTCTAATTCCATTTCATTTAGAAAATTTAACTCTGTAGAGACCGGCTTCCATTATTGTACTGTTTCCTCAGTTAAAACATGTTATTGCACTTATTCACATCCCTGGTGCAGAGTGCAAATTGCATGCAAAAATGTGCTTATTTATGCAATCTGCATTTTTCTTCCGAGTTCTTGATCTCTTATTAGACTCTCAAAAGGGACCAAGACCTGATAAATGCTCTAAAGCGCTTGAAATTTTTTTATATCAAGGAAAAGTTACTTCTGCTACACAACTCATTTACAGTGCCTACCCTTATCAGTGCTCTATGGATTACCCTAGATTGTTAACTGCAATCACCTTAGATGAAATCCAATTTGTTGTAGTACATCTGGTATTTTACACAATTTACATCACATAGTTGGGCCTTTGTAGATGTGGAAAATTTGAATGAGTCAAATATATAAGTTTCTTTTTCGGTTCAGTATTGCTGGTTGAGTAAGTGTAGGATGTTATATAAGCCCTAATCATGGGGCTTTAACACTGTTTGGCAGCTATATCTATTCTGTAACACAAGATCTTTAGGTCACAGTCTCCAGTGCATAGTAAATGTTTGATAAATATAAATTCACAATAAATATTTATCAATTAAAGCAAACCAATCCATGTCTGCAACTGCTTTTGTTTACCTAAGAAAACAAATAATGGACATATTTCACCTTCAGGTATTCTATTATTTATAATTCTATTTTCATTATTCATAACTCATTTGTTGTTCTTTAATATTATAAAGTTGCCAGTGGGGAGTCTGAGCCGAAATGCTTGCCACATGAGGATAAGACTTTATTTTAATGAAATCACCAGAAGTGAGTCTCAGTGCATTTCATCATCATTTAAGGCCTAGTTGAAGCATGATAAATAATCCTTGTCTCAGATAATTATACTAACTGAGTAGTGATATGTCATTCATGTCTTCCCAATGTATTTTTGGAACTGCCATGGGGGTAGCAAATGTACAATAAATACATTACTCGATTAAATTTATATTTCAGAAAAATGCATTGTATTAGAAAAAGAGGAATAGCAAACTTAAATGCAGCTGATAATATTAGAGTAAAAATGATTCTTTGCTTGACCACCCTCAGCACCATCCCTCATTTTATGACCCACTAACAAAGGTCCAACTATATTGACTATTTTCCCTGAGGTAATAACTGGTTACTATTTGACCCAGAGTTACAAAACAGGTTGAGCATCCATATAGTCATTCCACAAGCATTTATTGAATGATTGCAATATTGCAGGCACTGTACTAGGTACATATTGAGTTAAAAGACAAATTCTGTCCTGAAGGTCTTTGGGACTCAGAGGGGAAGCTAACATTTTAGCAATAGTTACAATGCTACATAAATGAGGCCATAGAAGATTCAAACAAGTCATGCTCTTGAGATCTAGAATGGAGTCATACAGGGGCAAAAGACTGAATGACAAATAAATATAATCTAAAGGGAGACAGGAGGAAAAGACTGAAAGAACTCTGCTTTGACCACAATGACTTGTAATTCAACTAATGAGTGTGTACTTGAAAACAAAGAAAATTTAAGCAGGAAAGTAATACAGTAATTCAGTAATAGGTTTTCTGTTTAGAAAAATATTTCCAGCTGCAGTATGGAGGTTAAATTGTAGCAGAAAAAGAATAAAAGCAGAACAACCATTAAGACGCTTTTGTAGATATCCAGGCAAGAAATAATGAGGAGCTTGGAATATAAAGGTGATCATTGGCATGGTAAACATATGAATGGCGTATGAATAAGACTAAAGATATGAAAAATATGCAAAATGTGCCCCAGATTGTTGACTTGGGAAATGGAGTAAAAATTGAGAGTATTCAAGGCAGAATTCCAGTCTTGTGCTAACTTGGTTATGACAGCAATTCACTAACTGGGGCATACATGTCCTTGCAAGAATGTCAGGGCAAAAGAGAATCTTTAGGATAAAAATGATGCTTCTGGATAGGTCACTGGTTTTATTCAGACATAAATGATTTAAAGCATTATTTTTATACTGATATAAACCCATAAATGTATGAAATACTATGCCTTTATTTTCAAGAAATGAAACCTCAAAAAATTTTGTAGTTTGAAGTTTATGAATTAAAGCAGTGGATTCTCCAGAGGTTTAGAGGACTGAAACTTCTCTGCCATTTGGATTCTTTAGGAGAAGATATGAATAAAGCCTAGAACATACGAGGTAATTCATCATGATGGCTTAGAAATTTGGTTGCCTGTGCATTTGTTGCTGTTTTCAGTGTTGGAGAAAGTCATGTATGCACTTTCTATTGAGAAAACACCTTCATACGAGCCAGATAATATACAGGACATCCAGCTAATCATTGGTTAGCTCTCCTAAATATAAAATTTAATATTTAACTGGCATCCTGTATTTTATGTGTTATGTCTGACAGCCTGTTTGTTGTTGATGGTCATTCCCTATTTGCAGACTATGAAATTTTTGTGGTGTTTTCAAATATTTTTGTTGTTATTTGAACCTCAGTTACCATTTTACCATTATTTTTTTGCTTTTTTTAATGAACAACTTCTAAAAATGCTTTTAAAATGTAGTATCTATTTTATAGAAGTAACTGGTATGTCATTGTTTTGCAAAACTGGGGGTTGACATTAACTTCCAAGATTATGGTTACTTAGTGCTCCTCATTTTGCATGAATTTAAAATACTATTTTCTTTTCTTTCTCAATTTTTTTAGAGAAAATGTATTTTTATTTAATTCATTTTTTAACCCATGTTTTCACAGGAGTCCATAAGATAATTTGCATAATGCACACATTCCACTTTGATGAGTTTGGTTCCTTAAAACTAATTTCTACTTTACTTCTCTAGCAAGCTACTTAGTAATTCTAGTAGTATTAGTAGTAATACTACTAATGCTATTCAAAAACTCCAGTGGTAAGTAAAGTAAATAAATGGCCTTTCTTAAAGTGCTAATATTTTTCCTTTATCACTTCAACTCATTAGTAGACAACTTACTTTCTATAATTGTCAGCTGAAACCAAGTATGGACAAAAAAACTTTGATAATTTATAGCTGAGGCTGTGCTATAAATTCTCAAATCAGACATTGCTGTTTTAAGGGTAAGGAAATGGAAATTCAATACTGTGGATAATTTTCAATTTAGTATATATGAAGATTCCCATAGGTTATATATAGAAGCAGATTAAACTTAAATCTCTTTCACTGTTTTGAGAAGTGAACTCCATATAGCATCAATACATATAATGTTGCATTTTCTTCATTCTAAGATTTTGACCATTTTATGGCATACCAAAGGCTTTAAAGACACATACTTAGAAAATAAAATTATGCTCATATTCAAAACACACACATACTGTAAGACATACCTTGATTTAGAAATGTAATAATTTGAAGTAAAATGCACATTTTAGAATTGACAATATAAAAGAATATTTATACAAGCAGTCCCATTTGTTATGGGAAATAAATACTTTTTATTGGACTCATTAATGAACAAAACAAGAATACTTAAGGTATGTGTCAGGAAAGAAGAATTCCATCGCTCTCTGAGTAACTCTTTTGTTTATGCCATATGAGTTTTTTCTTCTCTGCCTCAGCCTCCAACCCAGAGATTGTTGCTAATCTAAATAGTCTGATACACAAACATGTATTGCACTGTGATTCCTGGTGGGTCGGAGCCTTCTTTGCATTATTTTCTCTGGTATTTTTTCTATTGTAACATAATGAGATAGAGATATTGAGTTGAGGACCCTTGAATCCTTTTGGTTCTCTCTCTATCATTAAATGCACCCAAGGCCTTCTCTGAAGCATGTTTTTTACTCTGTCTCTTTCCTTACAGAAATGCCTGAACCTACTGGTACATATAATAAAATTTGTGACCAGGGAAGGGGAGGAGAAGCCTTTGCTTATACTTAAGCCTAGCAACTTTTTAAGAAAACTCTATATGAAACGCTTCTACAGTTCTTAATAAATTGGTATGTTGATTCTAATATTAAGTACCTTATAGGAAGGAAGTTGTGTTTGGTGGGACAGGATTCAGGCATTTAAGGGTCTCTGACTTAATATCATTCAATAGTACACCCTTGACCTTTAGTAGTAACTAGCACTTCTCATATCAATCCTTTAACTGAATATTCATCATCATTAATTACAACAAACTTGAAGCAGAATGTTAAAATAATCATAATAATAATCATTATAATAGTCCTACAATATCCACAGTATTCTGTTAGATGCTATAAAGAATATAATGAAAAAGAAAATACTCTGCCCACCTTAAGCTGATGATTGTCATGAAAAAATAACACATGCAGATGTGAACTCAGAGCTCTGTACTCTCAGGAAGTATATGTGGGCACTAAAATAACTGGGTACCACAGGGGAAAATGACAATTCAGAGAATGGAAATGGTCAACGTGACCTGTGATAGTCATGAAAAGATCTGATACATATGAAGAATTTTATAGGCAGAGAGAAGGAAAGAGCTGGCACACATTCATGGACATAAAATAGCATAAAACTCTTTGAGGGAATTTTAATAGGTTCACTAGTTTTTGTTGAGGACATGAGAAAGAAGGACCACATCATGAAACTTGAATCCATTCAAAGTATTCAGTATTATGTCCTATAGGCTGAGGAACTAGATAATTGAGACATTTTGGCCAGAAGAGTAATTTGGTGAGAGTAGGGTGCTGTGATAATTTGTTAGGTAGTATTATCTAAAGTAAATTGGACGAGGTCAGACAGGCTTCAGGGAACTGGCAGCGGAGAGCCGGTTGAAAAACTACTATAATAGGGCAATAATGCAGTAAAAATTAGTTTCTGGCAATAAAAATATGAAGAGAGAAATAAGAGAGATATAAAATTATGAAAAAAATTAAATTGTGACAATGGATTGTATATAGGAGATATAGGAGAAATAAATATAATTGAATTTTTGTGCATGGGTGATTGAGAGAATGACAATGCATTAACAGAAATGGGAAGATCACACTATAAAGTTTGGTGACAGTCATGGGTTGATGAATATAGCTTTATATAGTCTGTGTATAGGGTGACTGGGGCCTTGGTAATGGAAAAGTAGGTGGTTTGAAATGCGAGATAATTTTTTTGTTTGTTTGTTTGTTGTTTTATCTTTATTGTTGAAAATTTTACAGATGTTCCCTTTTTACATCCATTGATCCCCTCCATCCCGCATCCACCCTACCCCCAGACCTTCCCCAGACCGATATCTGTGTTCATGGGTTATGCTTATAAACATATAAGTTCTTTGATTACTCTCTCCCCACTCACTCCCCCATCCCCACCTTCTCTCTGATATCCTTCAGTCTGTCCATACTTCTATGTCTCTGGATCCATTTTGCTCATCAGTTTATTTTCTTTATTACATTCCACATATAAGTGAGATCATGTGGTACTTGTCTTTCTCTGACTGGTTTATTTCACTTAGCATAATACTTTATAGTTCCCTCCATGCTGTCCCAAAGGATAAAATATCCTTCTTTTTTACAGCTGCATAGTATTCCATGGTGTAAATGTACCATAGCTTTTTTATCCACTCATCTACTGATGGGCACTTGGGCTGTTTCCAGATCTTAGCTATTATAAACTGTGCTGCTACAAACATAGGGGTGCATAAGTTCTTTGTCATTGGTGTTTCAGGTTCTTAGTATATATTCTTATAAGTGGGATCACTGGGTGAAATAGCAGTTCAATTTTTAACTTTTTGAGGAAACTCCATACTGCTTTCCATAGTGGCTGCACCAGTCTGCATCCCCACCAGCAGTGTACTGGGTGCCCTTTTCTCCACACCCTCACCAGCACTTGTAGTTCGTTGACTTGTTGATGGAGCCATTCTGACAAGTGCGAAGTGATACCTCATTGTGGTTTTAGTTTACATTTCTCTGATGATTAGCGACATTGAGCGTTTTCTCTTGTGTCTCTTGGCCATCTGTATGTCCTCTTTGGAGAAGTGTCTATTTAGGTCCTTTGCCCATTTTTAAATTGGATTGTTTGTCTTCCTTTTGTTAAGTTGTTTGAGTTACTTATATATTTTGGATATTAACCTTTAATCAGATGTGTAGTTGGCAAATATGTTCTCCCATGCAGTGGGCTCCCTTTTCGTTTTGTTGATGGTTTCTAATGCTGTGCAGAAGCTTTTTATTGTGATGCAGTCAGTCCTATCTGTTAATTTTCTTTCTTTCTCTTAACCTAGGAGATGTATTGGCAAACATATTGCTATGAGAGGTGTCTGAGATTTTGCTGCCTATTTTTTCTTCTAGGATTTTTAAGGTTTCACATCTTACATTTAAGTCGTTTATCCATTTTGAGTTTACTTTTGTGTATGGTGTAAGTTGGTGGTCTAATTTCATTTTTTCGCATGTACCTGTTCAATTTTCCCAGCACCATTTATTGAAGAGACTGTCTTTACTCCATTGTATGTTCTTGCCTCCTTTGTCAAATATTAATAAACCATAATAGCATGGGTCAATTTCTGGGTTCTCTGTTCTGTTCCACTGATCTATATGTCTGTTCTTGGCCAGCACCAGGCTGTTTTGATTACAGTGCCTTTGTAGTATAACTTGATATCTGGTATTGTGATCCCTCCAACTTTGTTCTTCTTTCTCAAGATGTCCATGACTTTTGTCTGGAAAACCTATCCAATGAAGTCAATGGGGTATTAAAGTCCCCTACTATGGCTGTATTGCTGTTGATCTCTCCCTTAAGATCTTCTAGAAGTTTTTTTTTAAATAAATTTAGGTGCTCCTATATTGGGTGTATATATGTATATCAGGGTTATATCCCCTTGTTGAATTGACCCCTGTCGTATTATGTAATGACCTTTTTTGTCTCTTGTTATGGTCTTCATTTTGAAGTCAATTTATCCTATGAGTATTGCTACCCAGCTTTTTACTCATTTCCATTTGCATGGAAAAATTTTTTCCATCCCTTCACTCTCACCAAGTCTGGTGGACCTGCTCCATGTGAGATAATTTTTTTAAAGAAGCAAGGTAAGTTTAAGTTTAATATACAACTGTAAAAAATATAAACCATACAGAGAAAGATAAATACCACATGGTATCAGTTATTTTGTGAAGTCAGGAGGAAAAAAAAAGCTGAACTCATGGAAACAGAGTGTAGGAAAATTGTTGCCAGGGACTTAGAGAAGTAGAGAAAGCTTGGTAAAAGGATACAAAATTGCAGTTTTTAAGATGAGTGAGATCTGAAGATCTAATGTATAACATGGTGACTATTGTTGACAACATATATTGAGTAATTGAAATTTGTTAGGAGAGTATATGTTCTCACATACACACAAAAAAAACCATGAAGTAATGCATGTGTTAAGTAACTCAGTGGGGGAAATCTTTTTATAGTATATGCATATATCAAATCATACATTGTGCACTTAAAGTATTTTGTAATTGTGTTTATCAATTATGCTTCAATAAAGCTGGGGGAGAAAAAAGAAAATATTTGTATAGAGGGAGGTTAAAAATCAAATGTCTGAAAGTGAATTGGATTCATCTTTCTCCTCATTGACATAGGACAATTTTGATTAGGTGGGAGATTTTTCTCTTTTATAAAATGTGCAAGTGAATAACAGGCCAGTTTCTTAGGAGCCTTACCTTACAGCTCTTACATTATAACAAATATCAACATGTCATCTAAAATACAAGAGATCTGCTGAAAGGCAAAAATTAAAATTAAAAAAGTTCCCCAAAATACTTGGGTCCCTTTATAGGCAGCAGTAATACAAATATTCAGCTGGAACATCCCTTGTATCTCTTTCAGCAGCATCATTTCATGTTGATACTCATGTAATCATGACCATCCTTCTTCTTCCTATGATTCTTTTCCCAAGAACTTCCAATACTCATAGTGAGTGACTTGAAGAAATAACTTCCTTAGTGACAACACTGGCTTTAATTAAAAGCATATGACAGAAAATCCATCACTTCAGTAGTGCACTTCCTTTGTGTCTATTAAGGACAGTCTTTGCGCCAATAAACTATTGTAGGCACTGTTGTTCTTTAGCCAGTACAGCCTGATTCTCTTAATGAGATCGTTTTACTTTCACATCAAAATGAAATAAAATATATTTTATTGTACTTTCCTTGGCTCTATTCAAATTATGAAAAGCATAATGCTTATTAATGACAAAGGCTAATATTCTCTCTCTCTCTCTTTCTTCCTGCCTGTCTGCCTCAGAAAATGATAATTACAGTTTTAATTCAAAGGCCAGGGATATTTTAAAAATGTCCTCCATGTGATATTTCTAGGATAAACTGTATACTTATTTTTTATTATCAATCATACAAGAGCTACAGTTGGAATTAATGTTTTCAATCATAATAAAAACATGTATATTACTACTATTAATTTAAACATTAAGAATTTCAAGATTCAAACTTTGTCAGTTAGTGAAATTTATGGTATACACTTTCATAAGTTTAATTGCTACCATCACAGAGAAGATTACCACTATCATGAAGCTTTAAAAGGGTCTGGCTCTTTTCTCATAAGTAAATGCTACATCTACAAAGCTCACCATATTCACCTGTTTCCATGTTTTTTTTTTAAATCAAAGATTGAATTTTGTTGAATGATGAAAATATATTTACAAGTATGTTTACTAAATGGTGAAAATATATTTAAAAATATATTTACAAATGAAACTGTTTAGTCAAAACTAAAAATTTAAAAACATTTTTATTCATGTGAAGTATCATTTAGCTTAAAATGCTTTGCATTTTCAATTCCTTAGTATTAATATATAGCTATCAATGCATGATTTTTATTTTTATATTATCTTTTAAATATTTTTTCAAAAATCTGTACAGATTCATTGAAATAGAGGTCACCACATAACAAAGTTGCAGTAAAAGCAGTTAAAACTCTTAATTTAAACATAGAAGTGTGGGCTTTACCTCTGCACTAATGTTCTGAATGTTGAGTATAATTTTATATTTATTCCCCACCTCTTCATAATTCCTCAAAGAATTCTTACTTCAGATGTATTTGCTTAGAATTTTTTTTACTAACAGCATCTTTTCAACATGGTTTTAGAAAACTTCTTATAAAATGTAGTCTATAAAAACATTACATCAATTCTAAACATGTATTTTTTTCATTTGCTTTTCTTTTCATTATTTTTAAATTGCTTTTATGCATTTTATTTACCTCTGTGACAGTGAATTCTAGATCCCAGATCTCTAGGTGATACTGAGTTTTGCTTTATCTCTTGGATCAAAGTAAGACTTAATTGTGGCAATAATAATATTTTTGGTGAAAATTTTTATTTATTTTTAAAAAATCTTTATATTCAAGTATCCGGTTTCTGAAAACATTTGTTCGTAGGTGTTGACCTTTATAAATCTCACAGATGTAAACATAGACTTTTTCAAATTGAGATTATTTTTGTTAAGTATTTGTGAATTAATGGGAAGAAATGGTTAGTTACAGAAATGGCTTCTTTGGAAACTAACTTGACATTTTTATAAACAAAGGCCTTCAAAAACCATCTAACCAGATTTTCTCATCACCTCAAAGTTTCTTGGGTTGTATTAACATTTTCCCAAATGGTATGCCTATAAACACTTTTTATATTTTAGAGTTCTGAAGCAGGATGTTTGAAACCATTGCAGTTTACTATGTTCTATTTTACTTCTTACTTGAAATGTCTTTGAAAACTTATTAATCACCTGCTTACATTAACATGTGTGACTTAATATGGTGTTTGATATTAATTCAACAATTTGCAAATTAATATAATGCACAGATATCCCAGGTCTTACAACGGAATTCTATTTTGAAATGAGGTGACCCATTAGCCAATGACTAATCGTTAGCATGAATGAATTTTTCCTTTCAGTGCACTTGAACTCACCCAGAAAAGACCCCCACTTGAGAAATTAGACAAAAAGAGGAATCCCGTTTTGAAGGCACAATGTTATTATAAAAACTATAACATGGAGGACCATGTGAAGGTAAATTGTGACTACATTTGACACTGCTATGGTTAGGGTTGGGTATGAAGCTGCCAAATGGCTTCATAGCTGTCTGAGAATTATGGGTGACCATGGGTCAATGAAAGAGTGAAACTATGTGAACTATCAACAAAAATTTTCTGGTTTTATTTTGTTAGTGTAGAAACTGAAATAATCAACTTTGCACATCACGTGTATTGTAGCTGACTCAGTTATTTATTTGTAAAACTATGGAAATAGGATCATGTAATCATTTCCTATTTTTAAGCATTTTGACAATAAGATTTTGTTCCTTAGACATAATTTTTAAAGGTGGTACACCTAGCCTTATAAGTAGGCTAATAATAGATTCTATAAATTTTAGATGATCTTACATGTTCCTTTTACCCCTGTCTTCAACTTATTTGCTCTTCCATAAGTTTATCTACATTGCTTTGCACCTTTTGTGTTTTACCCATGGGTGCTACAAAGGTGTCTCAAAATGTTAGCTAAAACTTGTAACCGATTTGACAATGCATGACCCCTAAGGAAAATTGGTTGGGTACTCTACTTCTACAGTAATTATGATTTTTACATATGCAAATTCCATAGGGCATTGGAGGGTGGAAATGATGAGTATGCTGGATGTAAAGTAAAGCCCTTTGTAGTTAATTGAATTTTTCATTTGTTGTACTGCATTAGGCGGAATTGTGTTAGCATTGAACTTACCTCAGCCCCAGTTTTATTCCTTTGATCTCTTGCTTTGTGGACTCTCACTCCCTTTCTTTTAATAATGTTCAGTAAATGCTTACCACACTGCTTTTTTTTTTAATCCTCTGACCTAAGCTAATTAGTTTTCTCCACTAGGATAATATTGTAATAACTGTTATTTCAACCATTTCTCTTTAGACTGATACAAGTATAATGAAGAGTCCCTTGAATTATATTTTAAATACATAATTGCATAAAAATGTAAAATTTTGAGAACTGAGTCATGCTTATGTTATGCATGCAGTGTCACATATCTCACCTGCTTTTCATTCTAAAGCCCCTAGATCCTTATAGACAACATTGTCAACCTGTAAAATGACATTTTGAGGAAAGCAAACATTCCAGAGAGTCTGAATTTAAAGTGAGATTATCTCTAAGGTTCATCTATTGGAATTACTTATCTGATCTAAAGTAATGTAAGTAATTCAGGTGCAGGGAAACATTCTAGATTTAAATTCAGAAGCATTTGGGGGTTGGATCATTGGCTGTAGTGTTTGGCTGATTCTCTTTCTTATCACCCTTGATTTTTAAAGCCTGGCCTTTTAAAAATGTGCTTCAGAAATCCATGTGTTCACAGGCATTTGATTCATTAATTTTTAAAGACAATTACAAAGGTCTTTTAGAGATAAGTTAGGAGGTACCCAAAACCCAAGTGTGAACATATACAATTAAGAGAAAGAACTCTGTAAATGTCATAATGAATCAGAGATTCCACAGTGAATCTTTGGTGAAAGAGTGATCATATTTTAACAGGCAAGTCACTTTTTAAGTCTGAATCTTCATTCATTGGATCCTTGTGTTATGGGCAGTTAGGCAGACATGAGCAGAGCAAGGATGATGGGTCAGGAACAGAAGCTCAGCAGGGCAGAAAACCCTGGGTGCCTAGAAAGGATCAAGACTGGGAAAATAAGAACCTCCTCCCAAGGGTAACCTTTCCTCCCCTAGCATATTACTGATCATGCCTTTTGGACCCCTTGACCCTTCATATAGTTAGTCATGTGGTTTAGACCCCCTGACCTTTTCCTCCCCAAAGACAGCTTCTAGGCCTCAGTTGTATTTCAGCTCCAGGCCCAGGAAAGTAGCAAAATCAGACAAGTGACCCTGTGGATACCTCAGGACCAGCTACATTGACTAATAACCCCCTGACCTAGCACCAACCAATCAGTGGAGACCACAACCCTGAAAGAGCGCACCTGGGAAGCTGATGAATATTTTATAGAGACCTTCCCCTGAGACCTCCCCTAAGATTTCCATCTGCAAGAGAGAGATAAATACACTTGGGAAGAAAGACCCAGCCAGCACTCTTCCCCAGTAGAGCACACCAGCACTACTCTCTTTCCACTTCCCTCTAAGGGACCCCATGAGACTTGCAACCAAGGGAGCAATGGGCAGCAGCAGCTCGTCCCAGGCTAATCCCCTGAATCTGTCTCCAAGGCCCTTTTTTCTTTGACTTGTCAGTGAGCCAAAGCATCCCAGCCTAGCTCTTCTGTTACTTCTCTGCCCTTCCCTGTTTCAAGTGTCCTAAGTGTATCTTGCTATGGCCAATAAATTCTTGCTTACTTTGCTGCATTTTGTCTCTTGATTGAAATCTTCCCTTTAAGAAGACAAGAACTGAAGCCTTGTCATCTCCTTGGTAACACTTGGAGTTGGAGGTGGACAGAAAAGAAATAACTTTTGTGTGTCCCTATGTTTTCAATATATTCACTTGTAAGGCCTTTATTCTTGTTACATGTTAGCAAGTGACACAAAGGGAATATAGATTTTATAGATGTGAAACTAAGCATAGAAGTAGAGTAGGTATCAAATTAATCTTGGAAGTCTACTCATAAACTAACTTTCAAGATATTGGGTTTTTTTCCCCCTTCCTTCTTTTCTTCCTTCCTTTCTTCCTTCTTTTCTTCTTTACTTTATTCTAATATGCCTTTACTTTACCTACATCCTACCCCTTCCTTACATTTGCCCATTTGGATGAAATATGTTCAACCTAAGGCTATCCTTAGCATGCTTTATGACAGTTAGGTAGGCCTTATTTTTTAAATATTTTTGTTTATATACAGGGGTGGGCTAAAGTAGGTTTACAGTTGTGAGTACATGAAATAATTTAGTCTTGTATCATTACTAATTAATGATTGTACTATTTTCCACACAAACAACTGTAAACCTACGTTTGCCCACCCCTGGATAAATGTGTCCAAGGGCAGATACTTTGTTTACCCATCACCTAGGTGTATACAGTAGGTGCTTAATTACACATGCCAAAATTAATGAATTAATAAATAATCCAGAAAGTCAGCTCTGGTGGGGATTGTGTAAAAACAGATTTCTTTTTGCCTGGTTGTCACTGTAACATAGTCACTAATAGAAAAACTTTGCCCTAACCTGGACACAGAGCCACTCTATCAGTCCTGAAATATAACTTTCTTACATTTGCAAAATACCAAGGGATATTTTTCAGATCTGCATAGCGTCAGAGTTATCAGCTAAACACAAAGCTTAAAGAAGAAATTCAATTACTTCTTAGTTACTTTCCACCTAAGCAGGCACTTATGCATTTGTTTTCATTGTTCTTTCTAGAAGTTTCAGAGAGTTAAGAAGTTATAATGCCTAAAAGCCTATGAAAATAAAAACAATTAACAATGAACTAGAAGATTTTATGACAAGTATGGACAGTGAGATAGGGGGGACATGCTATGTACTTAAGCGTACCTGAATCTATTTTCAGAGCTACAGTGTGAGCTGTGCTGAGTTTACTGATAGACATTAAAATGATTGAGAGGCTGAGGTTCAGTGAAGCTCAACCATGTATTCCAAGTGACTAAAAAAAGCCCAGAACTTTTCATACTTCTTTGAAAACATAAATTTGGGAAAAATTAATTTCTCAGAATATTTCAATTCTATACCTAATATATTACCAGGAAGAGCAGTCTACTTTAATACCTAAATGTCAAAGACTAAATAGTAATTTAATCCCTCAGGTACGTATTAGATAAGAGTTTGCATCTTATGAGAGTAAAAACTACCAGAGAGAAAATAGTTATTTTGCTAGAATTCCTTTCTTGGTGTCTGCTGTATTATACATTGCCCTATCCCCATAATTCATATTATGACCCAGAAATATGCCAGGTTGCCAAGTTTAGCTATTAATCACTTCACATCCCTAAAAACACTGGTGTTCCAGAAAGTAAATTAATATTTTGGTTTCAGGATATTGACTTTTGGTAAATGATTATGCTAATTTTTTTCTGGTCAAGTGTCAATTGATGAATCCCATAAGGACACAATTAAAATGCTATAAAGATCTCTTGTTTTAATCAAATATCTTTAGGCAATTATGAAACCAAATGAAAGGAGTTACCATGCTCCACACCCCAAAGAAAGGAGAAAATAAAAGACTATTACTTCATAATAGCCTTGTAACTATATATAGATACATATATATGCATTTTACATATATCCTCTATTTTATATTTGAGTATACTTCACTGAAATATGTAATATGTACAAAAATTTTTAAAGGTACAAAAAAATAATACAATAAAATAAAAGCTATTTTTAATGTCACCCTTTGGAAAGAAAGTTACAAAGCTGCTATACATGTTTTCTCTGAGTTTGCCTTGAAATATGCATAAATTCACATGACATTTTGGTAAATGTATTTCCCTAAGAAGATGCCGTGCATTTCAGGGAATGTATGATTTGACAATTACTAAAGAAATTATTCATTCTCTTGTATTAAAAATAAATAGTTGCATTAAATACATGTAACTTGTCAGAATGTGATTCATGGTTGCCTCCAGCAATAGTAACGTATGCACTCTGCTCATTCAATTTAATAATACATTTTCAATAATAAATAAATTAGGTAATAAATTTGTGTTATGTGCTAGAATCTAGAAATAACTCTTTCCCTCTCTCTCCTCCCTGTCTCCCTCTCTCTCTCTCTTTCTCTCTCTGTTTCTCTCTCTCCCCCCGCACACACACATCCTTACTTCTATCACTATTTCTTCCTCTGTCTTTTTTTTTTTTTTTTAATATGTAGTACTCCACTGAAGTCAATGATTTGGAAAAAATAAATCTAATATTATGCCAAGAGAAAAATATACCGTCCAAAGGAGAATAGGTCAATAATAAATACGCTAAATAACTTGTAAAAATTCTTTTTTATTAATTTATTTTTAATACTTCAAACTCTTTTGCATCTCTAATCTTATTTTATCCTAATAAAACCCTTTGAGGGTCTATAATATTACTTTAACAATTTTACACCAGTGACAATAGAGATCCATTGACATAAGAAATAGTGATTAGTAGCATATTTGGTTTGAGTATACAGTTTTCTTAAATTCAGTTCCATATTTTTGCTACAGAACAAATAAATAGATTTTGGTATGCTACTTCGTCCATTTAATTGTGCCAGCTTTATGGCTTGTCCTTAATTTATTCTGTATTTTCAAATTGATCTTCTTTGCCTCTGCCCTAATACAGAAATTTAAGCAGTTGAAGGTTTTCTGCTTTGGCCTCAAGGATGAAAACACAGTTCTCAATCTAATGGGCTGAATTAGACCTGGTGTTAAATGCCAAGATGACATAGGAGTAGGAAATATTGAAAATTAGCATACAGAGTCTATGAAAATAAAAGAGGACAATGCAGGTAATATAATAATTTTATTTTTTGTTTTTGTGTGCTTGTTTGTTTTTTAGCAATGAGTCCGGACAGACAAAACAAACTCAAACCTTAAACCATACAACGTAGCTTTTAGCATGAGGGGAGCTTTTAGGATGATTTTTTTAAAGTAGGCACAGAACCATGGCATTTTTTGTAAATCAAAATGAAGGGCTATGGAAAGGGAGTGGGACAGTGTCCCACTATGAGCAGTGGTAACCAGTGAGTTTCAATATGTTCTTAATGTGAAGTCATCATTGCAGAGGTCTGAGCCTGTACCCAAATGAAGCACCGGGGATTTTGTAAGGCACATGTTTGCTTCTGTAGGGCACAGCCTAGTATAAGCAGCACACATGTTAGAATTAGATAAATGTCTTAACCCCTACTCTACCACTCACCAGCTATATGTTCTTGAAAGTTGAGTAAAACAATGAAGAGTTTTTGTAACATTTAAGCAAAATAAAGCATGCAGGTGCTAACTAAATAATCACTGAATAATCTCATCTTGCTCACCTGGCTTCTCTACCTTGCTCTTTATTGAGGCTATGAATTAGTCTCGTTTTCTGGTACAGAGTGGGTCCAGACAATGGAAGTCATCAACAGGAGAAGGGACAGTAACAGAAACTGGTGCAAAGATTTCTTCTCTCAGGTTCCTCCAGCAAGGGTGATGCCGACGAGCTTTCTGTACCAAGGGAGAACCCTGGTGTCCCAGCAGATGCCCCTCTCCCACCAGAAATAGTTTCCACTTCTGCTGGGTCCTAGTAAACCCTGCCTCCCCTAACCTGTTCAGGGCCGAGGGGAGTGGTGGCTTTCCTGCTGGGTGAGCTCCAGAGCACTTTACCATTACTTGTTAACTTCCTTCAAATCAACTCACACCTTTGTAAATTGTCCCTTTATTAAATTCTCTTCAAACACACCTTTTTCATATACCATTTCTTCTCCTACCAGGACACTGATTGAATCATCGTCATCATCATCATCATCATCATTATTATTATTGAAGGAAATTCATAGCAATTGCCTTGAGATTGGAAAGCTATCAAGTGGCACATGAAATTCAAAACCATCAATCTTCTGAGGCTTGTGGGTAATTATCTAAACTGCCAGACATCGTGAAGGGACTCAAAATGATTCATATCTGTTGAGAAGTGAACTAATTTACTAATTATGTATATATGTACAGGATGGGGCAAAAGTAGGTTTACAGTTGTTCATATGGAAAATAATACAAGAACAAACTGTGTTTCACGTACTCACAACTGTGAGCCTACATCTGCCTCACCCTGTATACTTAATAGGACATTGTGGAAAATTTCACAAACATATCTCTCAAATTCTATAAATGATTGTAAATGTAAAAATAAGACAAAAATAACTTTTATGTTTAGCTTTTATGAAAATCACCAAAAATACTTTATATGTGTCTTCCTGAGACCGGCTAGGTTGGGGATTACTGGAAGGGAGGCCTCTGCGTCAGCCTCAGGAGGCAGGCCAGGGTGACCACGGCTCTGAGCAAGCTCATCCTGGCTGACCCGTGCCTGTTACTCCAGTGGCAGAGTCACCACGGGCACTGGCTCCACACTTGCCAGGAAACACAGCAGTAAACAATGTCTATTCAACTGCATGGCAAAAATAGCAGGTACTGAGTGTTGGGCTTAATGAAAAAAACATTTTGGCAAAAGGTAAGAACCAGAATAGGACTAAAAATATGTTTTTAATAGGGAATGCTACAGACCACATCAGTTAAATAATTAAGTAGGCAGACTTAAAAATTACACACTGGCTGATATTTTCATTCATTTTTTCTGAAACAGTTTAGTACACATCGAAGAAAACAGCTGATTCACTTTTACAAAGCCAGAGCAAATACATCAGGAGGAGAGATTCTCCTCCTAGTAAATGTTGAGAAGACAAGCATTCATTTTCCTGATGTTTCCTATCAGTGCAATTTCCAGTTACCCATAGTTTCAGGCAATTCATTCCTTCTACCTCATTTGGTTGACCCAGGCATTGGGACTGAATGCTACAGGTTTGATATAACTACAGCTAATGTCTTGTTGATTGATTTATAATCAAGCCTTGCTTGAAATGTCTGTTATAGTTTGCTCCAGGAATCAGAATGTCAAAGTACCTGGGACAAATGACTTTCTCCAACTCAGGAGTAAAACCACGTTCTCACAAGATAGCATAATAGTTGTTTATTCCAGAACCTACTAAGATTAATAAAAACAAATAATACATTAATAATATAAAATAACTTTAAGGGTTTTTAGTGATAGGTATGATTGTTGGAGGCTTCTAGAAGTAAACGTTTCACACTCCAAGGTCACATGTGAGTAACAGAAAATCCTGAAGTTGTGTTGTTGCTTTTTGCTAAGAATGTTGG